>NC_135814.1:45831957-46138623 GCF_964213995.1 Mustelus asterias | reverse complement strand
CTTAACAATAAAGGTAACCAATTTATGATATTTAAAACTTTGTGTACTGAAACATTTTTCATTTAAATCCATCTATTTCATTTTATAACCATAAAATTGAAAAGATAATATTTGGAGGACATAATGCATGTTATGTATAATTTTCTGAATGTCCTTTCCACAGACCTTCTGATCATAGAATCCTACAGTGCAGAAGGAGGCCATTCGGCCCATCAAGTCTGCACCAACCACAATCCCACCCAAGCCCTACACCCATAACCCCATGCATTGACCCTAGCTAGTCCCCCTGACACTAAGGGACAATTTAGCATGGACAATCAGCCTAACCTGCACATCTTTGGACTATGGGAGGAAACTGGAGCACCCTGAGGAAACCCATGCAGACACGGGGAGAATGTGCAAACTCCACACAGACAGTGACCCGAGGCCAGAATTGAACCCGGGTCCCTGGTGCTGTGAGGCAGCAGTGCTAAGCATGGTGCCATTGATAAAATATGGGTTAATACAATGGGAGAAGATTTCTTCTGTTCTTGATTTGCAAAAATTAGTGAATGCCATTACAACGAAAAAGCAACCTCAAATTTTGAAGCAATAGTTATGGTCTATCAGCAGTGCAGTAAACATCATCTAATTGAATTTCCAAAAAGCTTTTAATAAAGTGTCATATATAGAATTGTGCAAGCAAATTAAATCGTGTGGTTTGAGGAATAAAATAAGAATTTGATTTTTCTTTAATTAACAAGAGGACAATGTACAAATGTATTTTAATTGGATAGCTTATCAGTGGTGGTGACTCGTAAGAGCATTGTCCCAAGATTTATTGCTGGGTTCCCTTTTACTTATTGCATTCATCAAAGAGTTGAAGGTGAGCATTGGCACCATGTTAGTTAAACCTGCAGGTACAGCAAGTCATACAGCAAAGGAAAATAGATTGAAGATGGATCTGACTAGATTAGGTAAGTGAATCCAAAATGGGGAAAAATCTTTCAAATGTAGGCAAGTATTGAGTTGTGTATATAAAGGTGCATAATAAGTAAGTGTTGTCGAAACTCAGGTAACATACTAAACCCCAGTCTTCATTTTTTACTAGCAGGGACACTCATTGCATGCCATGCTCCTCCAACAATAATCCACTCTTTCAGCCTGCTCCAATACATACAGGAAATGTAGAAACTAGAAGCAGGAGTAGGCCATTCGGTCCTTCGAGCCTGCTCCGCCTTTGAATATGATCATGGCTGATCATCAAATTCAATATCCTGATCCCCCCCCCCCCATATCCCTTGATTTCTTTAGCTCCAAGAACTTTATCAAATTTCTTCTTGAAAGAATGGGAGTGACCCTAATTATACCCATCACCTAAATATAATCAATGCCTAATTGATGGTGACAGTACTGTGCCTTTAAGAAATGTATATTAATCGTGTTTCTCTGCAGGATGTTTTAGCAGGACCTAGGATTTTGTCGGAGCCATGTTGTCTGTAGCTGGTGTCCTTTATTGTTACTGAAGCAGTAGAATGGACATCACGTTGGTTTTAATTTGAACTAATGCAGTGTTCTGTTGTTTCAATGTTCCCCTAGGATGGCAGGGTAGAGCTTGATTGATGGGTCAGGCCACATGGTTGGGGATAGCTATGCTTTTCAGAGTGAATTCCGGCTTGGTTCTGTTTTCAGAAGCTGCTTGGAGCTGAGAGAAACAGCAATGTGTTTCCCCCTCTCTGGAGTTGGAGTTTTTGCTCTCTAAGTGTTGCTGTTTAGATGCTGCTTTTGAATTAAGGGAGAGCAGTCTCTCTCTTTCCCCCCTTTGAAGTCTGGAGACTTGAAGCTGCCAGAGACTGGTTTACCTCTGTGAGGTTTTGCTGTTTTGAGGATATATTCTTCTCTGAAAATTGCTGGCTTGGATTTCTGTCCACAGATGTTACAAAGCTGAATATACAGCATCACGTGAGCATAGTTGTTTTAGTGCTGACTAATTTTGAAAAAGGGTATATGTCTATTAGCTTTAAATTGGAACAACTTAGAGTGTGGTTGTAGAGGGTTATTTTTCAAACTGGAGGCCTGTGACTAGCGGTGTGCCTCAGGGATCAGTGCTGGGTCCACTTTTATTTGTCATTTATATTAATGATTTGGATGAGAATATAGGAAGCATGGTTAGTAAGCTTGCAGATGACACCAAGATTGGTGGCATAGTGGACAGTGAAGAAAGTTATCTCCAATTGCAACGGGATCTTGATCAATTGGGCCAGTGGGCTGACGAATGGCAGATGGAGTTTAATTTAGACAAATGCGAGGTGATGCATTTTGGTAGATTGAACCAGGGCAGGACTTATTCAGTTAATGGTAGGGCATTGGGGAGAGTTACAGAACAAAGAGATCTAGGGGTACATGTTCATAACTCTTTGAAAGTGGAGTAACAGGTGGACAGAGTGGTGAAGAAGGCATTCTGCATGCTTGGTTTCAGCGGTCAGAACATTGAATACAGGAGTTGGAATGTCTTGTTGAAGTTGTACAAGACATTGGTAAGGCCACACTTGGAATACTGTGTGCAATTCTGGTCACCCTATTATAGAAAGGATATTATTAAACTAGAAAGAGTGCAGAAAAGATTTACTAGGATGCTACCAGGACTTGATGGTTTGAGTTATAAGGAGAGGCTGGATAGACTGGGACTTTTTCCTCTGGAGCGTAGGAGGCTGAGGGGTGACTTATAGAGGTCTATCAAATAATGAGGGGCACAGATCAGCTAGATAGTCAATATCTTTTCCCAAAGGTAGGGGAGTCTAAAACTAGAGGGCATAGGTTTAAGGTGAGAGGGGAGAAATACAAAAGTGTCCAGAGGGGCAATTTTTTCACACAGAGAGTGGTGTCTGGAACAAGCAGCCAGAGGTAGTAGTAGAGACAGGTACAATTTTGTTTTTAAAAAAGCATTTAGATAGTTACATGGGTACGATGGGTATAGAAGGATATGGGCCAAATGTGGGCAATTGGGACTAGCTTAGGGTTTTTTTTTAAAAAAGGGCAGCATGGAGAAGTTGGGCCAAAGGGCCTGTTTCCATGCTGTAAAGAACGATGACTCTATGACTCTATAACTCAGATAGCTAGCCGTTAAGAGGTATCCTGGCTGGGAGTTTTGCTAGTGCAGTTCGGGGGGGTTTAAACTAGTATGGCAGGGGGGTGGGGATCAAAATATTAGGTCTACAAGTGTAGAGGCTGGGGACGAGCTTGGGGCTGGGACAAGGCTGGCAAAGAAGAAGAACACTCTGGGGGAGGATGACCTCACTGGGCCTGGAGGTCTGGAGTGCTTATACTTCAATGCAAGGAGCGTAGCAGGTAAGACAGACGAACTTAGGGCCTTAATGCTCACGAGGAATTTGGATGTGGTTGCAGTGACAGAGACTTGGTTGAAAGAGGGACAGGACTGGCAGCTGAATATTCCGGGGTACAAGTGTTTTAGGCGAGACAGAGGAGGGGCCAAAAGAGGTGGGGGAGTAGCAGTATTAGTTGGAGAGCATATTACAGCGGTGCAGAGGGAGGACAACTCAGAGGGGTCATGTAACGAGTCACTCTGGGTGGAGCTTAGAAACAGGAAGGGCGCAGTCACTATGTTGGGAGTATACTACAGGCCCCCCAACAGCCTGAGGGAAGTGGAAGAACGGATATGTCAGGAGATACTGGATACGTGCAGGAAAAATAGGGTTGTTGTAGTGGGAGACTTCAATTTCCCTGGTATAGACTGGAAATCGCTGAGAGCTGGGACTCTGAATGGGGAGGACTTTGTAAAATGCGTACAGGAGGGTTCTTTGGAACAATATGTAGATAGCCCGACTAGAGAGGGGGCTATACTGGACCTAGTACTGGGGAATGATCACGGTCAGGTCTTCAAAGTTTCGGTAGGGGAACATGTAGCAAATAGTGACCACAATTCTGTTAGCTTTAGGATAGTGATGGAAAAGGATGAGTGGTGTCCCAAGGGTAAGGTGTTGGATTGGGGGAAGGCTAACTTTAGTGGGATTAGGCAGAAATTGGCAGCTCTTGATTGGGAGAGGCTGTTTGAGGGTAAATCCACATCTGGCATGTGGGAGTCTTTTAAGGAACAGTTGTTAGGGCTGCAGGACAGGCATGTGCCTGTAAAAAAGAAGGATAGGAAGGGTAGGATTTGAGAACCGTGGATAACCAGGGAAATTGAGGGACTGGTCAAAGAGAAAAGAGAGGCGTATGTTAGGTCCAGGCAGCTAAAATCGGAGGGATCTCTGGAGGAGTACAAAGAAAGTAGGAAAGAACTCAAACGGGGAATTAGAAGGGCAAAAAGGGTCACGAAATGTCCTTGGCAGACAGGATTAAGGAGAATCCCAAGGCATTTTATTCATACGTTAGGAACAAAAGGGTTGTCAGGGAAAAGATCGGACCTCTCAGGGACAAAAGTGGGGAATTATGCTTGGAGTCCAAAGAAGTAGGGGAGATCCTAAATGAATACTTTGTGTCGGTATTCACAAAGGAGAGGGATGTGTTGACTGGGAGTGTCTCGGAGGGGAGTGTTGAACCATTGGAGAAAATCTCCATTACAAGGGAGGAAGTGTTAGGTTTGTTAGAGAATATAAAGACTGACAAATCCCCAGGGCCTGATGGAATCTATCCAAGGCTGCTCAGGGAGACGAGAGATTAAATCGCTGGGCCTCTGACGCAAATCTTTGTCTCATCACTGGACGCAGGTGATGTCCCAGAGGATTGGAGGATAGCTAATGTGGTCCTGTTATTTAAGAAGGGTAGGAAGGATAACCCAGGTAATTATAGGCCGGTGAGCTTGACGTCCGTGGTGGGGAAGTTGTTGGAGAAGATTCTTAGAGATAGGATGTATGCGCATTTAGAAAGGAATAAACTCATTAACGATAGTCAGCATGGTTTTGTGAGAGGGAGGTCATGCCTCACTAACCTGGTGGAGTTTTTTGAAGAAGTGACCAGAATGGTTGACGAGGGAAGGGCTGTGGATGTCGTCTATATGGACTTTAGTAAAGCGTTTGACAAAGTCCCTCATGGTAGGCTGGTGAAAAAGGTTGGATCTCGTGGGATAAAGGGGGAGGTGGCTAGATGGGTGGAGAACTGGCTTGGTCACAGAAGACAGAGGGTGGTAGTGGAAGGGTCTTTTTCCGGCTGGAGGCCTGTGACTAGTGGTGTTCCGCAGGGCTCTGTATTGGGACCTCTGCTGTTTGTGATTTATATAAACGATCTGGAAGAAGGTGTAACTGGGGTGATCAGTAAGTTTGCGGACGACACAAAATTGGCAGGACTTGCAGATAGTGAGGAGCATTGTCAGAAGCTACAGAAGGATATAGATAGGCTGGAAATTTGGGCAAAGAAATGGCAGATGGAGTTCAATCCTGATCAATGCAAAGTGATGCATTTTGGTAGAAATAATGTAGGGAGGAGCTACACGATAAATGGCAGAACCATAAAGGGTGTAGATACGCAGAGGGACCTGGGTGTGCAAGTCCACAGATCCTTGAAGGTGACGTCACAGGTGGAGAAGGTGGTGAAGAAGGCATATGGCATGCTTCCCTTTATAGGACGGGGCATAGAGTATAAAAGTTAGGGTCTGATGTTGCAGATGTATAGAACGTTGGTTCGGCCGCATTTGGAATACTGCGTCCAGTTCTGGTCGCCACACTGCCAGAAGGACGTGGAGGCTTTGGAGAGAGTACAGAGGAGGTTTACCAGGATGTTGCCTGGTATGGAGGGGCTTAGTTATGAGGAGAGATTGGGTAAACTGGTGTTGTTCTCCTTGGAAAGACGGAGGATGAGGGAAGACTTAATAGAGGTGTATAAAATTATGAAAGGCATAGATAGGGTGAACGGTGGGAAGCTTTTCCCCAGGTCGGTGGTGACGTTCACAAGGGGTCATAGGTTCAAGGTGAAGGGGGGGAGGTTTAACACAGATATCAGAAGGACATATTTTACACAGAGGGTGGTGGGGGCCTGGAATGCGCTGCCAGGCAAGGTGGTGGAGGCTGACACACTGGGAACATTTAAGACTTATCTAGATAGCCATATGAACGGAGTGGGAATGGAGGGATACAAAAGAATGGTCTAGTTGGACCAGGGAGCGGCACGGGCTTGGAGGGCCGAAGGGCCTGTTCCTTTGCTATATTGTTCTTTGTTCTTTGTATACTGTGTCATGTTTAAGTCCTGTAATTGGTAAAAGTTATGCTAATTATTTTTGTTACATTTTAACTGTGTTCTTGAATAAACTTTATTTGATATAAGTTTCCGAGTGGGTCACTTAAATCATACCTGGAGTGTGGACAGAGAAAGAATGGCTACAACAATGATTTAACAACAATAATGGCAATAGTGGCTTTAAAATGGTTATTCTGGCTGAGAGCTAAGCATGCTGGGATTTTTGGTCAATTTATAGATTAAAACCAGATGCAGGTAGTAATGAGGCCCTGGTTTGGGAACTGTGATCTGAAGCTTCCCAGATAAGGGAAGTTGTTTACATTAACCGAGACAGTGCGCCTCTGATTTATATGACTGCTATGTATGGGGCATGTCAAATGAACTGAGTGTAATGGCGTCATTCAAAAGCAATTTCATTGGATGTTCAAGCCATGTGATCGGTTTCTGGTGACACAGTTGGCTGGATGTCTGAGAACCTTCCGGAAGGGAGTGGAGAATTATGGATAAAAAGGACATGTGAATCCTTTGTTTGGCAGCAATAACTCGAAGAGACCAACCATCGCAAGAAGAAGTGTACCCTGAAGGATCCTTCAGAAAAGGAGAAGATAGATTCTCCATCGAGGATATTTCTTAGCCAAGGTTTTCCTAAACTCGGTAGTATCTATTTTTAGTTAAATGGTTAAAGTTGATGTTTAGTTAAACTTGATGCTCAGTTAAAGTTAACATGCAGGTTAAGAGTTAAAGTTCAGTTGTAAGTTGATGTTCAGTTAGAGTTAAAGTTCAGTAAAGAGTTAATGAGTTGTAACTGCTTATGTTCGAGTTGGTACTAGAAGTGTTAAATAAAGAAATAATTGAATTACTGTCCTTGTTTGTCTCATTAAACTGGAATGCTTGAAAGCTGCGTAACATGGAGTGAAACACCATATGCTCACCCATGCCAAAACAAATATAAACGTAGGGTCTAGGCTAACTTCACAAAACACTTTGGAGTCTCCGGCCTGGGTCTTAACATGATCTACAACTAACAGGCATTAGTTACAAGTAGCTGTGAGAGAGACAGCTTTTGGGAGTGATCAATCCCTCAAATTTCATATACAATCACTGGGGCACATTCAGAGCAAATTAGCCACATGCTCTGTAACTGAGTTTAGTCAATACAAGACTATGATTACAAGATTAGGATATAGAAGGCAGCAATAGTAGTTTCCCATCATTTCCCCAAGTTTGTACTTCAAACTCAGGGATGACAATGGGGGAGAAATTGTATGACATGTTCCTGATTATTTTGATTTGATTTATTATTGTCACATGTATTAGTATATAGTGAAAAGTACTGTTTCTTGCGCGCTATACAGACAAAGCATACCATACATAGAGGAGGAAATGAGAGAGTGCAGAATGTAGTGTTACAGTCATAGCTAGGGTATAGAGAAAGATCAACTTAATGCAAGGTAGGTCCATTCCCTGAAGGCAGCAGGGAAGAAGCTGTTCTTGGGTCAGTTAATACGTGTCTTCAGACTTTTGTACCTTTTTCCTCACGGAAGAAGGTGGAAGAGAGTATGTCTGGGGTGCGTGGAGTCCTTGATTATGCTGGCTGCTTTCCAAAGCAGCGGGAAGTGTAGACAGAGTCAATGGATGGGAGGCTGGTTTGAGTGATGGACTGGGCTTCATTCATGACTCTCTAGTTTCTTGCGGTCTTGGGCAGAGCAGGAGCCATACCAAGCTGTGATACAACCAGAAAGAATGCTTTCTATGGTGCATCTGTAAAAGTTGGTGAGAGTCGTAGCGGGCATGCCAAATTTCCTCAGCCTCCTGTGAAAGTAGAGGCGTTGGTGGGCTTTCTTAACTATAGTGTCGGCATGGAGGGACCATTTTGGGCACAAGGCACATTTCAGAGGGACCAGTTTCCAGGCAGTTGAGAACTTTGAAGTACATGCTGCACCAACAGGCGTTCAAACATTGAATATGCTCAGTAGAACTCTCATGCCCATTTTAAGACTCTGATGTCAAATTTGACCCAAACTGGGCAGAGCATGCATCGAGCACACCACTTATTTTTTGTAGGTCTACAGGAACCCAACAAGCATTTCTTGAAGAGACCACTGGAGGGCACAGAAAAGGAATCATATTTTCTCTTTTTCGCTTTATTCATCTACTTTCATGTGGAGCAGGAATGCTTTACAATCTATTATGGGCTATTGCCAGCCCATTGTCATACCTTACCCACAAACCCAGGCTTATCTGCAGGTTGGTTCAGATGAGAAACTGGACGATTTTGAGAAATCCCTAACTGCTGAGCTGCTCAATTGGTCTCTCAGGCTGGTATTGTACCGATGTGTCCCGAGGACTGATTTACAGTGGGCTTTGGACCTCCTCCTTCTGTTCTCAACACGTCACCAATTTCACATTGTTTGCCTGTGATAATCGTATTATTCGGTTAATATGCTCCAGATTTATCTCTGCTATATGTTAAGGGAACGATGAAAATGCAAGTTGTTGAATATGATAGGATCATATTGCCACCCAAATATACTGAGGATGCCGTTATTGAGGTTGTATGTTCTAACGTCTCACTTTTTCCAAAGAATGCTGATCTGTGGAACATGATCCACGAGGAGGCAATATAGTCTGAAATGTTGTTGCATTCCCTCTGCAGCAAGGATGTCCTTCTTAGTTACAGTGACCACGGGGGTTGTACACAGTACACCAGGTCTGGCTTCACCAATTGCCTACTTTAGTAAGATTTCCATAAAATTATACTTCAATCTTTTTTAAGAAGAGCTAACCTTCAGTTTGTCTTGCTAATTGCTTGCCGTACCGACATGTTAACTTTCTGTGATTCGTGCACAAGGACTTGTGCACAAGGACACCCAGGTCTCCCTCACTGCAAATCTTTCCCGGTTTCTTACCGTACAAAACATTAAGGGGAAATTGTGAAATATTGCATTTATTCTTCCTGTGAGGAAACTTCTTAACTTCTTCTGTTTTTTTTAAACTTGGAATTTATCAATGCTTTGTGCATAGACATATAGCTGCTTAGTACCTTCTACATAGAAGTAACAGAGAATCTTCAATCTAAATATTTATAATAGCCAAGTCCATACACTAAAAAGAAAAATGACAATTATATGGAAGGATATTAAACAATACCTCTTTGTTCCCACTCTGTGACTAGGTGATATGTCAATGGTATCTGTCGCTGAATCATGCCGCACTGCCAAACCAAAATCAGCAATAGCACATGTTCCATTCTTTCTCACGAGAATATTTTTTGATTTGAGATCACGGTGTGCAATAGCAGGTTTACCTGTTAAATGAATCATGATTGATTTAAATTTGCCATCCTGTCACTCGTACTTACACTGTTATTAATTTCTACACAACCGGGCTTTTTACAAGTCTGTGCTGTGGAAAAGAAGCCACATCAACCAATGCATAGAGTACTTTGGAAATTTGGAACCCACCTCCTTTGTAAAATGGTGAGGAATGTACATGTAACTTTACAATGTGCAATGATGGCGGGCGAGGCTCTGGGCCTACAGCACAGATTTGAATTTTAACCTAGATTGTTTTAAAGGTAATATTGTCGCAGCAGCATTACATTTCTATTTCTTGGTGGATATTTGTATTTATTTTTAAAATCATGTCACTGCGAAGAAATGCAAGCGTCAACATCCCCAAGTCACGTACACGCAAACAGATAACACTTTCTTTATTCTACCTAGCATTTAAATGTAATTGCAGAGGCAGAACTACCTTAAAATGAAGTCTTAGCAAACCATGCACATGCTCAACACTTCCTTATAGTAACCCCAATACAAAGTGTGAAATTTTCCACCTCTCACATTAGCCACCTTATTGCCTTCTTTAAAGTAAACTGACAATTTAATGTTATGATCATTTTAAAAATTCAGTTGAATTGACCACCTAATTTTCTACTGAATCCTTTCAAACTAGGAGACAGAGGAGATTTGTGGTTCCATTAACATGGACTAGACTCAGAATCAGACCTAAAACTGAAGGACACTCTGTTAACTCACTTCAGTATTTCACTTAGTCACAAGTAGGCATACATTAACGCTGCAATGAAGTTGCTGTGAAAATTTCCTAGCCGCCACATTCCGGCACCTGTTTGGATGCACCAAAGGAGAATTTAGCATGGCCAATGCACCTAACCAGCACATCTTTGGACTTTGGGAGAAAACCCACGCAGACAGGGAGAGAACGTACAAACTCCACACAGATAGACATAGGGAGCATAATCCTAACTGAATGAATTTAATCAAATCTGATTGGGTTTATAAACATTGTTATCCAGTAAAATCCTGTAGTATCAATAAAAGTAAGATGAATTATAGCCCCCATTTCAACCAGTTGCTTAATTTGGAAACAAAATTATTTTACCTTTTGTACCAATTATTTCCATATGAAGATGTGCAAGTCCACTTACAATAGAGATGGCAAATTGCATCATACCATCTACTGTCACAGTGTATCTGTTTAAGTAGTCAAACAGAGAACCATTCTCATGGTAATCTGAAACAAGCCAAAGCTGAGTCCACATGCCATCATCTAACAAAAAAAAGGAAACTTTCAACAATACAGTTTTTATAATTATTAATATAGAATATTTAAGAACACTAAAAATCTGTAATTAGTTTATATTGTTTGTTAAATGCTCATTTCAATTGCATTAGTCACTACTCAACATTTAAGTATGATTTTAAACAAATTCACTCCGAAATCTCTGGTTTAGCCCATAAGAGATAGGAGCAGAGTTAGGCCTTCCAGCCCATCGAGTCTGCTTCGCCATTCAATCATGGCTGATAGGTTTCTCGACCGTATTCTTCCGCCTTCTTCCCGTAAGCTTTGATCCCCTTACCAATCAATTACCTATCTATCTCTGTCTTAAATACACTCAATGACCCGGCCTCCACAGATTTCTGTGGCAATGAATTTACTTTGACTGGTAATATCTCTTTCCGGGCCATCAAAGTGCAAAATTACAATTAGAATACTCTGTAATTCAAGAGATTAACCCTTATTCCAAAATTGGTGAATAATAATTCGTCACGGTGTTTGTTGAAATACCTCTTAGGTTTTGGAGAAAATATCTTGCAGGGATCTATATGAATCATATTCTCTCAGTTAACAATAGTAGCAAAGTTCAACTCACCATAGTGACCAAGAGGTTGCAATTTAAAAATTTTTAACACAGATGTTAACCACTTTATTTACTTGGTTTAATGCCAGTGTTAAGATAATATAGATTGCCAGGATAATTCATCTAAAGTCAATTCTTTTCTTGCTTAGAACTTGATGGCCCAAACCTTACAACCTCTGGATTGTCAAAGATAGAACATAAATTGAGAGATGCGCTGTAAATTGAGAGAAGTCCTGAGGCACAGACGTGTGCTGTAATTGCGCAGAAACTTTATATTTCTGATGGGCTGATTTGCACTGTCTGCAAATGGCTCTGACCCTGAGCTCAGGATGGAGACGTATGTCAGATTTGCAGGACTTATCTGTATGTTTAGATGGTTACTCTATCCTACTCGCACAGTTTTCAGCTCTTCTATTTTTAGAATCAGTATGAAAATTAACTGATAACGCAAGAGAACTGAACTGAGTGCAAATTTGATTTCCTCCATCTTTTGCATTGTTGTTGAACTCAAATCTGACAGTGCTGCTAAAGGAGAAACTTGGTTCCCATTATCATTTTGCTGTGAATACAACAATTGCACAAGTGCATAAATAACAAGGTTCTAGGGGAAAATCAGTAATAGCAAATCAATGGAACATGTCGATGGGTCATGCCTCATGGAACCACATGCCAACTTCTACAAAGAATATGGTACAGTCAAGATCTGTTACAAGACAAAAACTGGACTATCGGAGATCAGTTGCAGATTTCAATAAGTGTCAAAAGCCCCATGACACCACTGTTCCTTTGTTTTTATGACTCCAGCTGCAGTATTACAACCCAAGGTGACATTTCCAGTAGAATAGACAAAGTAACAGCATATATTAGAAAAATAGCTCCCACCAAGTGATAGAACAGCTTGAACAAAATTTAAGTGATTGTTAAGAATCTGACTTATTAGCTGGTTCTTTTTTCACACCTCTAAGTACCACCAAGGTCAATTTAAGTTGCTTCTGTCCAGTTCACCCAATTGTAATTATACTAGATAAGGAGCAAAAAGGAGAAATCTGGTGCACTGAGATTTTCAGTCGAGTTCAAAACTCATTAATATTAGCTACACTGCTATTTTCATAATGGTTGGGATTTTCCAATCTCATTCACCCCACCACCAGTGAGAACGGAGCATTTGACGCTCAGCCAAAACTCCATTCACTGCAGCGGGACTGGTGAATTCCAGCAGCAGGTGAGGTCAGAGAATTCCAGTATCCTTTTTAAACTCTGACATGGATGAGGAAAATATCTGATTACTATTAAGTTTTTTTTTGCAAATGCATGCCAAATTAAATACCACCTTGGAGCTATTTGTTTCCAATTATAGCTTTGCATATTAAACAGAATCCAATGTTCCTCTTAAAGAACTAATAATACACACAGATTTAGAAATTATTTGTTTTTGGGTTTCAAGTATCTTGTGTGGGAAATCAGAGGTCTTGTTTGATTTTTACACAAATGTATTACTCAAGGTAAAATAGCAGATACTACAGGGAAAATCTCCGTTGTCATTTGTCAGAGTTGCTGCACAAAGTAGAGTTGGGCACAAGAACATGATAGCCAGAATTTTCTGGCCTTTCATGCCGGCAGGATTCTCCGGTCCCGCTGCAATGAATGGAGATTTGGCTGAGCACCAAATTCTCCATCCTCACTGGCAGCAGAGGTGGGACGTAAACGGCTGGAAAATTCCAGCCAATGAGTCGTGTAACTAATGTCCTTTAGGGAAGGAAATCGGCCGTCCTTACCTGGTCTGGCCTACATGTGACTCCAGAGCCACAGCAACATGGTTGACTCTCAACTGCCTTTGGGTAACTGGGATGGGCAATAAATGCTGCCATCTTGTTTTTTGATTGCAGATCTTATTGAAACTTACAGGATACTGCGAGGCCTGGATAGAGTGGCCTTGGAGAGGATGTTTCCACTAGTAAGAAAAACTAGTGGGCACAACCTCAAGCTAAAGGCACGATCCTTCAGAACGGAGATGAGGAGGAATTTCTTCAGCCAGAGAGTGGCGAATCTGTGGAAATCTTTGCCGCAGAAGGCTGTGGAGGCCAGGTCATTGAGTGTCTTTGAGACAGAGATAGATAGGTTCTTGATTAATAAGAGGATCAGGGGTTATGGGGAAAAGGCAGGAGAATGGGAATGAGAAAAATATCAGCCGTGATTGAATGGCAGAGCAGACTCGATGGGCCGAGTGGCCTAATTCTGCTCCTATATCTTATGGCCTTACACAGGCACATTTTTCACAATTGCTATGGGAAATTCTCCAACAAATCTAATTAGCATATTATTTATTTGAGTGTGTGTGTTTCGTTTTAGAATTTCTTTCTTTTACACTTACCTTTATTGTCAGCAGCAATGAAACCCAGGATATTTTCATGTCGTAACATGCTGGTCTGGTAAATTTCTGCTTCTCTGAACCAGGACCTCTCTTCACGCGAGGGGAACATTTTTACAGCCACGTCATCGCCATGCCACTTTCCATGCCACACTTCTCCATATCGTCCTTTCCCCACAATTTCATGAAGAACAATTGTTCTGGCTATAGTCCTTTGGACAAGAAGTGGCAAGCCTGATAATAAAGTATCATAGACTCAGTATACAATAGAACTATTTTCAGTTTTGACAATCTTGAAAGACTGCACAATAATACTGAAGAGTAAATACCTCGGCAGATGTTTAATGCACCTGGCATTTTCTCTTTTTGTTACACCTACTACCAAGAAAAATGTTTCAAATTACATTACAAAAGCAGAAAATACTGCATATTTACAACTGGTCCATCTGAAAAAAATCCGTTTTAAGTTTCATGTCGAAATCTTTCACCAGAAAGTAAAATATAAAAACATGGTATGACTAATCAGCACAGAAACAGCAGGTAAATGTCAAGAATTAGACAATCAAAATATTACTAGTAGTACCGATTAATTTTACACTATTAATAGTCGGCACAGGTTTAATGACATCACATGTTTTTAATTTTTAAAATTGGTAAGGTGTAAAATGCTGGTGATAGAAATAATTTCAGTAAGACAGTCGAAAGGCTTCAATTAAAGGTGAGTAAACCCGCTCCAAAATTAAAGACAAAACTAAATGTGAAATGGAGAAAATCCAGGAAAACAAAAGAACTGGCAAGATCTGAGGTTTCTTTAAAGTTTCCTGCCATTCTCCTTCATGTACAGATTTCAACCCTGGTCTCAGCTTCTCCATCTAAACCGACATGGAGGTCAGTGACCAGTGGAGTGCCCCAGGGATCTGTTCTGGGACCCTTGCTGTTTGTCATTTTCATAAATGACCTGGATGAGGAAGTGGAAGGATGGGTTGGTAAGTTTGCTGACGACACCAAGGTAGGTGGTGTTGTGGATAGTTTGGAGGGATGTCAGAAGTTGCAGCGAGACATAGATAGAATGCAAGACTGGGCGGAGAAGTGGCAGATGGACTTCAACCCGGATAAGTGTGTGGTGATCCATTTTGGCAGATCCAATGGGATGAAGCAGCAGTATAATATGAAGGGTACCATTCTTAGCAGTGTAGAGGATCAGAAGGACCTTGGGGTCCGGGTCCATAGGACTCTTAAATCGGCCTCGCAGGTGGAGGATGCGGTCAAGAAGGCGTACGGCGTACTGGCCTTCATTAATCGAGGGATTGAGTTTAGGAGTCGGGAGATAATGCTGCAGCTTTATAGGACCCTGGTTAGACCCCACTTGGAGTACTGCGCGCAGTTCTGGTCACCTCATTACAGGAAAGATGTTGAAGCCATTGAAAGGGTGCAGAGGAGATTTACAAGGATGTTGCCTGGATTGGGGGGCATGCCTTATGAGGATAGGTTGAGGGAGCTTGGTCTCTTCTCCCTGGAGAGACGAAGGATGAGAGGTGACCTGATAGAGGTTTACAAGATGTTGAGAGGTCTGGATAGGGTAGACTCTCAGAGGCTATTTCCAAGGGCTGAAATGGTTGCTACGAGAGGACACAGGTTTAAGGTGCTGGGGGGTAGGTACAGAGGAGATGTCAGGGGTAAGTTTTTCACTCAGAGGGTGGTGGGTGAGTGGAATCGGCTGACGTCGGTGGTGGTGGAGGCAAACTCGTTGGGGTCTTTTAAGAGACTTCTGGATGAGTACATGGGATTTAATGGGATAGAGGGCTATAGATAGGCCGAGAGGTGGGGATGTGATCGGCGCAACTTGCGGGCCGAAGGGCCTGTTTGTGCTGTGGCTTTCTATGTTCTATGTTCTATGCTGTCTCTGATGACCCAATTTTCTGCAAAACATTCTGAAATGTTCTTTATCCTCCACTCAGGTCATTTTGGATTTTTTAAATCTATCCAATTGTACCCAGACAGCCAATCACCTGCATTGGATTTTCTTGCTGCTCCTGCACCATTAACTCTGGGATCTCCTAAAAAACTATCCTTGGACCCTGATCTACATTCTGCCCCTCCGTAACCAGCTTCCACGATGTTAACGCACACCTCTACTTCACCATCACCTCACTCAACCCTCCACTGTCACAAAATTATCAGACTGCTTGCCCGATTTCCAGACTAGATCAGCTGTAATTTTCTCCAACTAGATATTTCAAAAACTGAAGCTACTGCCTTTGATCCCCACCACAAATTCGGTTTGCTAACCATGGAATTCTTCCCACTACCTGGCAACTATCTGAGCCTTAACCCAGAGTGTTTGCAATGTGGACCAGAGATGAGCTCCTCACCTGGACGAATGCTGTTCTGTTGTTTTTTTTGTGTTCCCCTGAGGTTTTTCAGAGTAGGACTTGATTGGGTTGATTGATAGTAATATCAGGTGACTGGGTGGAGCTAGGCTTACACAGAGAAATCAAGCTTCGATGCTGCTTGGAGTTGTTAGAAAGCAGTGCCTCTCTTTTCCTCTCTGGAGTTGGAGGCTGGAATCTGCCAGGAAATAAGTCTCTTTCTCTGAGATTCTGCTGTTTGGGAGTGGATCTTTATCTGGAGGTTGTGGTAGAAATCATAGAAATCATAGAGACCCTACAGTGCAGGAAGAGGCCATTCGGCCCATCGAGTCTGCACCGACCACAATCCCACCCAGGCCCTACCCCCATATCCCTACATATTTTACCCGCTAATCTACACATCTCAGGACACTAAGGGGCAATTTTAGCATGGCCAATCAACCTAACCCACACATCTTTGGACTGTGGGAGGAAACCGGAGCACCCGGAGGAAACCCACGCAGACACGAGGAGAATGTGCAAACTCCACACAGACAGTGACCCGAGCCGGGAATCGAACCCAGGTCGTGCCGCCCATGAGACTCAGAAGATGGGTGTCTGTCTGGATCTCTGTCCAGAGGTGCTAAAAGGCTGGAAATCTTGCAATCATGTGAGCATATCTGTTTTTGGTGCTGACTCGTTCTGAAGAAGGGATATATGTCCATGGGATGATGCTTACAATTGAAACTATAGAGATAGCTAGCTGTTAAGGATTATAACTTGTCATGTTTAAGTATTTAAATTGGTAAAAGTTACACTAATTCTTATTGTTATGTTCGAACTATGTTCTTAAATAAAGTTTGTTTGGATAAAAGCATCCTAGTGGGACAAACGAGTCATACCTCTTATGCTCACCCTAATGCCAAAATCATATAAATTAAGTAATTTTGAAGTGTTGCAAACAATTTTAATGCTCAGATGACCTGATGGTCCAAAGATGAGTAGGACCTCGTAACATTTAATGTCCTCCCTATCGGTCATGTATCACAAATGAACATCAGAGGATTATAAGAATTATTGTAAGAGTCAGCATTTTAAAAAGAAGTGGTGGTGAAACAGCCGAGACTAGAATCATAGAATCCCTACAGCGCAGAAGGAGGCCATTCAGTCCATCGAGTCTGCACCGACTACAATCCCACCCAGGCTCTCTATTCCCTTAACCCCACATATTTACCCAGCTAATCTCTCTGACACTAGGGGCAATTTATCATGGCCAATCAACCTAACCCGCACATCTTTGGACATTGGGAGGAAACCGGAGCACCCGGAGGAAACCCACACAGACAAGGGCAGAATGTGCAAACCTCACACAGACAGTGACCCGAGGCCGGAATTGAACTACAGGTCCCTGGTGCTGTGAGGCAGCAATGCTGACCACTGTGCCACCATGCCAACCCAAAGGCTAAATCAATGCTAAGAGTATAAGAAATGTAGAACAGCAACTTAGCTCGTTAAGGATTAAAAGATTTTCCCCTGGGAGAATCCTTGCAGAATAAGGAAAGTGAAGATAATGGTTAGATTATTATTAGTTCATTTGAAAATCCAAAAGGAAATGGAGGAGAGAGATGATACTAATGGACATTATAACAACTCCCTTAGCAGTTGGTTCATCTGTTGTTAACCTACCGGAGCTTGATCCTGTAGTGGTTTCTGTGATAAGATCCTTCAGTGTTTTTCTTACTGTAACAGAGCTACAGACAGAGTCCTCGTCATGATGCTTCTTTGCTTTCACATAGGCACACAGTGCACGCCTGTTGTAGACAACAGCTACCAACAAAGCCAAGCAAAAGAAACACACAGGTGCAGTTATTACGGCTGCCAGTTTCTTGGGTCCCCAGCTTGATTCACTGAGGTGGTTTTCTATGGAGAGAGAAAATTGCAAACATATCTTAGTGCACTAGTTTTGTCACATATCAGCCTTTCCTTTTCCACTAACAAAACATCTCCATACGTTAGGTCCTATATGCACCACAACACTGGCCAACTCCTCCCAGAGCTCTTCAATTCATCTCTGTCGCTAACAGCAAGGATGTTTTCATGTTCTTAAGACTTGTTGTTGGGGTGGCACGGTGGCACAGTGGTTAGCACTGCTACCTCACAACACCAGGGACCTGGGTTCAATTCCTGGTTTGGGTCACTGTCTGTGTGGAGTCTGCACATTCTCCCCGTGTTTGCGTGGGTTTCCTCTGGGTGATCCAGTTTCCTCCCACAATCTGAAAGATGTGCTGGTTCCTCTGGGTGTACCCGAACAGGTGCCAGAATGGGGCGCCATTAGGGGATTTTCACAGTGATGCGCATCAATTGGACACGAGGCACGAAGCTTCGGTAAAAGAAGGCTTTTATTAACTAACAATGGAACTAACAGAACTTTAACACACTATCCCAGATGAAGAGGTTCCGCTCGAGCAGGAGGCGGAGCCCGACTGGGATGTGCCACAACAGTAACAACCACAGGTGTATCAATCCCACCCTAGCCCAACAACAACATTAGAACAATCCCACAGTGGGAACCAACGATGGTTCACCACACACAGTAACTTCATTGGCGTGTTAAGGCAAGTCTACTTGTGACACTTAAAAAAAACTTTAAACTTGACAACCAAATATTCTCTATCACCCCATGTGAGCAAATATTTAGTTTCCCCTTGTCCTATTACCCTGCCAGGGCAATTAAGAAATTGGATGTCAAACTGTACTTTATCACTCTGACATAGCCTGTTTTTTTGTATATTTTTTATATATATATATATCAAATGAAACAAAATGTGTAAACAAAATTTAAGCAGATCCGTCGCAACGGTAATACAAGTTCCAGTTCCCCTCAGTATTTCTGCAGCAGGATAATGTGTAACTCAGCCGATCAGGTTGATCACTACCAGATGAAGAATAGTGCTGGCAAAGAGAATGCTCACTCAGGTGAGATGCCAATGAAATCTCCTTTCTTCGGAGAGTTGATCTGTATCCACATGGAAACTGTCAGCAGGAAGGTCCCCTCCCCCTCAGGTGATAAATCCGGATGGGAAGGAGTTGGAGGGGAAGGTGCTGGCCAGGGTGCAGTAAAGGAAGTGAGCTACTCTGTACAGTAGGTATGAGTCCCCACCAGGTATTCCTGAGAAAAGCGACTGAGCACCAACTTCACCGAACCACAGATCATTTAGTAGACCCTTTAAATTCCTCATTGAAGGATTATCTAGTTATCTTGCCAAATGGTGCCAGTTTAAGCAGTTTTGAACTGATGAGGGGCTGCCCCTTCCTAGCTGTAGGCTGTTAGGAACAGACAGGTGTGGAGGAGCAAATACAGAGAATGAAGTTTTCTTGTGGTTTTAAAATTCGATTGTTTATTATTCAACATGTTCACTATCACAATACACCATAAACCTATTCAACTTGCATTTACATTCAATAAGCGATAAATAATGGTATGAATTTGAGGATCAATTCAGTCAACATGTAGGATCTTACTCTTTTGAATAGCTGATAAGTTTCCACTCTTGATGAAGTAAAACCCCAAGAGGATTGTGTAAAACTCCAAGACATGGTGGGATGCAACTGGTCTTGGGGGGGTACTGCATAATGGGCGATAGCAAGTCAACCTATTTTACACCCTATTGTGGCAAAGAAAAAGAAATCAAGCGGGTGTAAAACAAGCTGGTAATTTTCTATTGCTTGCTTTGTGTTACTGTTCAAGACTAACTTCACCACTGGTATCTTAGAGTCTTGCAATCATCAAACAACTTCAGAGCTGGTGGAATTCAGGGCAAACCTTGGGATAAGAAAACTGACAAACTTGGCTTTATTCTCTCCCCACAGATGTTGACAGAACTGCTGAGATTTTCCAGCATTTTCTGTTTTAGATTCCAGCATCTGCAGTAATTTGCTTTTAAACTAAACAAATATCAATTACTGAAGTTACACTGGGGCAGAAGGCAGCACTGAGTGGAGTGCCTCGGGGATCAGAATTTAAATTGCTACTGTTTTTGATTGATATAAATAACCCGGAATCAGAAACCAAGAGCAACATAGTCAAATTTGTAGGCACGACCAAAATAGGATGGGGAATGGAATTGGAGAAGGCAGCTTCAAAATTATGAATTAAACAACCAAGGAAAAGAACTGGGTGCTCAGGAAGCAATTGCTACACCTGAAAGGAAAGGCCCAAGGTGCATCCAATATTGGGCCTTGGAATACATTTGTTGCTGTTGATATGCAGACACATACCAAAGGACACAGTGCCCAGGATAGGGAGCTTGGTCAGCAGATACCTATTGTTTGACTGTAGAGACCAGGCGAGTTCTCCTGCTCCTTCCAGCTCCACATTCAGATAATCATATTTTAAAATCGTAACTTTTTGGGTCCCAAATTTGCAAAGGGGCCTCAAACATGTGACTCCAGAGCCACAGCAATGTGGTTGACTCTCAACTGCCCTCTGAACAAGGACAACGAGGGATGGGTAATAAATGCTGGCCAGCCAGCGACGCCCATGTCCCACGAATGAGTAAAAAACACACAGACCCCTGATTTGAACATCCAAAGGTCTAATGCTGGTTTCAGTTGTAGGCCCTGGATGCCTATTTTTATGCGCAAGTTTTACAAATTGTGGTTAAATTCGTGCAATATGGGGGCAAGAAATGGCTTCTCATTGTGAACTTGAAGTGCTCCGACCATACTATTGGTAAATGGGTAATTTTTGCCAGCTTCTTCTCACAGTAATGTCAACGTTCAGAGCTAACCAGGAAGAAAATCACCACTAAAATTTAAAAACACAGGTTCAAAAAACAAAGATACAGGGAGGGAGTTTGCGCTTTTGTTTTCAGGGGACAGGAAACCCCATAGGAGTTTACGTTGCGAGATTTCTCATTTTGATTATTCCTGCATCCAGCCAGCAATGTATCGGAAATCCCAATGTTCAACATTGGGAATCCCATCCGAATACATTTAAATATAATTATCAGGCCTTTACACCTGATAGTTTCCTTCCCCGCCCCATTAGACTGTCCATTCACTTTGACATGCCAGATCTCCCACAACATGAACCTGCCAGAGGTGTGCAGGTGAGTACATCCCTCAGGCGGAGTGGGTCGTGCCTGGGCTGTACGCTGGCACTGCCCCCTGGCAACAAAGGAGCAAATGAGATGTGAGGAAAATCTTTTTCACGCAATGAGTAGTTCAGGTTGAGGCTGCAATGTCTGGAAGTATTGTGGAAGCAGGTTCAATCGAAGCATTCAAGGGGGCATTAGACAATTATTTGAATAGAAACAATGTGCAGGGGTACGGGGAAAAGGCAGGGGAGTGGCACCAAGCCATGGTGCTACATAGGAGAGCTGGTGCAGACAAAATGGACCAAATGGCCTCTTTCTGCGCAGTTACAATTCTGTGATTCTGTGAATAAAACCTCCAGTGAGGCAACGCTCTGTGAAATTTTGGCCTCACAATGGTGGGTATCAGTAGAAATTTACAACTCACACTATCTCTGATCAGTTCCCCAGCTTCAGTAGCACAGAACCAAATCCAGTGCCATTAAACATTCAATTACTAGTGTCCATTCTTTGTCAGATATTTATTCTATTTTTTAATAAAGTTAATTGGCAAAATGAATTACTATTGTAGAGTCTGTTTCAAATCCTATACTATCTAGGATTGCCAACTCTGGCTTGATGTATTCTTGGAGATTTTATCATCTGACAGTTGGCCATTAGCATTCAATCATGTGATACCGCTCATGTGAGTTCTAATCATGTGACATTTGATCACGTAATTGTTGCAGTTTCAGTTGTACATGTTGTTATGAAGCCCTGAATAAAATATTTGCTATTTTGTTTCATAATAAATGAATGATAATCAAAAAACACAAGATAATTAGGAAGATCTAAGGGCTAAGTAACTTTAAAAATCGCCACTGAGAACCACTCATTTAATATAAACTTTGATACAAACAGTGATGACATATTATGACACACAGCAAGTCCTAAAAGAAATAACTAAAACTAAAAATAAAGTCTACCTTGATTCACTAATTTCTACCCCTGAAACCCAGATTCGAAGATACAAAGGGCCCCTTGACTAAAAGGTGATCACTGTGCTATTTGGGCTTTCTTCACCTTGGTGACGAGTGTTTAGAGTCCAGACTCATTGTCAGCTTTTTCCAGGTATCTGGTGCTCTTTCGACACAGCATTAGAAACGTTCTCTCCAGGCTCATAGTCGTACTTGGTCTGTGAATACTGCGAGCATTGGCTTTACTACAGGCAAATCTCAAGGCAACGTAAAGGTCATGGGGACTAGAGGCCATAGGCCGAATTTTCCGGCCGCTCTCACCCCAAGGACGGAAAATCCTGCCCAAGGTCAACAGACCTTTGCATGGTCCATGTCCCGCCCGCTACAATTCCCGCCCCATGTGTTTCTGCTGCTCTCTTTGCTCATATTTGCAACAAAGTATCAGTGTTCCCTGGTCACTGAACAAACTCCTGTCATTTTTGATAAAAGATCTTTCCACCAGATTGACTTAGACAATTCACCCGTAATGTCCAATGGACTGGAATTGAGTCGGAATGCCACTCCGCTTGTCTTTACTTATCTTGAACTCTACCCGTTCCTATCTCACTCAACCTTCCCACTCGGGCGATGTAAGGCAGCAGGTTCCCAGGGCCTTCTGTTCTGGGCTGCAGCATCAGAGGGGAGGAGGACCTGGCCACTTTTTAATGGCACTATTAGTTAGAGTAGAGTGGGAGGGGAAGTGGGAGGGGAATCTTGTTGGTTCAGGAAGATTAAGGGGAGAGCTGAAAGTGTAGTTTGGAGGGGGGGGGATGGATTATTGGAGGTTGGTGGAATTCTGTGGGGATAGGGGAGAGTCTGGGGGGATCAGGGCAGGGGGAGGGAGTGTAGTTGGGGGAGGGATGGGGAAGGAGGGGGCTGGTATTGGTGGAGTGGGGGGAATCAAGGGAGGTAATGGGATGATGGAGGGTGTCCTGTAGGAAGTTGGGGGTCCTATAATTGATGGGGGCTGGGGGTGTTCTATGGTGGGATTGGGGGCGGGGGGGGAGAGGGAGGTCAGTACAATAGATACCCAGAAGTTAGAAATGGTTTTAATTCTTCTAACTTTTTCTGAGTAACTATTGATGTAAGACAGTTAGAACCATCTAAAATTTGCAATTTAAATCACATTTTCGGATGGTTCCCAGTAGTGAGCAATTGCCCAAAGGAAGTTTGAGCTTCCTGGGCAAGTGCCATGTAATCCTTACCTGGGAAATTCCAGGGGTGGGGGTTTCCCAGTGTATTTTTGGGGTACTCTCAGATACACTGCCCTGGAGCTCAGAAGTTATGACCATTATTTTTATATTTAAATGAAAGTGCAATCTGATTCATTTAAGCACAGTTATATTTCAGCAAAATAGTTTTCATTAAAGCTTGAAGTGCATTTAGATTGTATACAAATTGATATGTATCCTAATGGGTGGCACAGTGGTTAGCACTGCTGCCTCACAGCGCCAGGGACCCAGGTTCGATTCGGCTTGGGTCACTGTCTGTGTGGAGTTTGCATGTTCTCCCCATGTCTGCGTGGGTTTCCTCCGGGTGCTGTCTGAAAGATGTGCTGGTTAGGTGCATTGACCAAAACAGGTGCTGGAGCGTGGCAACTAGGGGAATTTCACAGTAACTTCATTGCAATGTTAATTGTAAGCCTTACTTGTGACTAATAAATAAGCTTTTAAACTTTAATCACCCCTCCACATTTGGCAACACTCTCACACCCCAATTCTCAAAGGCATTTAATGGTTCTCCAGATCCAATTCCCAAAACGGTGTATGGATCCAGACTGTTCAGGGTTAAATTGGGATGTGTCAGGCACTAAAAAGCCTCCTAAAGTTCCAAATTAGCAAGCAGGAAACAAGCGAATACTTACACATGCCAACTGAATAAGGGCAAACAAGAGGCAAAATTTACTCACGCCTGAATCAGGCATTAGTCTTTTTGTATATGCAAATAAAGGCTTAACACTTGCTTCAAATCCTTAGCCCAACACTGGTCTGTCAGCACTAGCTGCTTCAGGGAAAAACCACCCTGAATATTGCATTTTTTTTAGAAGTTAAGTATTTGCCAGAAGCACTAACACACCCTGACCTCCCATCCAGGGTCCTGATTCAAGCCCATGGGTGTCCCTCCCCTCCTAAGGAGTGGAAGGGCTATCTGCATGCAAGTGGAAAATAGCCAATAAAGGTATTAATGATAAATTAGGGCCAATTGTCAGAGGCTGATAGACACCGGGAACAGGCCAGCTGCCAAGAGCTGGACGTGGCCATCCAGCAGCAGACTGGCGTGGAGAGGCAGTACTCCAGGTAGGAAGGTCCTCCTTGCCTGCCTAGTCACAGCTGCAGCTAGAGGCTGCTGTGTGCGATTATAGAATCCCTGCAGTGCAGGAGGAGTCATGATGTGGAGATGCCGGCGCTGGACTGGGGTAAACACAGTAAGGAGTTTAACAACACCAGGTTAAAGTCCAACAGGTTTATTTGGTAGCAAAAGCCACACAAGCTTTCGGAGCTCCAAGCCCCTTCTTCAGGTGAGTGGGTTTCACACGCCCACTCACCTGAAGAAGGGGCTTGGAGCTCCGAAAGCCTGTGTGGCTTTTGCTACCAAATAAACCTGTTGGACTTTAACCTGGTGTTGTTAAACTTCTTACTGTGCAGGAGGAGATCATTTGGCCCATCAAGTCTGCACCAACTCTTTGAAAGAGTGTCAGACCCAGGCCCTATCCCCGTATCCCCACATATTTACCCCACTAATTGCCCTAACCTACACATCTTAAGTCACTAAGGAACAATTTAGCATGGCCAACCCACCTAACCTGCACATCGTTAGAGCGTGGGAGGAAACCAAAGCACCCAGAGGAAACCCACGCAGACACAAGGAGAATGTGCAAACTCCACACAGTCACCCAAGACTGGAATTGAACCCAGGTCCCTGGCGCTGTGAGGCAGCAGTGCTAACCACTGTGCCACCCGCTGTGGAAGGGTACCACTTCCATGATGGTGGCTCTGCAGACTTTTCCATTTTTTAAATTGAAAATTGTTGAGTGGGTGCCTTGAGATGCATGCGCCCTCGTTCTCTCTCTCTCTTCCTTACCTGAAAAGGCAGGCTGCAGTTTGTTTTAAGCTGCAGAATCTCTTATCGGCAAATACAAGGAAGGGTACTGCAGAGTGACTGCTCCCCACACAGTGCTGGCTCAGCATCCCCAGCTAACTCTGGTGTCCAGATCTTAACTCATTGTAGGTTGAGGTATCTTTCCTTGAGATGACAGTGGTGACATCTTGTGGTGCAGGTGATGAATCTCATTCTGTGATATATCCATTCCTTGCGAATCCTCTACTCCCGAGTTCATCTACCTTACTCTACCCGAGCTAACTGGCTTACATCTTACCTACCTGATGTCTGCAAAATCTACACCAAGTCTGCTTGTAACTGGCAGGTACAATTGTACAGTCTGACTTGTGTAACATCTCCTTCTTTCTCTGTCAGAGATACTTCCTTAACTTTTACGAACCAAACTGACACACCTATTAAGTAAAAACAACTCTATTCAAAACATTGGTTCTATTCTCTCTCCACAGATACTGTCAGACCTGCTGATATTTTCCAGGGTGCACAGTGACACAGTGTTAGCACTGCTACCTCACAGCACCAGGGACCAGGGTTTGATTCCCTGCTTGGGTCACTGTCTATGCGGAGTCTGCACGTTCTCCCTGTGTCTGCGTGGGTTTCCTCCGGGTGCTCCGGTTTCCTCCCACAGTCTGAAAGACGTGCTGGTTAGGTGCATTGGCTGTGCTAAATTCTCCCTCAGAACAGGCACGGGAGTCTGGCGACTGGGGGATTTTCACAGTAACTTCATTGCAGTGTTAATGTAAGCCTACTTGTGACACTAATAAATGAATTTTAAACTTTGAAAACTTTATATTTGTAACCATGGTGATCTCAGGTTGCTGGTTGTGATTCACTTCATCTAACTTCTCAGATTTAGTACAAAAAAACTGGCATTTTCTTTGAGTTTCAAAGTTATTTTAAGAGCTGTGGCCTCAATGTTATGTTTTCTGTGAAAATGTCTTTCTTTAGCAAGCTCTCAATGTTGTAGTACAAGGTATCACGATGTGGAAGCCTTGAATCACAATGATGACTTTTTGAAGGAAGGTTAAAACTATATACAAACAAGCTCAGTACAAATACAGGTGTAGTTCCACCGATTCCCAGGCTCACACTGAAGTTTCCCTCCTATCAGGACCCGCACCCTAACACTCGATTGGTGATGGTTTGCGCACTTCTTCCTCATAGACCCCAGGAGGGTCATGTAACCCACAAACACCCACCCCTTAAAGGGGCCATGCCAACACATCCCTCCCCCCTTAGGTTCCCTGACAATCGTACAAACAAAAACTCTTATATGCAGACATGTACAGTTAAAATAGAATCTAAAAGGGCCCATTCGGCAAAGTTCACAAAGCCAATCGTTTTGATGACTTCCTGACTTTTGTGGAGCGTCGCAACTCCACAACTGGGTTCTCCCAGCTAGGCGCATGAACCATCACCAATCGGGTGTGAGGGTGCGGGTACTGATAGGAGGGAAACTTCAGTGTGAGCCTGGGAATCGGTGGAACTACACCTGTATTTGTACTGAGCTTGTTTGTATATAGTTTCAAACTTCCTTCAATAAATCATTATTGTGATTCAAGGCTTCCTCGTCGTGATACCTCGTACTACAATATTGGGAGCTTGCAAAGGAAAGACATTTTCACAGAAAAAGTAACTTTGGAGGTCACAGATCTTAAGATAGCTCTAAAACTAGAAAACAAAATGCCAGTTTTTTTGTACTAAATCTGGGAAGTTAAGTGAAGTGAATCATCACCAGCAACCTGAGATCACCACGGTTATTTAATATACAAAGAGAAAATACTGGAAAATATCAGCAGGTCTGACAGCCTCTATGGAGAGAGAATAGAGCCAATGTTTCGAATCTGGATGAATTGTTTTTATTTAATGTGTGTATCAAGTGGGCCCAGAAAGAATAAGGAAATATCTCTGATAGAGAATGAAGGAGATGTTACAGAAGTAATGACTACAATAGTGATTGGTGGGTTGAGAGATTCAGACATTGAACTAGGGCAGCACCCTCTTCCTCTGCTCCCACTGATAGTCCAGATTCTTCTTGGGGAACACTAGGTTCTACCAGCACTGCCTCAGCTGCTGACACACTGGGCTCTGTCACTGAGTCCTGATGACTGGCTGTGGGGGCTGCAGCTTCCCGCCTTCTGATGTGATCGATGTGCTTCCACACTTTGCAGCCTTGCAGGTCGATGATATAAGATACTGGGCCAGTCTTTCGAATTACCTTCCCAGGTGCCCAAGCTGGCCCCTCCCCCACTCCCAAAGTTCCAAACAAAACCCAAGTCATTCAGGTCAAATGTCCTTCTCCTCTAACTGAATCGCGATGCTCCTTCTGTGAGGCTTGCTTAGCCTCCAGCCTCCCAGTCATATTGGGGAAACAAGGTCAAGGCGGGTTCTCAGGCATCAATCCATCAACAATCCGGCTGGTGCAATCCCTGTGTGGGGGTCATATTATATGAGAGCAGAAAATTGGCTAACAGGAGTAGCAGTGGTCTGTCAGATTGTTTCCACACCGATGCCTTAAAGTTTTGCACTGTCGTTTCTGCCCTACCGTTGGAAGTGGGGTGGTATGGGGCCATGCGGATGTGTTGGATATCATTCATTCTGCCAATGTGTTGAAAGTCTTTGGCTGTGAAAGCGGTGCAGGTGTCAGAAATGATTACCTCTGGTGTGCCACATATTGCGAAAATTTGCCACAGCTTGTCTATGGTGGCTGACGAGGTTGTGGAACCCATGACTGGCACATCAAGCCACTTTGAGTGGGCATCCACCAGGATCAGAAACATCATCCCTATGAAAAGGTATAGCGAAATCCATGTGGAGCCTCGTCCAAGGCCACCGGGCCACTCCCAGGGGCAGAAGGGTCTGCTGTGTTTGGCAATGTTGACAAGAGTTGGCCACACTCTCTATCTCCTTGTCAAGTTCTGGCCACCAATTTCACCATGGTCTGCCCAGAACGTGCACTGGGGGAGTGGATGTCACCCCTGGATGGTACTATCATAGAATCCTACAGTGCAGAAGGAGGCCATTCAGCCCATCGTGTCTGCACCGACCACAATCCCACCCAGGCCCTATCCCCATAACTCCATGCATTTACCCTAGCTAGTCCCCCTGACACTAAGTGGCAATTTAGCATTGCCAATCCACCTAACCTGGACTGTGGGAGGAAACCGGAGCACCCGAAGGAAACTCACGCAGACACGGGGAGAGCATGCAAACTCCACACCGACAATGACCCAAGCCGGGAATCGAACCTCGGTCCCTGGCGCTCTGAGGCAACAGTGCTAACCACTATGCCGCCCCAACAAAAGTACCCCATCTTCACAGCTGATTTCATCCCGGCGCTGCAAGTAGGGCCAGATTTGCTTGGATTGGTCAAAATGACAGCCTATCAATACCATTCGTTTAACTTTCAAAAGGACTGGGTCCCTTTGGATCCACGTTTTGATGTGGGCCGAGAAATGGGCAATGTCCAGAAAGTTCAAAGGAAGGACTAACTCCTGTGGCAAAGATACCATCTGTGGAAGTGGAAGTCGATTTGGAGCATTGGCTTTGGAGATGTGTGTCCCTGGCTTGTGCTGAAATGTGTAGCTGCAAGCAGCTAACAGTAAGGCCCATCTTTGTACTCTGGTCAATGAGATTGACGGAACTGGGTGGAATAGCCCTGGCAACCGTTTGTAGTCAGAGATGATGGTGAAATGGTGCTTGTAAACATATTGGTGGAACTTCTTGATAGTAAACATACCTGCCAGAGTCTCTTTATCTATCCGTAAATATTTCCTTGCAGCATCAGACAAGATCCTGAGAGCAAAATCGACAGGCCACTCTCTACCATCTTCCATCTTATGGGAATGTCCAGCCCCTATGCCATAAGGTGATGCATCACACATCACTATAATCTGCTTGCCTGGGTCAAAAGGGACAAGTAAGGTTGCAGGGCCTGTTTCACTTGGTCAAAGGATTTCCTCTGAGAATCTTGCCATTGCCAGCATTGATTTATTTTTAATAAGTCAGTGCTGCGGTGCCAAAATGGTTGACAGGTTGGGTGAAAAACAGCCATCATCATGGACCAGCCCTCAGGAGGATTACAACTCTTACATTCTTCAGCACAGGCACCTTCCTTGTTGCCTTTAGCTTTTCTTCCAGCGTTTGTAATCCTTTTGCACCGACTCTGAATCATAAATATGTGACCTCATCGGTTTCTCTTTTCAAATGGACATCAGCTTCTTTGAATCTGTTGAGAATTTCCTGCAAATTGGCCCCATGCTCCTTGGGTGACACCCCTGTTATTAAGCCACCGTCCAGATACACGACTACTCTCAGGGTCCCTTGCAGAAGGCTTTCTGTGGTGTGCAGCAAGATAGTGGCCGGGATTCTCCCAAAAAATTCTAAGTGTCAAATTCACGTGAAAACTGAAGTAACTCTCTCCGATTTTTTTGTTAACGGGATTTTCAAAATGAATCTCCCGCACTCTGAGCACTGCAGAGTTCCCTAGCGTGAATCACGCTGAAAAGTGGTGGGCAGGGCCTATTCCCAATCAAGAGGCTGAAATCAGCGAGCTGCGTGGGCCACTGCGCATACACTGATCTCTGGGAGATCACAACACAATTCCTCCCAGCATTGAAATCACCGGCCTCTCACTCTCCCACAGACATTGCTGGTCTCATCACTGCCTTCCCCCACAACAGACATCGCTGGCCTCCCACCATCCCCCCAGACCCGGACATTGCAGGATTCCCCATTCCCCATTGACCCGGCCATCACTGGACTCCCCACTCTACCCATGCTTCCCCCGCCTGCCTCCCACCACAGAGCGCTGGCTGCCTCCTTCATCCACAGAGTGCTAGCCCCCTCCATTCACCCACAGTGTGCTGGCCTCACTGCTACCTTTCATACACACAGTGCTGTGCTGCCATGCACACCCCCAGCCTGCGAACATTTCCCCTCGTTGAGTGAGAGCCTTGAGCATTGCACCCCCTGGCCACAGTACCTCGTTGAGTTCACCCAATCAGCACCTTTGGAAATGGCTCTCTCTGTATTGAAACCAGTTTGCCTGTACATTATTCACAATTAAATTTAACTAACAGGCCCATGACTGGCCTCCCTTAACAAGCCAGAGCTGCAGAGAGAGAGAAAGCTGGTGGTGGGGTAACTGAGCTGCGGCTGCTGACAGTGTTTGAGCAGCACGCCCTGGAGCTGGCAGGGGAAGCAGAGCAGAGAATGATGACCAACAGCCAGGTCGACGTCCGGTATGCAAATGAGCATCAGATGAACCCAACTAGGAAGCCTTGAATCACAACGGTGATTTATTGAAGGAAAGTTAAAACTATATACAAACAAGCTCAGTACAGATACAGGTCTAGTTTCACTGACTCCCAGGCTCACACTAAAGGTTCCCTCCTACCTGGGCCCAAGCCCAGGTTATTGTTTGCATGCTGCTTCCTGCTGGACCGATGACGCCCCTTTAAAGGGACCACACTACCACGTTCAGTTTTAGCCATTTGGTGTCCCACAGTTTCATCTGGCAACTGATTCCATTTTTGAGGACACTCCCTGAAGGCTATTTTCAGGTATTGTGTACACCTACAATCTCCAGTCCATATCAGTTCACAATGGAATTCTCCTTCCTTCCGGAAGCAAAACCCTCACACAGTTTATTCCCCTTCATCAGCATCTCTTTGGAAGAGATACCATTAACTCTCAATATTGAAAAGTGTTCAGTGCAAGTTGACATGGAATTTAATTCTTCATGAAAATTGACCACAGAATACAGCTTGCAAAAAACGTGGTCCAACAACATCCAAAGCAGGACAGTTTGTAAAACATGCATTATTAATACAAACTCAAATACAAAATCAAATGCTGCATGATTATCTTAAAGTTTATTAGTCACAAGTAAGGCTTACATTAACACTCAATGAAGTTACTGTGAAAATCCCCTAGTCGCCACACTCTGGTGCTTGTTCAGGTCAGTGCACCTAATCAGCACGTCTTTCAGGATGTGTGGGGAAACCCATGCAGACACGGGGAGAACGTGCAGCCTCCACACAGACAGTGACCCAAGCCAGGAATTGAACCTGGGTCCCTGGCGTTGTGAGGCAGCAGTGCCACCGTGCCACCCATGTAGAGTTTATAAATAGCTACTGGCATCTTTATAGAATCTAATGAGTGACAAACTGCAAACTTCTTAACAGAAATTGAGGCGGGGATGGGGTGAGGCGGGGATGGGGTGAGGCGGGGATGGGGTGAGGCGGGGATGGGGTGAGGCGGGGAAATCAGTCACAGGATCATTGGTAACAAGAACATTTACCAGAAACATTAGATTACAAACGGAAATCAATAATGTTAATTAGCATCTGCGGTCTACAATTACAACGTAAAACATTCAGATTTGTTTTATGACTTCGTAATTCATGTCATTTAACATTCATTCAACACTACTTTACTTTTACATTCCGGATTAAGATGTAATAACATTTTTAAAAGTGTAAACTCTTACCTTTGGGTAACGGTAGCTGTATATCAATATTGTTACAATAGTGAGTGTCACAGCAAAATGTTTTGGTCACATGTTTTGAACTGGCACAGACAAAGGGTTTCCCTGCTGGAATCATCTCCCGGCGGTGCACACAGGTCTTCCACTGTTGTACCTTTTCACCGCTGAGAGTGGCAGAAGCCAGGCAAATACCATCTGTTTCACAAGTGTAATTTTTATTCACACACGTGACGCAGAAACATTTCAGACCTAAAATAATTAAGATGAACCAGTGTTAGAACATGAACGTATAAAGAAATAGGCAGGGAAAAAAAGGGGACATAACAGAGGAGGAGAAGCGAGAGAGAGAGAGGGTGGGAGGGGTGGCACTGATGGTATGTTATGACATAATTCAGGTTACCTGCACTTAAAGTGTAAGTGTCTTCTGTCCTGAATTGGAGATAACAGCACGCAGCAGCAAAGGACAATTAAACATACACAATCAGTTAGCTGGCCCTGGTGGCATCCTCCCACCACCACACCTGTCAATCTGTACAACGCTGTCTGTGCATTTTGGAGGCCACAATAGGGGATGCAGGTTCTGCCATGGCAGGTGACAACTCTCACCACCTCTGTATTAAATTGGATTATCCAATGTTCTTGTTTTGCCACTGTAATGTCAAGATTGCTTGCCAAGGTCACTACACCGTTTGACTGCATAGCTGAGGTGTTGCTCTCCTTTATTGGTGCAGGCTCACTTCCTGTGCATCCAAAAGACACTCCTGCTCATACTGTATAATCCCTCCAAAGATTAGATTAGCAAAGTCAAAATGAAGGTCGTTAAGTCATTTGAAACTTGCTCCAAAACAAATTCTTGCTGACTCAGACTTTACATTCCATAAAATGCTCTTTAATTGATAACGTTTTTGAGAGAAATTTACAACCAGTAACCATTATTAAAACTCCAAAATTGGATTGCATGTCAGCATGACCTCGGTCCTTCAGAGGGTGCAGGTTCTAATAATGATGGATTTTAGCACAAGATTGGTTTGGAGAAGCTGGGCTTGTTCCTCTTGGAACCAAGGAAACTGAGGGGAGATTTGCTAGAGGTGGACAAGATTATGACATGTTCAGATAAGATAGACAAAGAAAAAGTTGTTCCCAGTAGCTGATGGTACAAACAAGCACAGATTTCAGGTTTTCAGCAAGAGATGCTGGGGGGATGTGAAGAAGAATTGTAGGAGCGATACTGACCTGACATTCTCTGTCTATGATGCTGCTGGAAGCAGAGACAGTTGCTGATTTAAAAAGGAAACTGGATGGGCACTTGAGGGAAATTAAACTTTCACAGCTATAGGATTGGCGAAGGGAGTAATTGGGTTGTGGGACTAATAGGATTGTGAGAGAGCCAGCATAGATTTGATGAGCCGAATGGCTTCCTTCTACACCATAATTACTTTAGAGGAACGGCACTTGCCATTCGCTATCCTGACAAATGCCCATGAATATGTTATGGGCCTTTACATGACATCTTGCAGCCATTGGGTAGCTGATCTAACATGGCGCCCTCTACAGTGGATAGGTGAGAACAACAAGTAAAAAGTTTTTAAAATCTCCAACAACAATTACATTCCGATGGAATGTCACTCCACATTGTAAAACTAAATTTTTAATGCTAGAGAGATTATTTAGCAATAATTAAGAGTTATTATATTGTTAAAAATTCACTTGCATCGAATCACACCAGCCCTACCATTTTATGATGCAGGGTAATGTGATGGGTAACAAGTACAGCAACATCATGCCCTGACATGGATTTTGATGGTTGGATGGATCTTGATGAATTTCAATGGATGGCTTTCGAGGGATAGATGGATGAATCAGCGGAAGGATGGATGGTTTATTGAAAAATCATCTTGGTGGCAGGCATTGAATTGTGATGGTGATACTGATCAAACAAGTAATCATTAACAGTTATTGACAATAATTAAAATAAATATATAACAAATTATCCAATCATTTAAAACTTGCACAATTATGAACATTTCAGTGTACAAATAAATTACAATACATTGCAAAATACAGGTCCCCTTAATTTACAGAATAAAAAGGAAAGGTCTACTCTGCATTTTGTATTGAAGTCTGTGGATTTTAAGTTGCCAGGTTGTGTTCCTTAAATTCCCAATCATTTACATACTATTTATGAGTTTTATAAAGTAGGGGATTGCGCTGTTAGTCCATTTGTTTTATATATTATTTTCGGAATGGAATCTCAATTCTCAATTCCATTTACTTCCATGTAGTGACGGCAAATGTGGCAATTGTCCCTTTAAGGGCAACACAGATGAAGATAGTCATCTGGTTTGGGGGATCAATTAGGATGAGAGTGGATAACCCTCCAGCGGGTGGAGCTCTCTCTTAGGCAGAAGACAGTCTGAAGACATATAGGGACTGGGGCAGCCAATGGGCTGCTCCAGGGCAGCCTGGGGTCTCTGTACAGTTTTTCTCTGCTAACAAATACCCTTTGTGCTCCTGATGAAGTCTGTGAGTGTACTTCATTACAGTAAGATATAGTGGTAATGGGAGGTGGAATTCAAACGTTTTCGAGCAAAGTCTGAACAGAGAGAGCTTTTTGTACCTTGCAGCTATTTGATTGTGCCAGTCACTTTGGTACATGCTACCTAGGATCAATTTCACTGCTCATTTCTGAACAATTGTGAGCTTGTTCACACTTTGGTAAAATCAATATTCCGAACATATTCAGCAATGGGTTTTACACAGCTATCAAACACAGTGAATACGTCAGTTTGAGATCTGTTGTCATGCTCGAGAAGATGAGGCATCATGAAACCAGCTGTGGACGAATAGGGAAGATCTCACAGCCACTGCTCATGGTTCAAGCACACTGAACCTCCCATTCGAGAGCTTCTCAAATGCACAGGCTAAGAGGAATTATAAATCAGCTTATGGGCTTGAGAAGCATGAAGAAAAAAAATAATGTTTCTCTTCCATATTCGCTTGTTTGAATTCTGTTTTTAAAAATGGACAAAGGCTAATTCATCAACGTGACACCCCTTACATTGTATGAACACTCCAGCCAAGCCGACATAATGGATCAGTAGACATGGCATCTGCACCAGCCAGCTCTGGACAGAGGCAGTGCTATTGTGGCCCCCTCATCTCTAATGTTGTACAATGTTGTACTGATGACTCCACAGTTGCCTTCTCAAAATACAATGGGTTTTAACCACCATCCTTGAAGTCCATCATTAGCTGTATGGCTCAGCCCAAATCCACCCTGTCATACAATCAGATATTCAGCTGTTTGATAAAGACAAAATACTGCAGGTACTGGAACCTGCAACAAAAACACAAAATGCTGGAAAATCTCAGCAGGACTGACAGCATCTGTGGAGAGAGAGTAGAGCCAAAGTTTCGAGTCAGGATACCCTTCGTCAGAGACAAAGGATCATCCTGACACAAAACAGACCTGCTGAGGTTTTCCAGCATTTTCTGTTTTTGTTTGAACATTTTGAATTACTTTAACTATACAGCTTTGAATTCTATCTTCAGTTGTGACTTAACCACAGAAGAGAAAACCGGACTGCAGGCTAGCAGCCTGTCTTTGACCTCTATCTTTCTCTCAAAGTCAGGTCCTCAGAAAGAGTCTATATTTCACCTCCAAAGTGAACTAATTCCCAAAATACAATACTGTGCAACTTCTTCAACCCGCAACTGAGTTGCTCGGACCAAAACCAGGGATTCTGCCAGACAAGGCCACCCGGAAAAAAACCATCATTGGACATTTACTGTATGGATTCTACTCACGTGAATTAACACCAATACCTTTCTTAATTTTTTTTTTAGTAACTCTAACTTCTTACTCTGACTTTCTCTGTTTTTCTACCTTGTATACTCGGAAGTGTAAATGTGTGTCACACTCCATCCCTCAGATATTTGAGTATTTTGTTTCACCTTAAAAGAATTTGCAGTGATGTTATTTTTAACCTTGGACCTCAAACCTGGGTTGGGGAAACAAACTGTGCCCCATTCCAACTGGGGAAACAAGTTAAATTAGAAATGAAAACTACCACTGTCGCAGACAGAAGAGGGGAACAGTAATAACATTTAAATCCAACTCTTCCACATGTCCATAACACTACCCAAAACATTATGTTGTTAACCAAGATCTGTGGTGCCATACACTGAATGTCCTTCGATATTCAAACGACTTGTATCTTTTCATAGAATCCTACAGTGCAGAAGGAGGCCATTTGGCCCACCGAGTTTGCACCAACCACAATCCCACCCAGGCCCTATCCCCATAACCCCATACATTTAACTAGCTAGTCCCCCTGACACTCAGGGGCAAATTAGCATGGCCAATCCATCTAACCTGCACATCTTTGGACGGTGGGAGGAAACCAGAGCACCCAGAGGAAGCCCATGCAGACACGGGGAGAACGTGCAAACTCCACACAGACAGTGATCCAAGCCAGAAATCGAACCCGGCTCCGTGGCACTGTGAGGCACCAGTGCTAACCACTGTGCCACCGTGCCACCCTATAGATTTTCATTTAATTAAAGTGGCAACGAATAAACCATCCACATTTAAATTGGGCAAATCATTTCCTACTATTGTCAATAAACTACAAAAGAAAATGACAGCACGCTGGCTACTTCAGGTATAATCAGGTGTTCAGTGAATAGGTCACACATTGCAATGCAGTTAGCTAGGATTACGGTCAGAGATAATACTGACTGCAGTAACAAGCTGTTTAGTTAGCACTTAGTAAAGGTGCAATCACTTTATATATCTAATTCATAGTAAGTGGAGAGGTATTTATTTAAGCATTTTAGCTGACCTTGAAACATTAAAGTGAATTTTCAAGTACAATTAACTCCTACTGCATTTAATAGCGCAGACAAAAAAAATGTGCATAACTAAATTCATCATATGGCAAGCAAACTTCTTGGCCTTTTGGCTAAGATCAAGTGTAGTATGGACAGGCTGCACTTGGTTGAGGTCGTTGGGTTACATTTAAGCTTCATTTGAAGCAGTTTTTAAAAGCGGCATCTCGGCCTTTTGGCTAAGATGCAAATGAGATCAAGCCCTGGAGGAGGTGAGTCTGCACCTACTCCAATCAGCTTGGCTCATGTAGGTCAGGCCCAAGACAGGGTAAAAGGTTGCATACCCTGTCTTGTCAGCTTGGATCGGAAATGTCTCAACTTGTTGAGACTCTGAATTGGACTTGATTTGATTGAATTGGAAAAGTATTTTAAAAAAGCAAACTGTATTAGTATGAAAGCACCTTTTGTGCATGATGGGAACAGGAGTTGTGTTAACCCAATTACAAATGTTGCATTTGACAAGCAACTTTTAAATATCCATCGTTTGAGTAGCATAGAATCCCTACAATGCAGAAGGAGGCCATTTGGCCCATCGAGTCTGCACCAACCACAAGCCCACCCAGGCCCTATCCCCATAACCCCATGCATTTACCCCAGCTAGTCCCCCTGACACTAAGGGGCAATTTAGCATGGCCAATCCACCTAACCTGCACATCTTTGGACGGTGGGAGGAAACCAGAGCATCCAGAGGAAACCCACGCAGACACGGGGAGAACGTGCAGACTCCACACAGACAGTGACCCAAGCCGGGAATCGACGCCGTGTCCCTGGCGCTGCGAGGCAGCAGTGATAACCACTGTGCCATCATAAACATAAAGAACAAGTCAGTGGTAGTGAGCTTAAGGCTGAAAACAATCTTGGAGATTTTGTTCAAATCTTCCCAATTTTCTCATATGAAAAGGGTCAGTCAGTATTATGGTTCACCTCTAAAACTATGCCAAAACAAACAAAACATTTTGGATTAAGAAAAACAAATAACTTGCAGCCTTGCCAACAAAATCACCATAGACAGGCATGTATGAAGGAAAACTATTTATTCTGGCAGATATGTAAAGTAAAATGCATTCAGAATATTGCTACAAGTTTATATATCCTCCAAGTTTTTGCTTCTTCAAATTTATTTATTTAATGTGTTTAATATTTATGCATACATGTCCCAATTCCGTTTTAAGATCATTGGTTTATGAGCAATTACTTAACTTGATGGTTTTAAAATATTTTTGCACAAGCATAAAGTATGTTTTATTGTATATAAAACCTTCTAAACTGCAATGAAAATGATCAGTAAATCTGCCATTAAACAGATGGTAACTAAATAGTGCAGCAAATTATCTGTAAATTCCACTGCCATTTCTTTAATTTTTGTTACCTTCTTTTCTGAACTTTGTTTCCATGTGTTCCTCTGTATGTCATCCTTGTTATATTATTGATAAATATAAAGCAGAAAGTCAGCACACATCTCACAGGACATCACCCAATCCAAATTCTCCTAATGCAAAGTACCTGGAGTGTTTAGTAGTTTCTGACTGGATTGTCAAGCAATGCAACACAGTGCTTTCTCCAAGGGGAGGGCCATAAATCACTAAAGTGAAACCAGCTGGTGCCATTTCCACACACCCTCTTGTGAACATTACTGTGTGTGTGTTTGTCTGTCTATTCCACAGGTAACAGACAATCCTAAATGGAGGATTATATTTTATGGAACTAACATATGTAAGGGAAATTGTTTTATCACAAGGAGAACAGTATTCATATCTTAATACTATAAAATCAACTTCTTCAATAAGTGACATGATGAGTGTTTCTTTAATTTGTTCTTGGGACGTGGACATCACTGGCTGGGCCAGCATTTATTGCCCATTCTTAATTGCCCTTGAGGAGGTGGCAGTGAGTCACCTTCTTGAGCTGTGCAGTCCATGTGGTGTAAGTACACCCACAGTACTATTAGGAAGAGAGTTCCAGGATTTTATTCCAGGATATAGATCAGTTGGAGACTTGGGCGGAGAGATGGCAGATGGAGTTTAATCCGGACAATTGTGAGGTAATGCATTTTGGAAGGTCTAATACAGATAGGAAATATACAGTAAATGGCAGAACCCTTAAGAGTATTGATAGGCAAAGGGATCTGGGTGGCAATGCAGATGGAGAAGGTAGTCAAGAAGGCATACGGTATGCTTGCCTTCATTGGCCGGGGCATTGAGTTTAAAAATTGGTAAGTCATGTTGCAGCTTTATAGAACTTAAGTTTGGCCGCACTTGGAATATAGTGTTCAATTCTGGTCGCCACACTACCAGAACGATGTGGAGGCTTTGGAGAGGGTAAAGAATAGATTTACCAGTATGTTACCTGATATGGAGGGCATTATCTACGAGGAGAGGTTGGAGAAACTTGGTTTGTTCTCATTGGAGCAACGGAGGTTGAGGGGTGACCTGATAGGAGTTTACAAGATTATGAGAGGCATGGACAGAGTGGATAGTCAGAAGCTTTTTACCTGGGTGGAAGAGTCAATTACTAGGGGGCACAGGTTTAAGGTGCGAGGGGCAAGGTTTAAAGGAGATATAAGAGGCAGATTTTTTACACAGAGTAGTGGGTGTCTGGAACTCGTTGCCGGGGGAGGTAGTGGAAGCAGATACAGTAGTGGCTTTTAAGGGGCGTCTTGACAAATACATGAATAGGATGGGAATAGAAGGATATGGTCCCCGGAAGGGTAGGGAGTTTTAGTTAAGTCAGGCAGCATGGTCGGTGCAGGCTTGGAGGCGGAAGGGCCTGTCCCTGCGCTGTAATTTTCTTTGTTCTTTGAACAGTGATTCTGTATCAGGATAGCATGTGGCTTGGAGTGAACTCGAGATTGTAATGTTTCCATGCATCCGCTGTCATTTTCCTTGTAAGTGGTGCAGGTCATCGATTTGGGAGATGCTATTGAAGGAACCTTGGCAAGTATTGCAGTGCATCTTGTACTGTGACACTGCTTGAATTAATTAATGTTTAAGGTGGTGAATGGGGTGCCAATCAAGTGGACTACTATACCTTGGTACAATTACTGTGTATATCTAATTTCTTATAAATGGAGACATATTTATTTAAACTGGCTCTGAAATATTAAAGGGAATTTGCAAGTTCATTGAAATCTTATTGCATTTAATAGCTTAGGCAAACAAAAATGTTGCACACAACTAAATTCAACATGTCCGACTCACATAGCAAGCAAATTGTGTTAGCACAAATGCACCTTTTGTGTGTGGTGGGAACAGGAATTGTGTTATCCAATCATAAATGCTGCACATGGCAAGCAATTTTTAAATAATCATATTTAGTGTAACAAACAGAAAGCAGATGGTAGTGAGCCTTAGATAATGTCAAGCTTCTTGAGTGTAGTTGGAGCTACACTCATCTGGAAAAATGGCCTTGCCTGACTGTTTCCATTGACTCTTTGAAGTGTTGCAGCTAACCCAATCCATATCAGTTTTGGGCACCTGTATGTCAAAAGCGTTGGTTCTCCTCTGTGTCCGATCTCAGCTCTGGCCTTCTGGTTCTATGGGAACCATGCACCGAGGACATATGGAGCCTTGCGTACCTAGACCTGTTAACCTCTCACAGTCTGGCATAATCCTGTCCTCATGCAGAAACCCCCATCAGGATGCCCAGGCTGTAGGATTCAGTGCCACTGCCAGGACGCCCCAGGTCCAGAGGGCCATCGATGGCACACATGTCACTGTACGAGCACCGTCTCGACAGGGGATGTCCATCATCAACAGGAAGAGGTTCCACTCCCTAAACATACAGCTGGTATGTTGGCTAGTAGGAGACAAGGGTTACCCGCTGAAGTCGTGGCTAATGACACCTAAGCAGAGGCCACAGACCAAGGCTGAGGACCGTTACAATGAGGCCCACACTGCCACCAGGAATATTATTGAGCAGTGCATAGGTCTTCTCAAGATGTGGTTCAGATGTCTGGACTGGTCTGGCAGGGCTCTGCAGTGTAGCCCAGAGAAGGTCACAAAGATGGTGGTTGTTTGCTGTGTGCTCCACAATCGTGCACAGCAGCGAAGTGACATAGTGGCGGAGGAGGAACAGGCGTTCCCTGAGGAGGAGGATTAGGAGGACCAGGAGGATGTCGAGAAGGAGCTGGAGAATGCGGGACCAGGAAGACTCTTATGTCCCACAGCTCAATCCCCACTACCCCCCGTATCATGGATTTTACACTCTCCACACCGCCCCCTCCTTCCTCTGGAACACCCACTCTTCCCCGCTCCCCCAGCCCTCCATTCTTCCCCTTCCTCCCAGCGCTTGCCCTCCCCCCCTTGCCCTCAACCCTTCCCTTTCTCCCTCTCCCAGCCCTTGCCCTCTAGCCTTCCTCATCCAGCCCAGCCCAGCCCTTTCCCCCCTCCCCCAGCTTTTGCCCTCCAGCCTTCCCCTCCCACCCCAGCTCTTTCCCCCTCCCCCAGCTATTGTTCTCCACCCTTCCCTGCAGCCCTGGTCCTCCAGCCTTCCCATGCTCCCCCTACACCACCCCCCTGAAGGGTCAACATAACATCACAGCAGGTTGATGGGCCTGGGTTGGTAGTGTCAGCGGGTCTGATCGCAAAGCAGGAGGGTGATGATGACTCGCTGTGAGGAAAGCTATGATGCTTCTCATGATAACAGGAGATCCGCCTCCTATCCACCTTGAGGTGTTCCACCGACCTCTCTTTCCATCCCTGAGTGTGTGTTGGGGGCACTTCCATCTGGCCCACAGTCAGTCCGGTGGGGGGTCGGGGGGAGAGGTGTTTGGCTGAAGGTGAGGGATTCCTGCAGAGAGAGTGGTACAGTGTGAAACAGCTGGTCTTACTTTGGCTCACATGACCTTCTACAAGAGGGCAAGTCTGTAAGACCTGTGAGACCATAAGTGCTGAGCTAGAAACAGAAGAGCCATCCACACACACCCCCCCATTCACCATCGCACCATCCACCACTGATGAGGCTGACTGCACAAAGTGAAAGGCACTGGGGCTTAAGATGAACAGGCCAGAATTCTCCCATCCCACCTGCCAGTGGAATTTTAGCAGGTGGCTTGCGGACAATGTGAAACCCCATTGACAGTCAGGTGGAAATTTCCAGCTTTTAGACCAGCGCAGGTGGAGAATTACGCCCACAATGTTTTAATGGTGAAAGTGTACATTCGATGCCCCCGTCTCCATAACTAACCCTTCTATATTCGCCCACGCCAACTCAGCAATCCTGCAACTTCTTCACTTTTTAAGGCCTCCCGCTCCTTCCAGTTGTTCCCCCCCTGACTGCACATCAGAAGTGGAGGCAGCCTGCTGCGTTCCATACCCTATGGCCCATGATGCCCTTGGCAGGAGGCCTCTGGAGGGCCAAGACCCGAAGGGTGGTGATGCCGTGTCACTGTGTTCTTCCCGCATGTCAGTAGATGCGTAGGTGTCAGGAGGGGGGCATTCAGAAGGCTAGAGACTGCTAAGAGCTCCAGCTCTTCTTCCTCCTTCAGGGTGCCTGGGAGCCCCCGGGCCATTCCAATGGACAGGGGGCAGCTGGAGTGAGATCCAGATGCTTCATTGCCATCTGGCAATGCCAGTCCTGGAGCCTTGCATTGCCTGAGCAATGCGGACAATGCCCTCAGCCATGGTCCGGTGTGACTGGACCAAGCTCTTGAGTATTTCTGCTCCACCCACCTGGGCCTTTGAAATGCCCATAAGAATGCTGGATGTGCTGTCTTGGCCATCAGTAATGGACAGCTCAGAGCGAGCAAGGCCTTGGACATTGTCAGTCATTGATCGGACCTCTTGCCCCAAGCCCTCCACTGCGACCACCACCTTTGCCCGGGTTGCACATACTGCTGGCACCATCTCCTGCGACAGAAGCCTCATGGGCTCCTCCAGGTGGCCTTGCAGTTGCAGGAAGGTTCCGGACACCCCCTCCTGATAAGCATGGCTTTGATACTGCATCTGAAGCAGTGCTTGGGTGAGCTTTCCCAGGGGATCAACATCTGTCTTCGGGGCAGCTGGTTCCTCGGACTAAAGGCTCACCTGGAGGTCCCTACTTCCACGCAATGTGCAGCAGCAGCTGTGTGGTGCTCACCATAAAGTGCCCCAGAAACCTGACTGCTAACATTTCCCACCGAGGTGAGTGTATCTTTGCTGGTGGATGGTGCAGGTGACACCACACCACAATGTGGTGGGTGTGAACAGGCGGGAGGAGGTGGGCAGGCAGCCAATTTCTAAAAGAAAATTGCAACATCGGGGAAGGAAGGTGGGCACGTAAGTTGGGGGAGTCATTTGCTGATTAGGACAATGCCCCAAAATGTTACCCTTTGTTCCTGCCAATCTGGCCTTTAAAATGCACCATCCCACCCGCTTTGCCCCCCGCCCTGATCTACCCATTCCCTCCCCATCCATGACCCCTGACTTACCTGGTTCTGGATGCCATGACTGCCTTCCTCATGGGCATGCTTGCAATCCTGGCAGCACCCAGTACTTGGTTTGGGTGTTGTGGGGGCTGCCAGATTGGGCAACGGTTGAGGCCGGAACTTCCTCTCATTGAGAGGTGGAAGTCCCACTCTCGGTCTGTTTAGCTCACCTGCAGTGAGTTTCTTATCTGGACGTGGGCTGCCAACCAACTCTCGCAACGGGGTTGAGATGTCTGCCCCCCGCGCCCCCCAAAAAATCCAGCCCACACTCTTATTCTTTAGGAATATCTGAATGATTTATTCACTTGACTTTTTTTTACATGGCTACTCACATGTGGCAACCAAAAGGGTTGTGCAGGAACTTTCAGGTTGCTCTGAGGCAGGGCAGCTTAAAGGAACATTGGGTAATAGATTTTTTTCACTGGCCCATGAGATCTATTAAAATGAAATATATATCCATACCACACTTTAATACTTGCATGTCTTGAATAATTGCTGAAAGACATTGGCCAGCAGTGAGCGCCTGCTAGAAGTGACAGTCACGCTTCAACTACTTTAGGAATTACTTCAAAATAGGCAAGAGTTGACTTCAAAATTTGCTTTTAGAATCTAAAAATACAAATAGAGTGGGTTGTTAATGTGGTCAATGTGCAGGTTAATGTGCAAAAAGAAACATTTTTGGGACAGATTTTAATTCAAAAATAAATAATTGGGGGCGATCTTACCATCTTGTCCTGCTGATCGATGGGCGGGGTGAGCCAGTAAGATCGCGACATAGGCGGGAAATCAGGTACATACCCAGTTTTTCGCGATCTTACCGGGCCCAGATATCCAGTGAGATCAGCCTCACACCCGAAAAAGGCACGAGGCTGATCTCAATATTTAGATCTATTTAAATACAGATTTAAATATTACATCTGAGCCCAGGACACAATCGTCCAGGCTCACTTGCTTTGACAGCCTCGTCGGTGGAGGTCCTCACCGGCGAGGATCAGGTGTGGTCTCCATCAACAGGGACCTCTTGTGATGGCCTCACCGATAGGACCGGAGGCCATTGAGGCCCCCCTGGGAGGGTGCCCATTCAGCAGTGTCAGCCTGGCATCTGACAGTGCCCACTGGGCAGGGCCAAGAGGGTGGGCCTGAGGGGAGGGGAGTGGGGCACAAGAGGTGGTGGTGGGATGCTGCACACTCTGCAACCGGGATCATGGAAGGATCACTGCGCACTCGAACCGGTGATTGACCAAGGTGGGCCAGGCCAGCAATAGCAGTGGGGGAGGCCAATGCTAACAGCAAGGTGTGAGGGGGGGGGGGGGGGGGGGGGGGGGTGAAGGGGGGGTGAGGGGCAGCAATAGCAGAGTTGGGTGCCTGACAGATCTCTATCTGTGGTGTTGCACAAAACACAGAGGTCTGCGCAATGCGCAATGGCATCCTCTGGTATAATCTGCTGGCTTTCCCCCTTCCCCTTCCCCCTCCCCCTCCCCCTCCCTCTCCCCCTGCTGGCGGGAAACAGATCTTGCTTTATTTTTTCCTCAATGTGGTAAGATTGGATTGTTAGCTTGCCAAAAAAATTGGCACGATTCTCTGTTTTCATGTTCATTCGGCACTTGGATTCTTTTTGGTAAGTTCGCCCCAGGTTTTCCTAGAAACCCTGATTTTATTAATTGTAAACTTAAATAATAGATGTGTATGTGTCACTTTTTCCTCTTTCTCACCATCCCTTCATCTCCCACTTCCCTCTCCACTCAAGCCTGCAGCAGGTACCTGTTGGCTCAATGATGTCCTTGCATGAAGATCATTAACAATCATTTTCTTCAAATGGGGCTATAGCCTCTGTCTTGGGATCTGATTCTCACATTTCATGCTGCCACCAGCGGGAAAGTGGGAGTGATTCATGCTTCCACTGGCAGCAGTGTTCACGTGCCACTCTGCCTATTCAAATGGATTAGCCCATTCCCCAAGTGAAACACACGGATTCTCTGACTCCAGCGGCAGCTGATTCACTGGAATCAGGAATCACCTGAATAAACAACAAGCAGGTGGAGCTTATAAACGCTCCCTGCTGACTCCACAGTCACATCACCAGGGAAGTTGGCTAGAAGGAGACCAACCCAGTGTTTTCTGGATGTGGACATTAACTGGATGTGGTTTGCCACTGAGGAGAAGAGCACCACACTGTTCATAGAATCCTACAGTGCAGGAGGAGGCCATTCGGCCCATCGAGTCTGCACCAACAACAATCCCACCCAGGCCCTATCCCTGTAACCCCATGTATTTACTCTGGTAATCCCCCTGATACCAATGCTCAATTTATCAATCAACCTAACCCGCACATCTTTGGACTGTAGGAGGAAACCAGAGCACCCGGAGGAAACCCATGCAGACACGGGGAGAATGTCTGTGTGGAGTTTGCACAGTGACCTGAGGCCAGCATCTAACCTGGGTCCCTGTGAGGCAGCAGCGCTAACCACTGTGCCACCGCCCCTATTCCCCAGAGTAGGCAGGAGACTACCTGCTAACGTGGTGGCAGAATCCTGGGAGGAGGTGGCTGAGGTTGTCAGCCCCAACAGTTTGACCCAGAGGACAGCCATTCAGTGCAGGAAGAAAATTAACAACCTCCTTAGAGCTGCAAGATTGAGTACCCACTTGTCCTGTCATCATTCCCAACCTTACTGCAGCCATGTTACAATCAGCACTTCCGGCCTTCAACCAGCCAGCCTACCAACACTTCCCTCAGAAACCCCATTCCCCACCCCCCAATGATCCCCATCAGTCTAACCCACACCCCCCCCGACACCCATCAAGATCTTTCACAGGCTTGCCCCAGATCCCCCAAACTCACCTGGCCACCCTTTCAAAGTCTCCTTTTTCTCTCCCTAAAGGATAAGACTGCAGATAACAGGAGGGAGAGGGGGGAAGACAGGCGGATCAAAACTGCACTGAGGGTCCTGACCCCCTTCAAAGAAATGACCCAGGAAATCGCAAGGGAGGGCCAGGAGTGGTCAGTAGCCAACTGAGAGGTCAGGATGGCCCAAGTCCAACGCACATTCATTCATATTTCAACTGAGTTTAACGTTCTCCACACCATTGAGGATCCCAAATGCTAAACCATGTCCTCTCTCTTCCCAGATCATTGTCTGATGAGGCTGGGCCATCTGGTGTCATACCCCCTCATCCAACCTCTCAGAGTACCCCGGATAACAGCTGCAGGGATGACAATGAATTCTCGGTGGATGGTGCAGGTGAATTCACTGCCTGGCAGTGCCAGCCTGATAGTGACACCTGGCACCCTGCAAATGTCCACCTGGGTGGATGCCAGGGTGCCAGTTGGCATTGCCAGGCTGGCAATGTCAGGTGTGCACCGACCAGCCATGTCCCCAACCACCCAGGGGCTTCAACGGCCTTCAATTCTCTGATGTGGCCATCATGCCTAGTCTCCATTTGTGGACACCAGTAGTGATTCTTGCCGGGTTCCCGCTGCACCTGAGTATTGGAGAATCCGGGAGCAGGGAAAATCCAGCCTCAAACAGACTAGCATATTTAAATGTTTATTTAAATATCCTAACCTGGATCCTGCCCTTCAGTGGCTGTGAGGATTCCAACGGGGTTTCCCATTGGCACTGAATGCATTAGACCCCTCACCTCAATTCTCCAACCCTGTTCCACGCCAACACGATCTGCCGCCATTTGCAAATGCTGTGGGAACCAGCAAGCACAGGAAGATGGGAGAAAATAAACAAAGACTTCACACCCATAATCAATGAGGCAATGATTTATAAAGCTGTAACTGCTAAAATGCAGGGACGGGGGGGGTGTATGGTTACTGCAACTTACCAGATCAGTTTAGAATCATTCCAGGGTCAGACTTAACAAAACATTGGATGCCCTGGAGAACAGAACTTTTATATTGCTGAAGAATACCAAGTCTCAGTTAAAAAAAATCAAAAGTCCAGGTCCTTTTATCCTTGTTTGATGAAAATACCACTGGCGTAATCCTAATGCAGTATATTGAGGAGTCCTCAACCAGCTTCAATGAAACATTACTGACCTTGACCAATATTTTAATCTTCAAGCCGAGGAGAATTCAATGTTTAAAAAGAGATACCAAAAACCCCCAGTAAAATGATGAAAAGGCAAAAGACAACAAACTGCATGAGAGCATGAGAGACATGCAGAACTCTCCAGAAGCCCCAGTAATATATCTTTACGGGAAGCCGAAGACAGAAGTCCCAAATGATTTCCTTTTCGAAGGCGTGAACAGAATTGTACCAGCAGCTGGTAGTGAACAAGGCAAATGCTCTGCAGTAGATGGATCAAGAAAAAGCAGAAGTATAATCGGAGAATGTTTATCTCAAAGTTGAGCTGGAAGAATTCAACCTGAAGTATAACCAGACAAGAAATTCACTCAAAGAGCTCATTGCATTGAAAGACTCTTATGAAATGATATGTACCCCTGAAAAAACACAAGGAGTTGGAAAAGACAGCGAATGTTACTTTAGCAAAAGCTGTGTTGGAGTTACCAGCAATGACAAAACTATACACTTATTCACTGATGTGCAGAGTTGAAACAAGAAAATAAACAGTTGAAAGAGCAGCTAATTGTTCTTCAGGATCAGATTCAAAAACAGTCCTTTGGCAACATGATGGAATAAAGAATACTTTGAACAACAGAATGGCAGAGCACAAGAACAAACTCAGTGGAAAGGAAAACCTGTTGAAGGACCTACACATGCTGCAAGGATCCCTCAGGTTTGAGTTTGTCCCTCTGAAACATTATAAAGCAAAGCAATATTAATTTGATACCACTCTGAAAGAACCGATGAACTAGCTTTCGGAGAAGACTCAAGAATGTTCACTATCCCAGGAGGAAGCAGAGAGGCAGAAGGATGAAAGTGTAGCATTGAAAGAAGCAGTTGTGCATTTGGAAGGAATCTTGAAAAAAGACATTACTTTCCTAAGGAGATATACAAAGAGATGAAAACCAAGAAGATTGAATGGCTAGTGAAGGTGGAAGTTTAAAAGTGAAGTTTTTAAGTTTATTTATTAGTCACAAGGCTTACATTAACACTGCAATGAAATTACTGTGAAATTCCCCTGCTAAAGAGCGTGATGTCAAAAACAATTGGCAGAATGGCCTCCTTCTGCATTGTAGATTCTATGATCTATAATCTGTGTTTTTGTTTGTTGAGAGAGGAGTATATTATGGGCAGCATGGTGGCAGAGTGGTTAGCATTGCTGCCTCAGAGCGCCAGGGATCCAGGTTCAGTTCCGGCCTCGGGTCACTGTCTGAGTGAGTGGAGTTTGCACATTCTCCCCGTGTCTGCATGGGTTTCCTCGGGGTGATCTGGTTTCCTCCCACAGTCCAAAGGTGTGCGGGTTAGGTTGATTGTCCCTTAATGTCAGGGGGATTAGCAGGGTAAATGTGTGGGATTACGGGAATAGGGCCTGGGTGGGATTGTGATCTGTGCAGACTCGATGGGCTGAATGCCCTCCTTCTGCACTGTAGGGATCCTATGATTCTAACCACAAAGAAACAATCAAGAGTAACAGCAGCCATGGATCAACACAACAGGCAAAGTGACCAGGTGAGAGTCAACATTAAGCAATAGAAGAATGAAAGCGGACCAAAATGCTAGTCCAACCTTGAAGCCAACAGCAAAAACCAACAGAGCTCATTCCTCTAACAGAACAGTAACTGAGATATGGAAGGGTTATAATCCCTCCAGACCACCTGAACCTCTAACTTCAAAACCTTGAAAGAGGGAGATGGAATTGTGAGAATGTTATAACAATGCTCATATAGTGGTAACAATAAGGTTGGAATAGCATTCAGATTGTAACAGTGAGGTAAATGCTTAAGAGTTAAAATGATGCAAGACTTGAAGACTTAATGTAACTATATTCATAGGATAAAGATTTAGGGGTGGTGTAGTATAAGGGTCTGATATACATGGAATTAATGTGGGACTATGTTCAGTACTGCCCACATAGTGATGGAAGAAGGCACATGATCCAGAGCAAGTGTGATGGAATCATAGAATCATAATCCTACAGTGCGTAAGGAGGCCATTCAGCCCATCAAGTCTGCACCGATCACAATCCCACCCAGGCCCTATCCCCATAACCCCATGCATTTATCCCAGCCAGTCCCCCTGACACTAAGAGACAATTTAGCATGGCCAATCCACCTAACCGCACATCTTTGGACTGTGGGAGGAAACTAGAGCACCCGGAGGAAACCCACGCAGACATGGGAAGAATGTGCAAACTCCACATAAACAGTGACCCAACCCGGGAATTGGACCCAGATCCCTGGTGCTGTGAGGCAGCAGTGCTAACCACTGTGCCACCCAAATGCAGCTTTCTGGAGATGCCGGGGATTGAGCCCAGGACATCACACATGCAAAGCATGTGCTCTACCACTGAGCTACATCCCCAAGCCAAACTTAAACCTATTCTGACAGCAGTGGGATTCGAACCCCATGCCTCCGCAGAGACTGGAACCTTAATCCAATGCCTTTGACTGCTCGGTCAATTTGGCATTGGCCAGAGATGTATTAAGATCCAGAGATGGAGATGGCTCCATACCTCTACCCTTTACCGTATATTGGTATATAGTTACAAGTAGTTAATAAAGATCGGAGTTAACACACAGAAGACTATGAAGACTTCCTTAACGGACATGTTCTGCAGCCATCACCATTACAACAACAGGCTGACTTAAACAAGAGGTCCATTTACTATTCTTCTTCAGAGAAAGGCCTCCCAACTTTCTCTTCAACAAAACCTGAGTGCCCATATGAGTATTAGATTCAAGATTGGTCATGATAAATTGACTATTTGGGAGAATCGCCCCCAGTGTATTTAAGGTGAACTTGGTTCAGATAAGAATATTTACCAGAAGAGTTCCTTGACCTTCTTCAAATAATGTCATAAGATCAACAGGAATACAGAATCTCAGTTTGTGTAGTATCCAAAAGCCACCAGCATTTGCACTGAAGTGCCACCTGGGGTTATTGTGCTGAAGTCCATGGTGGGGTTTGAATGCAAAATCTTCTCAGGTTTCAAAGGCAAGAATGAGCCAAACTGATAAAATATAAATACTCCCTTTATTGGAAAACTGGTTTTTCATTATGGTGTACATGCTTCAAATAAGTGGAAAAGCATATTAAAGTTGGAGTTCACACAAATCATCCGTTACTGGGGAGATCTTGAATCAACCTCAGTACATGACAAAGAACAAAGAAAAGTACAGCACAGGAACAGGTTCTTCCACCTTCCAAGCCCGTTCCGATCAAGATGCCCAAACTAAACTTTAAAAAAAACCTTTTGTCCTTACTCGGTCCGTATCCCTCGATTCCCTCCCTATTCATGTACCCATCCAGATGCCTCCTAAGTGTTGTTAATGTGCCTGCTTCCACCATCTCCTCTGGCAATGCGTTCTAGGGACCCACCACTCTCAATGTGAAAAACGTCCCCAGCACATCTCCCTTAAACTTCCTCCCTTTCACCTTGAACCTGTGCCCCCTCTTAATCATAGAATCCCTACAGTGCAGAAGGAGGCCATTCGGCCCATCAAGTCTGCACCGACAACAATCCCACCCATGCCCTATTCCTGTAACCCCACATATTTACCCCCCTATGCATCCCAGAATACTAAGTGGCAATTTAGCATGGCCAATGAACCTGACCCACACATCTTTGGATTGTGGGAGAAAACTGGAGCATCTGGAGGAAACCCATACATACAAGAGGAGAACATGCAAACTCCACACAGGCAGTGATCCAAGCCAGGGATCGAACACGGGTCCCTGGAGCTGAGAGGCAGCAGTGCTAACCACTGTGCCACCCAAATTGACACTTCCACCCTGGGAAAAAGCATCTGACTATCCACCCTGTCTATGCCTCTCAGTTTTGTAAACCTCTATCACAGTTCTCCCCTCAGCCTCCGTGTTTCCAGTGAAAACAATCCTAGTTTATTCAACCTCTCTTCATAGTCAACACCCTCGAGACCAGGCAACATCCTGGTGAACCTTCTTTGCACTCTCTCCAAAGCCTCCACATCCTTCTGGTAGTGTGGCAACTAGCACTGCATGCAATACTCCAAATGTGGCCTAACCAAGGTTAAATATAGCTGCAACATGATTCGCCAACTCTTGTACTCAATGCCCCAGCCAATGAAGGCAGGCATGCCATACGCCTTCTTAATCACCTTGGCCACCTGTGTTGCCACTTCTAGGGAACTGTGGACCTGCACGCCCAGATCCCTCTGTATGCTAATGTTCCTAAAGGGTTCTGCCATTTACAGTATAATTCACACCAAAATGCATCACCTCACGTGTCCAGATTAAACTCCATCTGCCATTTCTGTGCCCAAGTCTCCAATCTATCTATATTCTGTTTTATCCTCTGACAATCTCCAGCATTATCAGCAACTCCGCCAATCTTAATGTCAACCGCACTTATTAATCAGACCACCCACATTTTCTTCCAGTTCATTTACATATACTACAAACAACTGACGTCCCAGCACTGATCCCTGCGGAACATCACTAGCTATAGGTCTTCATTCTGAAAAACACCCTTCCACCGCTACTCTGTCTTTTTTGACCAAGCCAGTTCTGTATCCATCCAGCCAGCCCAACCCAAATTCCATGTGATTTTAGTTTTTGTACCAGCCTGCCATGTGCGATTTTGTCAAACACCTTACTAAAGTCCATATAAACTACGTTCACAGCCCTTCCCTCATCAATTATTTTTGTCACGTCTTCAAAAAACTCAATCAAGTTGGTGAGACATGACCTTCCCCATATAAAACCATGCTGCCTGTCACTAACTAGTCCATTTTCTTCCAAATGTGCATATATCCTGTCCCTCAGTATCTTCTCCAAAGGCTTACCCAACACTGATTAATTTCCTGGATTATCCCTGCTTCCTTTCTTAAATAAGGAATAACATTGGTTATTCTCCAGTCCTCTGGAACCTCGCCTGTGGTCAAAGAGGATGTGAAGATATCTGTTAAGGCCCCAACTATTTATTCGCTTGCCTCCTGCAGTAACCTGGGATAGATCCCATCCGGCCCTGGAGACTTGTATACCTTAATCCAATTTAGTATACCCAACAGTTCCTCCTTCGATATATTGATATTCTCTAGAGCGTTTGCATACCTACCCTGACCTCAACATTTGTCACGCCCTTCTCCTTCGTGAATGCCAACACAAAGTACTCATTAAGGATCTCACCCACTTCCTGTGGCTCCATGCATAACTTCCCTCCATTGTCCTTGAGTGGGCTTACTCTTTCTCTTGCTAAACTCTTGCTCCTAATATATGCATAAAAAGCCTGGGGATTCTCCCTGACCCTGTTTGCTAAAGACATTTCATGGCTCCTTTTAGCCCTCCTAATTCCACATTTAAGTTCCTTCCTACTTTCACTGTACTCCTCAAGGGCTTCGCCAGTTTTTAGTTGCCTTGACCTATTGTATGCTTCCTCTTTCCTTTTGACTAAGCTTACAATTTCCTTTGTTATCCATGGTTCCCAAATCCTGCCATTTCTATCCTTCATTTTTGCAGGGACATGCTTGTCCTGCACTTCAATCAACTGGCCTTTAAAAGCTTCCCACATGCCAGATGGGGATTTACCCTCAAGTAGCTGCTCCCAATCCATATTCCCCAGTTCCTGTCTAATTTGGATGTAATTGGCCCTCTTCCAATTAAGCACCCTCACCCGAAGGCCACTCTTGTCCTTATCCATGATTACCCAAAACCTTATGGAATGATGGTCGCTAAGCCCAAAATGCTCCCCCATTAAAACATTGACCACCTGACCTGGCTCATTCCCCAATACCAAGTCAAAGATGGCCCCCTTCCGGTTGGATTGTCAACATCAAAACACCCCCCTGGACACATCTGATAAATTGCTCCCCATCCGAGCCCCAAGATCTAGGGGAGTCCCAGTCAATATGAGAGAAGTTAAAGTCATCCACCACAACTACCCTGCTTTATTCACACCTGTCCAGTATCTGACTACACATTTGCCCCTCTATCTCCTGTGGGCTGTTGGGCGGTCTATGGTACACTCCCAACATGTGATTTCACCCTTTCTATTCCTGAGCTCCACCCATAATCATAGAATCCCTACAGTGCAGAAAGAGGCCGTTCAATCCATCGAGTCTGCACTGACAACAATCCCACCCAGGCCCTATCCTGCCACATATTTACCCTGCTAATCTCTCTGCCACTAAGAGGTAATTTATCATGGCCAATCCACCTAACCCGCACATCTTTGGACTGTGGGACAAAACCAGAGCACCCGAAGGAAACCCACACAGACATAGGGAGAACGTGCAAACTCCACACAGTGACGCGAGGCCGGAATCGAACCCAGGTCCCAGGCGCTGTGAGGCAGCAGTGCTAACCACTGTGCCGCTGTCCTGTCTCACTGCAAGATTCCTCCGTGTCCTCCCTCAACAAATGCTGATGTGCTCCTGAATCAGTAATGCAACTCCCCCACCTCTTCTGTTTCCCCTTCTATCCCATCTAAAACAATGATATCCCAGAATGTTAAGATGCCAGTCTTGTCCCTCCTTTAACCATGTAATTGCAATAGCAGAATTCCATGCAGTAATCCAGGCTCTCAGTTCATCTGTCTTACCTGTTATACTTCCTGCATTGAAGCAAATACACTCCAGATCTCCAGTCCCACCGAGCCCCGTGACTTCCCTAACCCTGCTCTTACTCTGCGCTATGTTTATCTCAGTCTCATTTTCTTCCCCAGCCCCTACACTCACTGGCCAGCTGTTTGGGTGGCATGATGGCACAGTGGTTAGCACTGTTGCCTCACAGCTTCAGGGACCTGGATTCGATTCCCACCTTGGGTCACTGCCCTTGTGGAGTTTGCACGTTCTCCTCGTGTCTGCGTGGGTCTCCTCTGGGTGCTCTGGTTTCCTCCCACAGTCCAAAGATGTGGGGTTAGGTGCATTGGCTATGCTAAATTGACCCTTAGTGTCCCAGGATGCGTAGGTTAGAGGGATTAGCAGGATAAATTTGTGAGGTTACAGGGATAGGGCCTGAGTGGGGTTGTTGTCGGTGCAGATTCGATGGGCTGAATGGCCTCCTTCTGCACTCCTTCTGTAGCAATTCTATGATTCCTGTTCCTATGACCCTGCCGCACTAGTTGACCTCAATAGATTAATATTTTGGCAACAGGAAGAATAAAAGTTGTCAATCTGCATTTAAGGAATCAGTTCCCCAACTCACCTATTCTACATTAATTCCACTAAATTTGTGAAAAACCGCTGCAGATGACACAAAGAGTGCATTCGGCAATCTAACAAGGTTCAAATCCAGACAGGCTAATTTGTGTGGTCTGCAGCTAGCCTGGGCAGAGAGTCTGTTATTGCACAGGTACATTTCCTCCCTCAAACCTGAAGTATATCTCACACATTAAGAAACAGAAGGAAGAGTGGACCACATGGTCCCTTGAGCCTGCTCTGCCATTCAATACAATCACTGACTGATTTTCTGCCTCAACTTCAGCTTCACTCTAAAACATGCACATTATTGATTTTAATAAACTGCTATCAAGCTGATTTTTGAGATGAGGGGCCAGGGAAACAGTTAGAAACAGATCTGCAAACTACATTTGGGAAAATCTTACCAGACCTTACAACGAAGGAAGTGATGAGCTCAAGTTTCATTCTGTCACAAGTTTCAGGATCAGAGCAACAAGTTCAGATCCACAGTACATGAGCCTTGTCTGATATAAATTTAAAAGCTATGAAGGTCCAATGAAGGCTGTTGAAGAGATGTATTTGACAAACACATTTCTGTCAAATTAAACTTCAGCCCCGGCAATTAAAAGAGAAGCTGGGCACATGCTTGTAGTAACTTCTCAGTAACAATTACATGCAAAGCATAAATGAAAGGAAGCGACTGTGAGCAATATTGACACCAGCGCTGGGATCGACAATATCATCCCTGGCTGAGGAGATGACAACAGACCCGCAATATTAGGAGGAGATGAGTCCAAACATCAAATTCGCATTAGAAATAAAAACTGCCACTGACATTTAGATCAGGGGTTTGATCGCGCTGAGCTAGAGGAAAGGTATTCACACAGTGACAGCATCTTACCGGTAGTTAGGTGAATACAGCTGAGAATTATAGTCCAGGGCACACACCTCAGTCTGGCCATTGTGGTACATCAAAGCCCTGCGACTTGGAAATGACTTTCTAGTTATTGCAGAGGCGATGTTCATTTCACTTTGCAGCGCTCGCTCTAAAAGGAGCGCTCGTGCTCTGCCTCCCAGGTGAGCAGACCTTGTTGCATGTGAAGTGGGACTGGGCAGGGAATGTCTCTGCAGTTTCAACCCGGCGACCCTCGGCTCTCTGCTAGCCGGAAGATTGAGAGTGGCGCAGTCAGCTTCGCCAGTGGAAACAATAAAGGTCATGTAGGGTTTGGTTGTGTGTGTTTGCAGGGAAAGGTGCTAGCTGCTGTTACTATGCAACCCTGTCGAGGCTCATCTTATTTTCGTTTTTTTTAAATCCAGCACAGATCCATCACGTAATTAGTGTCACAAGGTATTCCACATAGAAACGTGACCACATCTCTCTATAGCATCTTCTAACACTTCAACAAGCAGCAGCCTAATTGACTCAACATGAACCAGTCGGACAAATGCCAGTGTAAAACGAGTAAGTTATGGAATACGGACCGGTTAAATCCACAGATTTGTTCCCAAAGCCACAACTGCTGAACTGGCAAGCTGCAGTGGCTTAATAAATCACACAAAATACATCCGAGAACCTGCTTTGAGCCAATACCTTGATTATTCAGATAGTGACAAATATGCTCAGATGATAAAACATTTTAAAATAAAATTCTATGCACGATTAAAAATGATTGTGCAAAACTTTACATGGAATTGTTTTAATGTTTCAAACACCTGGAAAACATCACAGTGGATAGGATGACCTTTCTGTTTGGAGCCTTGGATGCAGTTTGGACCAGAGTTGGAACTTCAATTTTTTACCCATTAAATTGCAGCATCTTTTGTGATATTGTTTCACATACCATTGGTTAAAACACTAGCATTTCCTGATAGAACATAGAACGGTACAGGAACAGACCCTTCAGCCCATGATGTTGTGCTGAACATGACGCCAAATTAAACTAATCCCTTCTGCCTACCCTTATGCCATATCCTTCTATTCCTTGCATATGCATGTGGTTAAAAGCCCCTTAAATGCCCCTAAGTTATCTGCCTCCACCACTACCACTGGCAGCGTATCTTTGTGTAAAAAAGTTGCCCTTCACATCTCCTTTGAACTTTCCCCCTCTCACCTTATGTGTATGCCCCCTAATATTAGACATTCAACGCTGGGAAAAAGATTCTGACTGTCAATCCTATCTCTCCAACTCACCAACTCTCACCAAGATGCACCATAGAAAGCATTCTTTCTGGTTGTACCACAGCTTGGTATGGCTCCTGCTCTGCCCAAGACCGCAAGGAACTACAAAAGGTTGTGGATGAAGCCCAATCCATCATGCAAACCAGTTTCCCATTCATTGACACGGTCTACACTTCCCGCTGCCTCGGAAAAGCAGCCAGCATAATCAAGGACCCCACGCACCCCAGACATTCACTCTTCCACCTTTTTCCATTGTGTAAAAGATACAAAAGTCTGAGGACATGTACTACCGACTCAAGAACAACTTTATCCCAACTGCCATCAGACTTTTGAATGGACCTACTCGTATTAAGTTGATCTTTCTCTACACCCTAGCTATGACTGTAACACTACATTCTACACTCTCTCCTTTCCTTCTCCATGAACGGTATGCTTTGTCTGTATAGCGCGCAAGAAACAATACTTTTCACAGTATACTAATACATGTGACAACAATAAATCAAATCAAACCTATCTAGGCCTCTCATAATTTTATAGACTTCTATCAGACCTCCCCTCAGCCTCCGCCACTCGAGAAAATAATCCTAGTTTGTCCAGCCTCTCCTTATAGCTCGTATCTTCCAATCCAGCATCCTGGTAAACCTCTTCTGCACCCCTTCCAAAGCCTCCATATCCTTTCTGTAATGTGTTGACAGAATTGAACTCAATACTCTTAAGTGCAGCTGAACCAAAGTTTTATAAAGCTGCAACATGACATCCTGACTCTTATACTCAATGCCCTGACCAATAAAGGCAAGCATGCCAAATGCCTTCTTTACCACCCTATCTATTTGTGTGACCACTTTCATGGAGCTATGGACTTGAACCCCAAGATCCCTCTGTGCATCAATGCTGTTCAGCATCCTGCCATTAACTGTAGACTTACTCTTAACATTTGATCTCCCAAAATGCAGCACCTCACACTTAATCAGATTAAACTCCACCTGCCATTTCTCCACCCAGATCTGCAATTGATCTAATTCTCGCTGTACCCTTTGACAACCTTCTTCCACCTACCTTTGTGTCATCTGCAAATGTACTAATCCACCCATCCATGTAGACAACATCCACTGCTCTACTCATCGATCACCACCATCACCTTCTCAAACAAAATCAGTCAAGTTAGTAAGACATGACCTTCCCCACACAAAGTCGTGCCGACCTTTCCTAATTAGCCTATGCTTTTCCAAATGTGCGTAAATCCTATCCCTAAGAATCCTCTCCAATAGCTTCCCAACCACTGATATGAGACTCACCAGTCTATAATTTCCTAGATTATCCCTTTTTCCTTTCTTGAACAGAGGAACTACATTAAGTACTCACCAGTCTTCTGGGATGAGTGGATAGTCACATAAGTCCATTCTTCAACATGTGAGCTCATTTCATCTCCCCATTCTCCAATTTGTTTCCTGTTCTTCCAATACATTTCACTCATTTTCATCCATTTTTCTCTCCTTCCAAGCCGACCTTCAATCTTACTGACCATGCCAAATCTCCCATCTCAATTTGATTCTCTTAGTCTCCGATCCTCTCTCTTTCCTTTGCCATCTATGCTCCTCCACATGGATATGTTCCTATCTGCTAACTGCTGTTAGTAAAGCAAAACCGCTCTTGGAACACAGTTACTTTGGTCTCTGCAAATTGTATAAAGGATCTCCTACCCAAGGGATTAAGGATCCTGAATCACTGCTCTCCCTGATTTTCCTGAATTTGCCTTTGAAGTTTCAGCAATGGAGGCATGACCGAGCGTAGGGGCTTATCATCAGACTGGGATTCAGCCAATTCCTGGCCTCCAGTAAACCTCTGAGTTCCGGCACCTTGAGACATTCCTGTCTCTGCCTGCTGAAGATCTGAAAATGTGATGTACTCACCAGATTTGTGACCACAAGGCTACCCTAGAACTAGGTCCCACCAAGGTGTGCATCTCTGTGCTGGTTGAGGGTGTGGATGAGTGCTGTGAATAATGGTTAGCAGTGCTGCCTCATAGTGCCAGGGTTCAATTCTGGCCGTGGGTGACTGTGTGATGTTTGTATGTTCTCCCAGTGTCTGCATGGGTTTCCTCCGGGTGCTTCAAGGTCCTCACACAGTCCAAAGATGTACAAGTTAGGTGGATTGGCCATGCTAAATTGCCCCTTCATGTCCAAAGATGTGTAGGTTAGAGGGGATTAGTGGGATAAGTGCGTGGGACTATGGGCATAGGGATAATGGTGCGGACTTGATGGGTCGAATGACCTCCTTCTGCAAAATAAAATCAGCTCTTTGATATCAGGGCCCGTGAATCTCCAGGGTTGAAGTCGAGGACCTGGCTGGTGGACTCCCTGGGCTGGTTCCCAGATGTGCCTGTGACAGGAAGTGCATGGCAGGGGCCTTTAGAAACAGGAGACAGTACTCACAGCATTGTTGGCTAGAGGATGATGCAGTGTTGGATCCTCACTTGGTTTATTGCCGCCAACCTCAGCATCAGCACAATGTCCTTTCCGACCAGTTATATAGCTCTGTCCTCAAAATCCATGAGATTTTGGCATCCCTCTGTCTGGGATCACTCCCTCTAGTTGTGAGCCAGCTTCTCCTGCATGGAAGTGTGTAAGCAGAATGAGTGCCAGAGCAGATGATAAGGATGCCTGGCATGTGTGGACCAGCAAGGTGAAGAGGGCATGACCCACAGGGGAGATGGAAGATGTGTGGGGGAGAGCAAATAGTGGTGTCTCTTGAGCTGGCAGTCAGTGAGATCCCTGTGGATGTGTGATGGGTATGTGAGTCGAGAGTGATGAGAAGAGTGACATACCCTGGCAGAACAGGGAAGATCATTCATTATCTTCCTGCACTGGATGGTTGTCCTCTTCTGCAGGGCGTTAGCGCTGATCACCGCTTCCACAGCCTGCCATGCTGGGTTGGTGACCTTGCTGGCTGGTTTTCTTCCTGAGCCTGGGTACAGCACATCACGGCAGACCTCTATTGCATTGAGCAGCCTCTCTACGGAGGCATGCGAAAACTTGGGGGCGGATATCTTGGCAGCCACTACTTCCCGGTGACCTGTGAAGTGTGGCTGATACACACTGGTGCAGCCTTTAAAAGTGGTGCAAAGATGAATGGAGCATTAAGGTGTTGCTGCAGTGGGCAAATCAGAGGCTACCCTGACAGCAATACTGCAATGGACCTGTGGATTAACATTTTTGGCACGAAGTGGTGCACTATACGGTGGTATCATTGCTGTCAGTGTGCTGAATGCCACTTCTCCCACCTGCCACTGACCTTTGCCAATTTCCAGGAATATCTCAGCCTATGTTCTGCCAATTCTTATATCTGTTGTTCTCTACATTTAATTCAAACTGTTCTGCATTAACTTGGTCTGGCTTTAAAAGAGATTGAAGAAATACAAATACAAAAGACACAAGATGCCTCGTCCTGATCAGTGCTAAACTCCCAAATCTACCAGAATACAAGTAGGCGTGGAGTAGGGGGTGTTAACATCTATAAAAGTGGAATGCGTAGAGTAGTTAGATGTGACAATGCAACTAAACTGACAAAGGCATCTATAGCAGACTCTAATTTGTAAATAAGAACACACAGCACAGAATAATACCAAGAACAGGAAATTCTATTTATGAAGAGGGACTTTAGATCTGAAACTACTTCCATTCGATCACAGAAAATGACTTTAGTCAACTATAGCAACATAAATCTGTGCTGCGTACACACAAGTTAGGCAATATTCAGGTTTGGCACCATACGAGCGCTGGGCAATGGCAATCTCCAATGAAAGGGATTCTAACAATCTCTCCTTGACATTCATTCAAGAGCTTTACCATTGCTAAAACCCCCAACTATCAACATCTGGGAGGGTTATTAACCATCCATATAAATATTGTGGCTACAAAAGCAGGTCAGAAGCCTGGAATTTCATGGAGAGTAATTCACTTGCTGGCTCCCCAAAGCCTGTCCACCATTGACACAAATCAGGAGAGTGATGGAATAGTCTCCACTTGCCTGGATGAGTACAGCTCCTTCAATACACAAGCAGCTCCACACAATCAGGATAAAGCAGCCTGCTTAAACAGCACCCCATCCATCACCTTAAACATTCACTCCCTCCACCTCTAGCACATAGTTGCAGTGTACTACATACAAGATGCACTCCAGCAACTCACAAAGGCTCCTTCAACAGCACCTTCCAAACATGCAACCACTTAGTAGAGCAAGGTTTGCAGATGCATGAGAACACCACCACCTGCGAAATATAAATATGACTGAAAACCCTGCAATCATTAGACCCTATTCCAGTTCAATATCTTACATACAGGCATCTTGTAAGGTGCTACAAATAGGTAGGCCAAAGGCTCTCTGAACAGGGTGAAATGGGTTAAAGATAAATGAAAGAGACACGTATTGTCCAACTAATGAAAAGTAGTGATTAAAAAAAGGCAATAAGATGTTGAATTGCATATTCAAATAAAAACAATAGAACATACAGACAAGGTAAATATTAAACTTCACTGCACTCTGGTCAAACTTTGAATACTGAAGTGATTCGTGGTTTGTTTAAAATCAAGAAACATATAGGCGCTAAGAGCTGTCAAACAAACCTCAGTGTCAATGGTATGAGTTATAATAAAAGACTGGGGAAATTTGGGTTTTTCAGGATAAATAGGAAGAATCTGAGAGTTGATCTTGTAAAAAATCTGAAATACCACCTACAGGTTATAGAAAAAGTTAACCAAAATATTATTTTAAGCCAAATGGGAGTTCAACTGGGGAACAAGGGTTTAAACTAGAGAACAGTACTTTTAGCAAATGGAAAATCTTTACTGAATGGACAAACCCTCAGCTACCAGCTAAGAGTGTGACTCTGGAATCATTTAAGAAATAATTGCGTGCCACAATGGGGTAGCCACAGTGTCGGAATTATTTTGTTGAATAATGGATTTCTTCCCCCTAATTTTCTCTCAAAACTTGTAACAAACTTTAAAAAAATTAAGTACATATGAACATACAAATTAGGAGCAATAGGCCACTCAGCCCCTCAAGCATGCTCCACCATTCAATAAGATTATGATTGATCTGATTGTAACTGAACCCTACATTCCTAACTACCCTGATAACCTTTCACCCCCTTGTTTATCAAGAATCTATCTAGCTTTGTCTTAAAAATATCTGTTTCCCTGTCTTTTAACGTTGCATGACTTGAAAACTGGAAGTACTTTGCCCCAAAACTGCCGGAACCTTCTCAGAAAAACACATTTGGAGTAGAAATATCAGCTTAGCATTTATTTTTCAACAGTGTGCTTTCAGTTGTTCAAATTCTGTCAGCATGCTGTACACTGCTGCATATGACTGTGATGTGGAGATGCCGGCGTTGGACTGGGGTGAACACAGTAAGAAGTCTCACAACACCAGGTTAAAGTCCAACAGGTTTATTTGGTAGCAAATACCATAAGCTTTCGGAGCGCTGCTCCTTCGTCAGATGGAGCTCTCAAACAGTGCACAGAGGCACAAAATCAAGTTACAGAATACTGATTAGAATGCGAATCCCTACAGCCAGCCAGGTCTTAAAGGTGCAGACAATGTGGGTGGAGGGAGCATTAAACACAGGTTAAAGAGATGTGTATTGTCTCCAGACAGAACAGCTAGTGAGATTCTGCAAGCCCAGGGGGCAAGCTGTGGGGGTTACTGATAATGTGACATAAATCCAACATCCCGGTTTAGGCCGTCCTCATGTGTGCGGAACTTGGCTATCAGTTTCTGCTCAGCGTCTGTACCTTTAAGACCTGGCTGGCTTTAGGGATTCGCATTCTAATCAGTATTCTGTAACTTGATTTTGTGTCTCTGTGCACTGTTTGAGAGCACATTTCCACTCCATCTGACGAAGGAGCAGCGCTCCGAAAGCTTATGATATTTGCTACCAAATAAACCTGTTGGACTTTAACCTGGTGTTGTGAGACTTCTTACTGCATATGATTGTAACAGTGGAATAGTCATTTAAAACAGAAATATTATTCAATGACATCCATATAAAGTTCAATGTTAAGTGGAAAATATCCCAAGATGATTCACAGATCCGTAGACAGAAAACAGATACCAATCAAGGAAAGGAGAGGAGAGTTTGGCAAAGGTGACTATAGCTAGCTTAAAGAGATGGGTTTTGAGGGACATTTTGAAAAGAGAAAGGTTTAAGGGCAAACTGCAGGTGCCTCAAGGATTTGTTATCAATAATGAGCATTAGGAGGTGGGAGGGAGTGGATGGAAGTTGCAAGAGAAAGACATGTCTGAAAAGCCAGATTGAGAAAATCACAAGGTTCAGGGTAAGTGGGAATAAAGGACTGGAGGAGGCAGCAAAGATAGGTTGGGGTGAAATATGGAGGAATTTAAAGATGGCGGCGTGATCGTACCTTCTTGCCGTGCTGGTCAATAGGCGGGGCGAGCCTGCAAGAGAGCGAGATAGGCAAAAAATTGGGCTAACACCCTGTTTCTCACCTATTGCGATCTTACTGAGCCCGAATATCCAGCGAGATCAGCCTCGCACCCGAAAAGAGAATGAGGTGGATTTCAGTAGTTAAATATATTTAACATCTCATTTTAATAGAATTAGTGAACCTGGGGGCACAATCATCTGGGCTCACTTGCCTTAGCAGCCTCGCTGGTGAAGGTCCTCACTGGCAAGGATCACGTATGGACCCGTCAATCAGGACCCGTCGTGATGGCCTCGCCAGTAGGACCGGAGGCCATTGAGGCCCCCTGTGAGGTTGGGCCCATGATGGGGGGTTGGGGGAGGGAGGCCAGCGTTTGCAGAGGGGAGAGGGGGGGGGGGGGGGTGGGGGGAGGGGGTAGAAGGCCAGCAATCATGGAGCGGGAGGCCCAATGACAGCAGGGAGCGAGGAGAGAGCACTGATGACAGTGGGGGGGGAAAGAAGGGTGGGGGGAAAAGGAAAAGGTGGTGGTGACGGCAGGAGGTTCACACCAGAGCTTGTGGTGATAATTCATTGATCTTTCATGTCCAGGGTGATGGGGAAACATGTTTAAACACCATCTTTAAAAAGGGCCCTGATCTCTGTGGAGCCGGCTCTAACAGGTCCCATCCTGCCAGAGTGATGGCGGAAACCACAACCCCAGGTTTTTTGTGCACCAGAAAAATTGTGTGTTTCTGGAGATTAACGCACGTGTTTTCAGTCAGACCCTGACACATTGCCTTTTGTTTTAAATTCTGTCCAACATCTCGCTGAAGCAACGAATATGAAAAATGCAGGTCTGGTAATTAGTTTAACCAGAAATAGTTACTGGGTTTGAGAATGGTACGAGGAAGAGAGATATTTTTGCAAGAAAAGCGGACATTGAAGGCTTGTTTCGGCATGTCTGTCCCGGTACAGCTACAACACTGGCATCTCCCTGGCAATTATGTTCGGTACGCAAAAAGCAGAACAAATCCAAACCAGCTGATTACTGACTGCCCATTAAGGTAAGGTAATGGAAGGGGCTAGCAACAGCGCTGTCAAGTGGCACTTGCTTAACAATAATCTGTCCACTGATGCTCAGTCTGGGTTCCACCAGCTCCTGACCTCATTACACCCTCTGTTCAAACATGGATCAAAGAGCTGAACTCCAGAGGTGAGCCAAGAGAGTGACTGCCCTTGATATCAAGGCAGTATTTGACTTGGTGTGGGATCAAGATGCCCTCGCAAAACTGGAGTCAATGTGAATCAGGGGGAAAACTCTCCACTGGTTGGAATCATATTTAGCACAAAAGAAAATGCATGTGGTTGTTGGGAGGTCAATCATTTAAGTTCCAGGACGGAACTGCAGGAGTTCCTCAGCGTAGTGCCCTAGATCCAACCACCTTCAGCTGCTTCAATGACCTTCCTTCCATCAAAGTCAGAAGTGGGGATGTTCACGGATGAATGCACAACATTCAGCACCATTCACGACTCCTCAAATATGTCTAAATGCAGCAGGTGGCAAATAACATTCATGCCACAGTGTCAGGCAATGCCCATCTCAAACAAAAAGAATCTAACCCAACACCCCTTGACATTCAATGGCATCACTGAATCCTCACCATCAACATCCAGGGGGTTACCATTGACCAGAAACTGAAGTGGAAATACTGTGATGGCCAGAGCAGGTCAAAGGCTAGAAATCCTGCAGTGAGCAACTCACCTTCTCACTCCCCAAAGTTTGTCTACCATCTACAAGGCACAAGCCAGGAGTGCAATGGAATACTCTTCACTTGCCTGGATGAATGCAGTTCTAACAGGACAAAGTGATCCCTTGATGGCATCCCAATCACAAACATTCACTCCCTCCACCACTGACACACAGTGGCAGGAATATGTACCATCTGCAAGATGCATTGTAGGAACTCACCAATGCTCTTTAGAGAGTACCTTCCAAACGAACTACAATCTGGTAGTGGGAACATCACTACCTGAAAGTTCCCTTCCAAGCCATTCACCATCCTGACTTGGAAATATATCATCATTCATAGAATCATAGAAATTATAGAAACCCTACAGTGCAGAAGGAGGCCATTCGGCCCATCGAGTCTGCACCAACAACAATCCCACCTTGGCCTTACCCCCACTGCCCGACACATCCCTCTAATCTACACATCCCAGGATACCAAGGAGCAATTTAGCATGGCCAATCAACCTAACCCACACATCTTCGGAGTTCCTTCACCATTGCTGGTCAAAATCCTGGAATTCCATCCCCAACAGCACTGTGGGTGTACCTTCACCTCAGGGTTTGCAGTGGTCCAGGAAGGCAGCTCACCACCACCTTCTCAAGGGCAATCAAGGATGGGCAACGAACGCTGGCCTAGCCAGTGATGCCCACACATCCAATAAGATGAAAAAAATGAACACTTCCAAATAAATGGAAGAAACAGCTGAAAGAAATAAGTAAATAAGAATTGTAACCGTATAATAATAGTCATGAAAAGGAAGAGAAATGACTTTTAAAAATTCAAATAAAATCCTGAAATAGACAGTAACTGATATGAATGTTGTCATGTCAGAACGAAAGGTTACCTGTTTGGGGTCAGGAAAGTAATACATGAAGAGAATTAAATCGTCTCCCAATCACTACCTAAACTCAAGAAAGCAGAACAAAAGGTAAACAGTGATTATACTGCTGATAAAGCTACTTGTGATTCAGATAAATAAATGTTTTACTATTGCTTGAAATGATTGGATTTGTAAAGGACCACACTTTTCCTGTGTCCATATCAACATTCCTCCCTCAAACAACACCATCAGAAACATCTGGTTTTTGCAGTATTACATGGACAATTTGCCCCATATTCAAAAATAATGAATTGACTTTTAAGCATTCTCAGAAATTCTGAGGACGTAAGGGATTATCCAAGTGCAAGTACTTTCATAAATTGCTCTCCGTCCTTTGGAGTACTGCCAGGTTGCCACTTTTGACTCTGATCCAACGAAGCACTAAAGAAAAACAACAAAAATAAAATCTCCTGGTTCAGGGTTAACAACTTGCACCTTGGTAACCAATACATTCCTCATGAATGATGGTCCCTTGATTATCTGACCCATTATTCAGCAATTTTCCCAAATTTTGTCAGGCTCTGACTGAAATTCGATGTGAATCTCACCAGACACACTGCCAGGTTTTCTGGCACTGAGTGCACAGAAAATTAGGGGGCTTGGCTTGAGCCAGCAATGCAAGCACAAAATTCACCCCCTTGTATCACTGTAAATCTAAGAAAGGATTGAGCTATGGGATGGTGGTGGTCTCTGCTTGCACGCTTATCCCAATGTGGGAAGAATTTTCAAACGCTTGAATGGCAAATGTGATCTCATGCCTAATTTGTTTGCATGTTTTCTTTCTCGCAAGTGGATCTAAAAGGAATAAGAACTGTGGATTATCTTGGTGTACATGTTGTGCCTTACAATTTAAGGAGTTTCACCCTTGATTTAATTACATCTTCCAAAAAGTAGGGGCCTCTGAAACTTTTGCTATAAACCACAAAATAGGTTTTGATTCCTGGAGAGATGTGGATTGTGACTGGTAACAGGAAACGCTTTGCTTCAATTAAGTTTAGAAACATTATTTTGTGCAAAAAAGTAGTTATAATATGTCAAAATCAAAAAGAAGTGTCCAACTCAAACCAGTGCCCTTCATCGTAAAGGATTTCTTATTTACAAAAGCAATATAAATATGAAAACTGTTCACAGAACAAAAATCCAAAGCCAGTCTTCTACTATTTTGTATATGAAACAGAATGAGGTTACAACAATGGTCCAGGTTTTGCAGTAGTAATAACTTGTGAAGTTGTCAGCGTTTGCTTACTAGATCTGCTTGAGTAAGAAAACATTCCTTTTCTGAAATCAAAGGAGTCCTCTGGAGTTCACAAATATGCAATTAAATGTGGAAATTCAGAAGTTGCCAACCTTCACTCTGCTGAATGAGGTGTGGCTGACTTTTTAAACCATGTACCAAGTTCATAATTACTAATAACAGCCTCACTAATTTTATATGTGTAAAATTTCTGAATTAAAGTGTGTGGGGCTGCACGTGTGTGTGAGTGAGTGAATCACTGGACTAGTTAGAAGCCCAGGCTAATGCTGTTGGGGTTTGCATTCAAATAGCACCACGGCAGCTGGTGTAATTTAAATTCAATTAATATATTAGGATTTTTTTTAAAGCTGGTCTCAGTAATGATGGCTATGACAATATCATAGATTGTCATAAAACCTATCTAGTTCATTAATGTCCTTTTGGGCAGGAAATCTGCCATCTTTACCTAGTCTGGTAACTCCAGGTCCACAGCAATGTGATTGACTCTTAACTGAAATGGCCGAGCAAGCCACTCAGTTCAAGGGCTATGAGGGAAGGGCAACAAATGCTGGCTTTGCTAGCATGGTCCACATTTAATTCAGAGAAAGAAAAAGTGCATTTACTTCCCAATTTGCTGTGCATGAGAATATTTCAATATGACTGGCTGTTTGACTTTTCACCCAGCTTGATAACATCACTGTTACTGAATCCCGAGAAATGCCCTCCTTATTTGGTGCCAGATGCAAACGGAGGTCAGGAGAAGAATTCCATTCCACAGAGATTGCAGCTTTCTTCAAGGTCAGTGGTGAGGGTCTATTCTTTGCTGCTGACCACATAATCTAAGCCCAGTAAGGAAACTGCCCAGGAGACAGCGCAGTCACTTACTCTAAGGAAATAATCAAGCAGTATATGCGGGTGCATTTATAAAATGTTCTATTTAAATTATACAATCAACTACGATAGTATAAAATATAGTTTAAAACAAAAATACAGTCGTTAATTCTCTGGTAAAGTTCACAATGTACATTTTACAAATAAAACCTTGTACCACCGAAGGTTTTCACATTCTAAAAAAAAGTGATACAGTATTTCATTGATTATAAAATTACCTAGAAAGTTGTGCAACTCAAATCATTTTTGCTTCTGTGAAAGCATTTGTAATATGCAAAGCACAAAGGTATAATTGAACAAGTTTGTATAGTTTATGATCTAACATTGCAGGCAGAATATTTACTGTGTTAAATGTAAACATTGTGAAACGGAGCGCAGTCAAGAATCTACCTATAAAAAGAGAACATGCAACTGCTGTACCATTTCAGTTATGGAAACAAGTGAACGCTGGGCATTATTGCAATAAATAATTCACAAATTCAAAAAGGCAGGTGTGAAAACATTTGTGTTAACAGTGCATGTAACATATACCAATTGTTAGAAAAATCAATTACAGCCGGGGAGTTTGTCCCAAATAATATATGTAATTGCCATTAGATAGGTGCTAGATCATATTTTTAAAAATTTGGCTAGTTGGAAGGTTTTATGCATTTAAAACTGTAATATATACAGTGCAGGAAAGCAAAAGTCACTAGTGCAAAATAATTATGAAAGGCCACAATGAGTATGACATTTGAGTATAAATATTAAACCATTATCTTAAGACACTGTCACGACTTATAACAGCAGATAAAATTTTCTTTCAATGCCCCCAAGTTGTGTTACTTCTGGTGAGAAATTTAAATGTCAGCTTCCTTTCTGGTTACATGTTAATCAGCTAAACTCAATGCTGGTGTTTAGTTTCATGTGCTTTCAACCTTGGTATTGTTGCAACTTTAATTTCTTAAAAGGTGTTTCAAAGATATTCAGATGAATAGGAAAAAAAACCGAAATGAGTTATGATAAGGATGTACAAATGAAATATTAATCTTTTTATCTTCAGTTGCCGACCGACAAGCTGTATATTTCCAGCATTTTCTGTTTTCATTAGTTATACTGAATAGCTTTGAATATTGAGAAGTAACATCCTAGAAACCATAAAACCACCTCTCTTCAGTCCATTATATACCTAAATGTGGAAAGACACACATTGGGCAATCTTCAGGAAACTGAATGATCAACAATCCATTTTAAACTTATCAAATGAGTTGTCAATTTTGGTCAGAGTTTTTCTGATGCGCAGGGCAGTTAGTCTCGCTGATGGGTTATGATACCAGCATTCCTTCATCACCTTTGCAAGGGATGTTAATGTCTGTTGAGAAAGATGCAATAAGGTTACTAAAATATTAATTACAATATTTAAAATATTCACCATTGCTACTCATGCAATTAGTCTTCCATTCTTCTCCAGAACCGTTGCTTTTTGAAACCCAGAGACAAATAATTTTTCCATATCGTTCTCTCTGCCACTTAGCTGATGACTAACTGTCCCCAGGAAGAGCATTTTGATTTTGTAGCTTGAGGAACTGCGTTATAGCTTTACAAGACAATGCCAGGGCCAAAGTCAAGAACTGAAAGTCACAAAGAACTATTACATCTTCAGATGATGCAGAGAATCAAACTCCAAAAGCGAAAATGCTGGAAAATCTCAGCAGGTTTGGCAGCATCTGTAAGGAGAGAAAAGAGCTGACGTTTCGAGTCCAGACGACCCTTTGTCAAAGCTTTGAGAGTACCATAATTTGGTCCCAGCATAATTACCAGCTTTGACAAAGAGGCGGCTGGACTCGAATCGTCAGCTCTTTTCTCTCCTTACAGATGCTGCCAGACCTGCTGAGATTTTCCAACATTTTCTCTTTTGGTTTCAGATTCCAGCATCCGCAGTAATTTGCTTTTATCCAGAGAATCAAACTGATCATTTCAGTGAAGCAATGAACACATACCAGGTATGTAACAACAATGGTCCAAAAAAAAAAAGAGAACATTTAAATTGCCCAAAAAAAATCCTCAACTGTATCGCTTCCAGAAAAAAAATACACCAAAATGTTCTATTGTTCGCACCGTGGCATCAACAAGGCGACCTTAGAGTTTTGAAAGTGCTTGCATGAATGGGGCTTGCAACTCTAAAGAAAATTCATGAACAATTCACTTGTGTACTCTTAATAGTGTAGAAATGCACCCCAAAATAAATAAGTCTGCTTCGTCAAGAACATAATAACCTACATAGAACAAAAATCTATTTTTATATTTCAATATTTTGGTATTTCAATATTATGAAATTCTAGTTTCTTTACTTTTTCCCTCATGTTGTGGATACTTCAATTTTCTCACGTGTAACAAATCAAAGTGGAATAATTTTCACACTCAAACTTCTTACGTCTTTGAAACATCAACTGTGGCTCATGCTATAGATTCTATACCAAGATGATAACTTGCACTGATGTCCTCATACAGCAGGTACTGAAGGGGCACATGCAGGTGCAGCAGGCAGTAAAAAAAGTTAAATGGTATATCTGCCTTAAGAGCAAGAGGATTTGAGTGCAGGAGGAGTGATGTCTTGCTGCAATTGTACAGGACCTTGGTGAGGCCATGCAGAGAGTATTATGCACAGTTTTGGTCTCTTTCTCTGAGGAAGGATGTTCTTGCCCTGGAGGGAGCGCAAAGGTGGTTTACCAAACTGATTCTTGGGATGGCAGGACTGATGTATGAGGAGAGATTGATTTGGTTAGGATTGTATTTACTAGAGTTCAGAAGAATGAGGGGAGATATCTCATGGAAACATATAAAATTCTAACAGCACTATACAGGGCAGATGTGAGAAGAATATTCCCGATGGTGGGGGTGTCCATAACCAGGAGTCACAGTCTGAGGATTGTGATGATATTGTGCCTTTAAGAAAAGCATTTTAGTCATGTTTATGTGCAGGATGTTCTGAGCAGCCCCTTCCATTTTATCGGAGCCATTCTGTCTATAACCAACATCCTCTATTGTTACTACAGCAGCATAATTGATCTTAATTGTTACAATGTTTGTTTTAATCTGGACTACTGCTGTTCTGTTGTTTTTAGTGTGTTCCCCTGGGATTTTGCAGAGTAGGGCTTGATTAGGTTGATTGACAGGTAGGATCATATGACTGGGTGGAGCTAAACTTACTCAGAGAATTCAAGCTTAGCTGCTGTTTAGATGCTGCTTGGCGTTGAAAGAGAACAATACTTTATTTTTCTCCTCTCTGAGGATGAAGACTGGAATCTGTCAGGAGATAAGTTTCTTTCTCTGAGATTCTGCTGTATGAGAGCGTTTCTTTCTGAGAGTTGCTGTTTGAGGATATATCCTTCTCTGGAAACTGCTGTCTGCACCTCTGTCCAGAAATGGTAAAAGGCTGGAAATCTAGCACCACGTGAACATACTTGTTTTTTTGTAACAACTAATTCTGAAGAAGGGTGTGTGTCTATGGGGATATTGCTTTCAATTGGAACTATTGAGATTGCTAGTTAAGAATTATACTTTGTCATGTTTAAGTATTTTAATTGATAAAAGTTATGCTAATTCTTTTTGCTATATTCTAACTGTGTTCTTAAATATGACTGTACACTTATTACAGAACATGCATTACACCCCACTGAGCTGCCCTGCCATACCTTAACTTTACTGTCCTTACTTTCAATTTATTCTACTTTCAATTACTTATATTGTATTGGTTCTTGCAATATGTAGACTTGCAACATATTTGGAATGAGAGTACTGAAGCATTGGTGATAAAATATCAATACTTACTGGATCTGAAAACCATCTGTTAGGAATATTTGGTCTTTGTTGATCCACACAAATGACCTTTTTCATATCATCAAAACCAGGATCATTAGGAACGAGATCATAAAATGGAGGCTTATAATCTTCTACAATTCCTAGATTTAAAAAAAAAATTTGCATGAAGAATTATTTGATTAGGGAATAGAGACATAGAAACCAAAAGCAGGAGTAGGCCATTCAGCCCTTTGAGCCTGCTCTGCCATTCATTTTGATCATGGCTGATCTTCAAATTCAATATCCTGATCCCTCCTTCCCCCCCCCCCATATCCCTTGATACCTTTAGCCCCTAGAGCTATATCTATAGAAACAATGAAAGAAAGATGTGTGTTAATATGCAGTGCTACCAATCAAGTGTTGCAATCAAAATACAACTGATATTTAAAAAATAAAAATCAGATCAGAAAAATAACTTTATCCAGTTTTCTTGTATGCTAAGTTCTTCTGGCTGTCCACAGGGAAATTCACCATGGGAAACAAGTCAAATAAAATTCAATCCATTTCACCATTTGTCAAAGAGGTACAATGTACAGTGGTTAGGTATGTAGGCTTAATAATGTAAAGAGAATTTGACATTTCATGAAACAAATGGGAAATGACTTATTTGTTCCCAAAATGAGTTTGTGTGTATTTATTTATTTAAGTTTATTTATTAGTCACAAGAAGGCTTAACAGTGCAGTGAAGTTACTGTGAAAATCCCTTAGTCACCACACTCCAGCACCTGTTCGGGTACACTGAGGGAGAATTTAGCATGGCCAATGCACCTAACCAGCATGTCTTTCAGACTGCGGGAGGAAACCAGACACAGGGAGAACGTGCAGACTTCGCACAGCCAGTGACCCAAACGGGAATCGAACCTGGGTCCCTGGCACTGAGGCAGCAGTGCTAACTACTGTGCTGGCCAAATGAACATTATGGCTTGGGTTTTTCACATTAACGCTGTTGTGAAATGGTAGAGGAAGCCAAAATCCTGCCCCCGAGCAAGGCATCTACAGTTTTCACAGGAATGGGAATGGGACCAGGTTAAGATTTGTGCATGGACATTTTACAGAGGCCAATATAAAGCAGAAGCTGCCTCCAGTCACATCTGATTTTCATTAGCCAAGAGTGGGAAACACAAAGGGTGAGATTTTCCAGCCGTGCTCACCCCCATGGTTAGAAAATCCCACTCGAGGTAAACGGACCTTTGCACGATCCATGTCCCACCCACTATGATTCCCGTGGTGGGTGGGATGGGAAAATTCCACCCAATGTGTGTAGATTAGATCTTGTTGCAGCAGCTCTATACTTTGTGGAGTCCTTTGGAGAGGTGGGGCAAGCTTTTGGAGAATTAGGGATAGGGTCCCAGGATACCTTTGGTGGCAGTGAAGTGCCATTTGGGAAAGGTAAGGTGCTCTTTGGGATTGTTAAAAGTGGAGATGAAGGTGCATAAACTCGTTGAAACAAGGGTCAAAGCCAACATCAAGCTGAAAAGGCATTTAAAACTCCTGTCCTTTAAATCTCTGAAAAAACTGTGTGGAGTTTTTTTTTAAATGCTTGCCATTTCACTGTCTGTTGACATAAGACTGAGGCTATCAAACCACATTAATGGCGCATGACTGATTTTACAACCTTCCATTATTGAGCTAATCTACACACACTGGCTGCCATTTCAGTTTGATTGACAGCTCCAAATGGTTATAGACTCTTTGAAGTTGGACAATGCAAGGATTAAAGCATATTGTTTGGGCTTCATTAATAGGGGCATAAAGTACAACAGCAAGGAGGTTATGCTGAACTTATACAACACTAGTTGGACATCCACTGGAATATTGTGCACAGTTCTGGGCGTCATGGTAGAGGAAGGATGTGAACGCATTGGAGAGAATACGAATGAGGTTTACAAGAATGGTTCCAGGGATGAGAAATTTCAGTTGTTATGAGGACAGATTGGAGAGGTTGGGATTTTCTCCTGGGAGAGAAGAAGGCTAAGAGGAGATTTGATAGTGATGTTCAAAATCATGAGTGGGGCTGGACTGAGTAGATAGTGAGAAACTGTTCCAGCTCACAAAAGGATCAAGAATGAGAGGGCATGGATTTAAAGTGATTTGCAAAAGAAGCAAATGTGATGTGAGAAAAAAAAATTCACAATGACTGGTGTGATTCTGGAATGCAATGCCTGTAAGTGTGGTGGAAACAGGTTCAATTGAGACACTCAGGAGGGCATTAGGATGATTACTTGAATAGAGACCATGTGCAGTGCTAATGGGAAAAGGCAGGAAAATGGCACCAAGACATGATCTCGTTTGGAGAGCCGGTGCAGACACAAAGGGGCAAATGGCCTCCTTCTGGGTTGTTACAAATCTGTGATTAAGCAATTAAATGAAAGGTTTGGTTTCACAGAGGATTATAGTTGAAGGAATGTAAATTTAATGAATGTATTTTTAATCAATGGGAGTTTTTAAAAAATAAGATCTGCAATAGATATTTTAGAACTTTGTTTTATTTAATCTAAGTATGGGTTCCTAGGTCCTATGGTGGATACAGGGTAAGTTGGCATAGAGACTGTAAGGTCAAAGGGGGATAGGCAAGGTACGGCACGATCTGGCACGAAGTTGGCGTAGGGACCATAAAGGGCCATGGTGGTAGAGGCCCATAGGTTTACATGGAGTATGAGAGCCATGGGGTTGGGTAGAGGACATGAGGTGGCATTAGTTGGCATGGGGATTATTTGTGGGAGTAAGAGGAAGGTAGAGGTAAGGGCTGTTTTTAGCTTCATTGACTTTTTAAAATCTATGACTAAATGCCAGTGCAGCTAGGCCGGCCTTATGCCCAGCCTGTCTCCACGCCCAGAAGGCTCTGTTTCCAGAGTCACCTGCCACAAGTCCCATTTCCACCAGTAACCCCTCTCCTCCACCGGACCGGGAATCCAACGTTGTGGGGCACTTTCTCCCGGGCTGGGTTTGCAGAGCTGGGGATTGAATCCGACTCTGTGCTCCTGACCCAGGAGTGAAAATGCAGGTTGTGATGACTTCAGCCAGGCTAATGAGGTTGGCTTGCTAGAGTATGAACTACCTGATGAGTCTTCCCGTGCCCGCTGGGCACCGCAGGGGCTGGGGTGTATTATTGACCCTGATAATCACATTTTAATTTGATGTTTCAAGTTTCCTTTCTGCTTTGTTTTTTGGTTCGAGCTGTTCCCCCCTTCTTTTGGGGGCTGCCCATTTTGAGTTGTCCCTCAGTTAATTTGATTTTGTTTATTTGGTTGGTACACAAAAAGAGGTACCTGATGAGTCTTAATTGATGGTAAATCAGGGAGTTTCATGCTCCCTATTTCAAGCAGGTGTGTCAGACTCCCAGCCTGCATTCAGCAGGGAGCAACTGGAGAGCTGGCGTGTATAGAAGTATGGTGTAAATAAAGTAACTTGGTGACGGGACTTTCACCTCCGTGGAGTTATTACACAGGTCTTGCAATCACTTTTGAAAGACCTAAGCAAAACCCTCAAAAAGATTGGTTTTTAGAAAACTTGAGCAAATATTCATTCTACAGCCTGTTGAGTGGGAGTAGACCATTTAAAAAAAAAAGTAAAATCAAAAGTACATGTTAGGTTAAAACAAAACAGAAGGCTATCCACTGACTCAAAAAAACAAATTTATCATTTGTACTGTACTAGATTCCAGCTGGAATGTGCAAACTGTTCAGCAATAGGATCAAGTTCAGCCGCAAGGCCTGTGAAGTTAAATAACCTAACATTCTCCATCAGATTCACAAAGAGTAGTCACTAAGTTACTGATGGGTTCTTATTATGTGTAACAAAACATCCAGTGTATGTATGTGCCTTTCGAACTGGGAGCAAACCATTCAGTAATTGGTAATGAAGCAGGATAGGGAAAATCCATCTTAAAAATAAAAACAGAAAGTGCTGGAAAATCTCAGCAAGTCTGACAACATCTGTGGAGAGCGAATAGAGCCAACATTGAGAGTCTGGAAAGATTCCCACTCCACAGATGCTGTTAGGCCTGCTGAGATTTTCCAGCATTTTCTGTTTTTGTTTCAGATGCCAGCATCTGCAGTGCTTTGCTTTCATAATAAAAATAAGTTATACAGCAGGGGAGAATGGCATACTATCCTCTCATGGCAGGATCAATGGGGTTCTTATCACTTTCTTTTCATAATAATACGTCTAATTGACAATATTTAGAAAGATAGTTTGGATGATTGGTATGAAGCATAAACATCACCCTGGACAGACCTGTGCAGGGTGCTCTTCTGATGTTGGGGCTAAGATATAAATGGAATAGAGGGAATTTATTCTGTAGCTGACTACTTGATCAGAGAATGCTTGATGCTGACATTAAGAGCATGAAATTAATTGTCCCTGTGCGAACATGTCTTACCTTGATGAATATAAATATTTATTGAAACATTACAAAGATTACTGAAACAAGAAAAAAAACAGCAGTTGATAAATGTTACAAGCATGATATTTATAAATAAAAGTCTAGATTATCTGGGGAAGCACATCATCCATCTTAGCACCCACCTGATTTTCATTCCCATTCTCTGAGACCAAAAACCAGCTCGGAGTTGACATCACAGGGGTGATACTCCCAGCTCGCTGCGCTGCTTTTGCTGGTTGGCCGGGGGGGTTGGGTGTTGAGGCTCAAGGCTGGCCTGGACATGTTCGGGGTGGGGGGGAAACAGCGATCGGGCCGTGGCAGAGTTGGAGGGCCAGTGATGTGGGGGTCATGGGGTTGGCCAGCGATCGGGAAGCTAGCACTGTGGGGCCACTGAGCATCCGCCAATCTCGGCACTGACAGATCAGCGCATGTGCAGTGGCCCGCTCAGCACTATGCTTCTGGCCTCTTCAGTGGGATTAGGCCCCTCCCACTGAATTTCAGCATGATTCACGCTGCGGCCATTCTGCAGTGCACAGAGTGTGGGGGATTCATTTTGAAATTCCCACTGAAAAAAAAAGCAGGATTTACTGCAGTTTTTATGCAAATTCTATACTGACAATTTTTTTTGGATTTACTTCTAAAACCTGAAAATGGAAAACCCGTCATGCAAGCAAGATCATCAAATAGGAATAGCCATCAGTTTATTGGTTAAAGAATCAATTGTGATGAAGAGGGATGATATACTAAACAAAGCATCAAATGAGGCCTTTTGGGTTGAGGGAGTTAAGAGAGCAAATATGTGGACAGAATTCTGCATGTAAAAGCAGTAGGATGGTAATCATTGGGGATTTAAATATCCTCATATCAATTGAGAGACAAACAGTCTGATCAGCACAGTGGGGGGAAAAATTCTTGACTTGCATTCAAGAGAGCTTTTTAAGCCAGCACGTAACAAGCTCAAATGAGAGGGAGCGCAATTCTAGATTTAGTTTTAGGGAATGAAGCAGGGCAAATGGATGAAGCAGCAGTGGGCACTATTTTGGACAGAGTGACCATAAGAGTCAGCATCATTCTGGAAAAGGACAAAGATAGAACTGGAGTAAAATTGGGAGAAGACAATTTTTTTTAAAAACAAAGATAAGCTGGCAAGAGTGGACTGGATACAGCTATTAAAAGGGCAAACTGTGTCAACTCAATGGGAGGCATGCTAAAGGTGAAATTCTACAAGCAGTGTAGACATGTCCTCACAAAGGTAAAGGGTGGCACTGACAAATCTAGAACCCCCTGGTTATCCAGAAGCATGATATGAAATTGCCGGCGTTGGATTGGGGTAAACACAGTAAGAAGTTTAACAACACCAGGTTAAAGTCCAACAGGTTTATTTGGTAGCAAAAGCCACACAAGCTTTCGGAGCCCCAAGCCCCTTCTTGCCCCTGGCTTTTGCTACCAAATAAACCTGTTGGACTTTAACCTGGTGTTGTTAAACTTCTTACTGTATCCAGAAGCATCCAGGCCAAGATAAAGCAGAAAAAGAAAGCTTATGATACGCAAAAAATACTTAATATTGTGGAAAGCCTAAAGTATACGAAGTACACAGGTAAAGTAAAAGTGAGAATTAGGAAAGCAAAGGAGAGGATACAAAAAAATATTGGAAGGTAAAATCAAAGAAAATCCTCAGATGTTTTACTATTATATTAAGAGCAAGAGAATAACTAAAGAAAGGGTCGGTCCTTTCAAAAGATGCACATGGTAACTCATTGATTGATTCAGAAGATGTAAGCAGAGGGCTCAATGAGCACTTTGTCTCTGTCTTCACTAAGTGAGGGATGATTCAGACATTCTAAAAGGAGTGTGAAATATTAGATGACGTACTGGAGGAACTGATATCCTTTAAGGTGGATGAATCACCAGGGCCAGATGGATTGCATTCCAGGCTGTTGAAGGAAGCCAGGGAAATAGTGATTACCCCCGAGGATCATTTTCCAATCCTCACTAGATACAGAGTGAGGTAGCATGCGATTGGAGGTCTGCAAATGTTGTACCATTATTTAAAAAGGGTGCAAGGGATAAGCCAGAGAATTAGAGGCTGGTCAGTCTGACTTTGGTGATGGACAAATTATTGGAAACAATTCAGAGATGGGATAAACCGTCACTTAGGAAGGGCACAAATCGATCAGGGGCAGTCAGCATGGATTTGTGAGGGGAAGATTGTGTCTAACTAACTTAATGGAACATTTTGAGGAAGTAACAAGGGTGAGGGTAATGCAGTAGATACTATCTAAATGATTTTCAGTAAGGCATTTGACAAGATCCCACATAGCAAACTGATCAGAAAAGTGAGATCTCATGGGATACGGGGGAAGGTGGCAGGATCCAAAATTGGTTCAGTAACAGGAAACAAAGGGTAATGGTTGATGGATGTTTTTGTGAATGGAAAACAGTTTCTAGTGGAGTTCCACAAGGCTCAGTGTTGGGGCCCCTGCTGTATATTAATGATTTACATTTAAATGTGAGGCACAATTGGGAAATTTGCAGATGACACAAAAATTGGCTGTGTAGTCGATAGTGAAGAGGATAGTTGTCAACTCCAGAATTATATCAATGGTTTGGTTGAGTTAGGGAAGTGGCAATTAGTTTTTTAAGATTATTTGTATCACAAGTAGGCTTATATTAACACTTCAATAAAGTTGCTGTGAAAATCCCCCAGTCGGGTACACGGAGAGAGAATTTAGCACGGCCAATTCCCCTAACCAGACTGTGGGAGGAAACAGAAGCACTCGGAGGAAACCCATGCAGACACAGGAAGAACGTGCAGACTCCGCATAAATAGTGACCCAAGCCGAGAATCAAACCCGGGTCCTTGGAGCCGTGAGGCAGCAGTGCTAACCACTGTGCTAGAATTCAATCCGGAGAAGTGAGGGGGAATGCATTTGGGAAGGGAAAACTCAGTAAACAGGAAGATATTGAGAGGGATTGAGGAAATGAGAGACCTTGGAGTGAATGTCCACAGGTCATAGAAGGTGGCAGGACAGGTGGACAAGTTGGTCAAGAAAGCTTCCTTTATTGGGTAAGGTATTGAATACACAAGCAGGGATAGAATGCTGGAACTGTAAAAAAACGCTGGTTAAACCACGGCTGGAATTTTTGTGCACAGTTCTAGTCACCACATCACAGAAAGGACACTCTGGAGTGAGTGCAGAGATTTACAAGAATGCTGCCAGGGCTTGAAAATTGTATCTATGAGAAAAGATCGTATAGCCTTGGGTTGGTTGTTTTCCTTAGAACAGAGGAGGGTAAGGAAGTAACCTAATTGTGGTGTACAAAATTATGAGGAGCCTAGATAGGGTGGACAGGAATAACTTGTTTCCCCAGCCAAGGGGTCAATTACCAGGGGACAGAGGTTAAAGGTAATTGGTAGAAGGATTAGAGGGGACATGAGGAAAAGTGTTTTCACTCGGAGGGTGGTGGGCATCTGGAATTCACTATCTAAGTTGGTGGTTGAGGTGAAAATCCTCAACTCATTTAAAAAGGTATCAGAAACTGCATCTGAAATGCTGTAACCTGAAAGGCTACAAACCAGGATCTGGAAAATGGGATTAAAATGAGTGGCTCGTTTATTTTCTTCTTCTTTGGCCAGTGCAGACACATTGCCATCACTGGCCTCTTTCAGCACCATAGTTTTCTATGGTTCTATTTAGTACGGGTATAGGTCCTTCTTCCTGGCAAACTAGATTAAAAGCAATTTTTGAAATACATACATGACAAGAGTATTTCAACGAGTCCTTTGTGTTCGGGTAACAAACATCCAAATGTAAAATCTATATTAGTCAGGTGTGTTATTTTCTAGCTAATGTGTTTTGAAAATAAATAAGTTGGTAAAAGAAATCTATAAAACTTCTGGGAAATGTAAAGTCTCAGCATTAAATGGAATGATAAACCAAAGCGAAATTTCTCAGAAATCAAATCACCAAATGCATCACAGACTAAGTGCAGTGATAGAAATAACACATTCATGACATTTGGAAAGAGGAAATACAATCCATAATCAACAATCAACTATGCCATTAGTGCTAAAGATTAATATCTGACATGCTATTTCTGTGAATACTTGGAAACCATTGAACCTTCAGCTCTAATTTAAAACTAGTTTATTATTTTAATAAAACACAGGAAAACACAGATTTTTTAAAATGTAGTGTTTTAAAAAAACTAATTATCTTTAAGAGTTCTACATCGATTTGAAGTAACGTTTCAGGATTGTACCATAGCCATCTTTTTGAATAGTTCAGTTTGAATTTACGCTAGTGAGACAATGAACAGTTAAGGCTGCCTGGGAACAGGAAGGCTGCAATGAACTGGTCGTGATGAACTAAATAACAAAACGTTGCCCAAGAAAGTGTGGGTTCAATTGCTTGAACCCAATTGCATCTGCCTTAATTACACCACCTGTAATTGAAGGCTCATTTTGAGCAAAAGGTTTGAACTTAGTACGACACCCTACCATTAGCAATTGTTTGGTAGTACAGAACTTGAGTAATGTGAAAAAATACTTTTTTTTTAGGCTTTTCATCTCGACTCTAAGTGGTCTAGGCATTGTCCTGAGGAATGAATGACGATCACTTATTTTTGTTTAGCTGAAACAGGCATAATTTATGTAGAAAGAGCATGTACACACCTTGCGCCTAAATCGAAGGGTGACTTGCGAGGGTAGTCTAACAAATGGCAGATACCATTAGCTGCCTGGCTTCAGAGAAATCTAGACTATTATCTTCATCCTTAGTATGCGTCACAGCACAGTATCAGGACAGATGGAGGTCAATCACTGCAACGTACCTAGCTGAGCTTTTTGTAAAGCCTTTCCATTTCAAACGATGCCGGAGCGGTTATCCCGTACACTTGCTTTGGGTCTTTTAAAGCTGATTGTGAATTCTTCTCCCACTGCAGTTTCTATAAAGGCATTTCATGCCGTAACAACTCTCTCCATAAATATGAATTCTCTCTGCTATTCTATTGATTTTAAATTTACACCATTTAGTTACTGAATCGCAGCAGAGTACAAATAGCTTTCTCCTATTTATCAAAATTCTTCAGATCTCCTGTTCACCCCGTTTGCTTTAATGAATCGCTGTCGTTTCTCCACTCTTGCTCATTAGAATTCAAAGACTGGAAATGATGCACACTGCATTCATTTATTATGGAAACAGTCAAATCAAATTTGACAGCGTTGGGTGATAGATAAGCTACTGATTTTGTTTTTTAAAAACCTAATCAGGTTTTTTAAAAACTGGATATATCAAACTCCACACCCTTCAGCACAACATTCAAATTGGATTCCTGAAATATATATGCAAGCGCACTCATGGAAGTGATTCATTGTCATAGGAAGAACACAGAAACACAATATAAAGGGTCCAATTCTAAAGGAGCAGAGAGATCTGGGTACATATGCATAAATCATTGAAAATGGCAGAACAGATTGAGAACACAATTGATAAAGCATACAGTATCCTTATTAATTAATAGAAGCACAGAGTACAAGAATAAGTAAGTTATGTTAAGGTTTTCTGACTGTAATTAATTATTTATTTTTTCAGTTAATTTTGGGTTTAAAATCGGAGGGTTTTTTTTTTCAAAACCGGAAGTCAGGCCAGGAGAGGCCAGGGGAAGTTTTTGGAGGGTTTAAAAAGGGCTTACCTTGGAGGTTCAGCTTCATTGTTCCCAGGAGCAGGCTGAGGGTAAGAGAGTGGGTTTTCTGACTGTAATTAATTATTTATTTTTTCAGTTAATTTTGGGTTTAAAATCAGAGGTTTTTTTCAAAACCGGAAGTCAGGCCAGGAGAGGCCAGGGGAAGTTTTTGGAGGGTTTAAAAGTGCACCAAAGTATACAGCGGGCAGCATTGTAGCGGGCAGCAGAGTGAGTGGGAAGTTGAGTGAGCTGTCAGGGCTTTGGCTCACAGGGCTAGGATGAGCAGGGGTGAGTTTTTGTTTCCTTACACTCTTATTAACTTTTCACTGTCTTACTTGACATAAAGTGTCCAGTATGAGTGTGAAACCAGTGTGTTGTTCCCAGTGTAGGATGTGGGAGGTCCTGGAGGCATCTGGCCTCCCGGACATCCACATCTGTGAGGGGTGTGTCGAGCTGCGGTTCCTGAGAGACCGTGTTAGGGAGCTGGAACTACAGCTCGAGGATCTTGGGCTGATGAGGGAGAATGAGGAGGTGATAGACAAGAGCTATCATCAGGTGGTCACACCAGGGCCACGGGAGGAGGCCAAGTGGGTGACGGCCAGGAAGGGTAAGGCTAGGGTGGTTGAGAGCACCCCAGTGGATTTGCCCCTGCACAACAAGTACTCCTGCTTGAGTACTGCTGGGGGGGACAGCCCGCCTGGGGGAAGCAGCAGTGGCCGTGTCTCCGCAGTGGAGTCCAGCCCTGTAACTCCGAGGGCTAAGGAAAAGAGGAGGAAGGCGGTATTAATCGGGGACTCGATGGTGAAGGGGACAGACAGGCGTTTCTGCGGAGGTAGGCGGGATTCTCGCATGGTGGTCTGCCTCCCTGGGGCCGGGATTCAGGATGTCGCTAGTCGCGTCCCGGAAATCCTGAGGTGGGAGGGAGAGGAGCCTGAGGTAGCGGTACATATTGGTACCGCTGATGTGGGTAGGAAGGGAGAAGGGGTCATGAAAAGGGAGTACAGGGAATTAGGGAGACAGCTGAGAAAGAGGAAAGCAAAGGTAGTAATCTCAGGATTACTGCCTGTGCCACGGGAAGGTGAGGGCAGGAATGGAGTGAGGTGGAGGATGAATGTGTGGCTGAGGGACTGGTGCAGGGGGCAGGGATTCAGGTTCCTGGACCATTGGGACCTCTTTAGGGGCAGGGGTGATCTGTATACAAAAAACGGGTGGAACTTGAATCACACGGGGACCAATATCCTGGCCGATAGGTTGGCTAAGGCTACTGGGGAGAATTTAAACTAGATAGGTTGGGGGGAGGGGAGCTAGAAGAGTTGACTAGGATCAAGGAACTAATTGATGGGGGGGAGGATGCAGGGGTAAGGGGAATTACAAAATTAATGGTAGAGGAGAGGGTGCAAGTGAATGAAGGCGGTAATTTAGATAAGGGAGTAGAGGGAGAGGGTGTTCGTGACTCATCAAAGCGGATCCAGATAAAAGCTGGAATAAGGACACTTTGCCTGAATGCACGAAGCATTCGGAACAAGGTGAATGAGTTGATGGTGCAAATCAGCACAAGTGGGTACGATCTAGTGGCCATTACAGAAACGTGGCTGAAAGGTGACCAGGACTGGGAGATGAATATCCAGGGGTATCAGGCGTTTAGGAAGAATAGACAGGAAGGAAAAGGTGGTGGGGTCGCGCTATTAATAAGAGATAATATCAGGGTAGTACTGAGGGATGACATAGGCTCTGAGGAACAAAACGTGGAATCGTTATGGGGAGAGATGAGGAATAGTAGAGGGAGAAAGACACTAGTAGGTGTGGTATATAGGCCCCCAAATAATAATGTTGAGGTAGGGAGGGCTATAAACAAGCAGATAAGGGATGCGTGTAAAAACGGAACGGCAATAATCATGGGGGACTTCAACATGCACATTGACTGGCAGACTCAAGTCGGTAAGGGTGGAATGGAGGAAGAGTTCTTAGAATGCTGTCGGGATAGTTTCCTTGAACAGCATGTTACGGAACCGACGAGGGAACGAGCTATTTTGGATCTGGTATTGTGTAACGAGGTAGGTAGAATTAAGGATCTTATTGTGAAGGACCCTCTTGGGTCTAGTGACCACAATATGGTCGAATTTCTGATTCAGATGGAAGAGGAGAAAGTTTGGTCTCAAACCAGTGTCCTCTGTTTGAACAGAGGGAAATATGATAGGATGAGGGATGAATTGGCTAAGGTAGACTGGGAGAGCAGGCTGGCAGGTAGGATAGCTGAGGAACAGTGGAGGATTTTTAAGGAGATCCTTTTCAGTTCTCAGCAAAAATATATTCCAGCAAAAAACAAGGATTGTAAGAAAAGGGAGAACCAGCCGTGGATAACGAAGGAAATAAAGGAGAGTATTAAAATAAAAACAGCTGCGTACAGAGTGGCCAAAAATAGTGGAGAAACAAGTGATTGGGAAAAATTTAAGAAACAACAAAGAGAGACTAAGAAAGCGATAAAGAAAGGAAGGATAGACTATGAAGCTAGGCTAGCAATTAATATAAAAAATGATAGTAAAAGTTTTTATAAATATATAAAAAGGAATAGAGTGGCTAGAGTGAATGTTGGACCCTTGGAGGACGAGAGGGGGGAGTTAATAGTGGGAAATGAGGATATGGCTGAGTCTTTAAATAAGTTTTTTGTGTCGGTCTTCACGGTGGAGAACACAAATAGTTTGCCAAATATTAACGATAGAGGGTTGGCAGCAGGAGAAATACTTAATACGATTAATGTTACCAGAGAGGCAGTGCTGGGTAGACTAATGGGACTGAAGGTGGACAAGTCCCCGGGTCCGGATGGAATGCATCCCAGGGTATTGAAAGAAATGTCAGAGGTAATAGTGGATGCGTTAGTGATTATTTATCAAAACTCGTTGCATTCTGGGGTAGTGCCGGTTGATTGGAAAACGGCTAATGTTACGCCGCTGTTTAAAAAAGGAAGGAGACAAAAGGCGGGTAACTATAGGCCGGTCAGCTTAACGTCTGTAGTAGGGAAAATGCTGGAATCCATTATTAAAGAGGAGATAGCAGGGCATCTGGATAGAAATGGTTCGATCAATCAGACGCAGCATGGATTCATGAGGGGAAAGTCGTGCTTGACGAACATGTTGGATTTTTATGAAGATGTGACTAGGGCGGTTGATGGAGGAGAACCGGTGGATGCGGTGTTTTTGGATTTCCAAAAGGCGTTTGATAAGGTGCCCCATAAAAGGCTGCTGAAGAAGATTAGGGCACACGGAGTTGGGGGTAGTGTGTTAAAGTGGATTGGGGACTGGCTATCCGACAGGAAGCAAAGAGTCGGAATAAATGGGTGTTTTTCCGGTTGGAGGAAGGTAACTAGTGGCGTGCCGCAGGGATCGGTACTCGGGCCGCAACTGTTTACCATTTATATAGATGATCTGGAGGAGGGGACGGAGTGTAGGGTAACGAAGTTTGCAGACGACACAAAGATAAGTGGAAAAGTGAATCGTGTGGAGGACGGAGAAGATCTGCAGAGAGATTTGGACAGGCTGAGTGAGTGGGCGAGGATATGGCAAATGGAGTATAACGTTGAGAAATGCGAGGTTATACACTTTGGGGGAAATAATAACAAATGGGATTACTATCTCAATGGAAACAAATTAAAACATGCTACCGTGCAAAGGGACCTGGGGGTCCTTGTGCATGAGACGCAAAAGCCCAGTCTGCAGGTACAACAGGTGATCAAGAAGGCAAATGGGATGTTGGCCTATATCGCGAGGGGGATAGAATATAAAAGCAGGGATGTCTTGATGCACCTGTACAGGGCATTGGTGAGGCCGCAGCTGGAATACTGTGTGCAGTATTGGTCCCCTTATATGAGGAAGGATATATTGGCATTGGAGGGAGTGCAGAGAAGGTTCACCAGGTTGATACCGGAGATGAGGGGTTTGGATTATGAGGAGAGGCTGAGGAGATTGGGTTTGTACTCGTTGGAGTTTAGAAGGATGAGGGGGGATCTTATGGAGACTTATAAGATAATGCGGGGGCTGGATAGGGTGGAGGCGGAGAGATTCTTTCCACTTAGTAAGGAAGTTAAAACTAGAGGACACAGCCTCAAAATAAAGGGGGGTCGGTTTAAGACAGAGTTGAGGAGGAACTTCTTCTCCCAGAGGGTGGTGAATCTCTGGAATTCTCTGCCCACTGAGGTGGTGGAGGCTACCTCGCTGAATATGTTTAAAGCGCGGATGGATGGATTCCTGATCGGTAAGGGAATTAAGGGTTATGGGGATCAGGCGGGTAAGTGGTACTGATCCACGTCAGATCAGCCATGATCTTATTGAATGGTGGGGCAGGCTCGAGGGGCTAGATGGCCTACTCCTGCTCCTATTTCTTATGTTCTTATGTTCTTATGTTTATGTTAAGGATTCTCCGGCCATTCACACCAGTGAGATTCTCCTGTCCCGCTGCAGTGAACAAGACGACACAGATTTAAGATAATTGGCAAAAGAAGCATCGGAGAAACTTTCACACAGTGAGCGGCTAAGAGCTGAAATGTGCTACAGGTTCAAATGAGACATTCAAAGAGAATTGGATTATCTAAAAAAAAAGAATGTGCGGTGCTCCGGGGGAAGGTAGGGGAATAGCATCAGGTGAACTGCTCATTCAGAGAGCTGGTGCAGACACAATGGGCCAAATGGCCTCCTTCTGTGCCACATAAATTTTGTGGTTGAGTGAAGAGCAGAGCACATACCACGAGGAGCAGAATGTAATTTAAAAATTCAAAGTTAAAATGCAACTTGAAGCTTCAATTATGCTACTTGCCTCGGCCTACTTATTAGCTGGGATTTAGCACGGAGATGGTGGCCCCACCCAATGGTTGGAAAACCAGAGCAAGACCGCCTCCACCAGCGCTGAAAGCCAGAACGAGATTTTGTCATCAGGCAAATAGTCATCTGAGGTCATGGCTTTTTCCCCAAGGCAGGTCATCCTTCCTTGAAGAGCTGACAGCCAGAGGACTGAAAGCTCTTCAGTCCCGACAATACCACCAGGAGCTATAGCCATTGCTGTGACTAAGATAGGCCTCAGACCAGGATTGGAGGCCTGGAATGAAGGTGTGGAGTGGGCCCATCTGGGCCAGTCAGGCATGCCCTCGTGACTAGATATTAAGAGATTAAGGTGCAGCCTTTGCCACGAGGTGCAGGGGGCCGACAAGGGGCATAAGGTATTTTAACAGGATGGAATCCCCCAGTCCAGAGTCAAGCAGCAAGGTATGCCAGGCAACCTAATCACGTAATATGACTCTCACCCTCTTGGCAACATACCAGCAGCAATGGGAAGAGAACCTTAAGGGACACTTAAGATCCTCAATTAACCCAAGGGCAAGCAGCATGGTAAAATAGCGACATGGGAGGCAACAAGGAAGATACACATCCCAGCCGATTTTACGTCGCCCTGCCCACTCCCTGGAGAGAGTTTGGGCGGTGTATCATTTCAGCTAAATAAGGAGTCTCAACAGCAGTAATAATTTAATTTCCCCTAAATATTAATAACATTTAATAGCTATTTGAAGGATTATCATTGTGTGAGAATATTACACGTATTTTGAATCTATATTGTCCACATATGCAGCCTCTGCAAATTGAAAAGCACAGAAACAGAAGTCTGGCTTCTGCAGTAGATCGAAACACAAATTATCACAATTGTAATTAAATGCAGAAGTGCAAATAACATGTTATTTTTTTTAAATCACTTGGGAAAATATATTGTACAAAAGGTTTTGTTTTACATCAAGTAATCACCAAATCACACTCATGGGCTGCAATTCTCCCGTCCCTCTGCACGAATGTTTTAGCGCAGTGGGCCAGGAGAGTGTTGCACTGGCTGACTCGAGGGGTTTGTGGACGCGTTCGCGCCCCGGTAGCGTCTCCCAGCACCGGATTTCCGGCGGTGTCTGCTCTGCACCGGAAATCGGCGGGGAGACGCTAAGACTATAAACACGGTCATTTTAATTGAATTTAAATGAGATTAGTGGGACCGGGACTGAAGTCTCCAGGCCCGCTAGCATTGTCCCCCACTCCTCGACAGATTGGTTCACTCCAGTGGGGATTACTATAGCTCCCTGCTTTCGGGGAACTAGCGGCCCGATCCTGCTGGTGTGAAGGAGGAGCAATCGGGGCCCCCCAGACGGCCAGGCAGTGGCCCCTGGGCATTGCCACCCTGGCAGTGCCAGCCTGGCCCCCAGCACTGTCAGGTGGCAAAGTGCCAATGCTTAAGGGCACCTTGGCACTGCCCACCAGGCATAGGGCAGTGCCAGGGGGCCTAGGGGGCAATCGATGGGTGCCATGCTGCCACTCTGCATAGGGATCGGTGGAGGGAGGCCAGGGCCAGTGATCAGGGTGGGCTGGGGGAGGCCAGCGATCGGGCCGTGGGGGTGGAGAGCCGGCATTGCGGCCAGCGATTGAGCACTACTTGGGGGAGGTGGTGGCATTGTGGTATTGCCACTGGACTAGGAATCCAGAGGCTCAGGGTAATGCTCTGGAGGCCCCAGGTTCAAGTCTCACCACAGCAGGTAGAATTTGAATTCAATAAAAATCTGGAATCATCTGGTTCATTAATGTCCTTTAGGACAGCCATCCTTACCCGGACTGGCCTACATGTGACTCCAAATCCGCAGCAACGTGGTTGACTTTTAACTGCTCTCTGAAATGGCCTCTCAGTTCAAGGGCGATTAGGGATGGGCAATAAATGTTGGCCAAGCCAGTGACACCCACATCCCATGAACTAATAGAAAAAGAACTGTGCAGACAATCAACAAGGCAAGTCACCGTATTGCTCTCAGTTGTGTTTTACAATGTCTGACACCAAATACTGTGAATGGACATTTTCTGGAGATAACTACTTTTCATGACAACTTTGTGCAATATGCTTTGAGATATTATCAATTCATCATTTCACATTTTGTCCAACAACATAAGGTAGCTCAGAAACAAAGTAATGAAATATGTCATCGTTCACTTGAGCCAACAGAAAGAACACAAGGGAAATTCAAATTATAATTATACTTAATTGAAATCTACATTAAAAATGAATTTTGTACAAATGCATGTTAAACTCTTTAATGAAATCAAAGGCAAAAAACTATATATATATATATATATAGTCATAAAAACTAAGCAGTAAGTACTAAACCAAGCTGTACTCTTTGTATACTTAAGATTATAATGGCCATCTGGAAAATGTGTTTGCAAAACAATGATAATAGGGCGGCACGGTAGCACAGTGGTTAGCACTGCTGCTTCACAGCTCCAGGGACCTGGGTTCGATTCCCGGCTTGGGTCACTGTCTGTGTGGAGTTTGCACATTCTCCTCGTGTCTGCGTGGGTTTTCTCCAGGTACTCCGGTTTCCTCCCACAGTCCAAAGATGTGAGGGTTAGGTTGATTGGTCATGCTAAAAATTGCCCTTAGTGTCCTGAGATGCGTAGGTTGGAGGGATTAGTGGGTAAATATGGAGGGATATGGGGGTAGGGCCTAGGTGGGATTGTGGTCGGTGCAGACTCGATGGGCCGAATGGCCTCTTTCTGTACTGTAGGGTTTCTATGATTTCTAATACTCTTTACAAAGACTATTAGATGAATCCAAAATGCCTTCCAAGCACTCACCATTGCTAACTGTTCTCCTTGCTACTTCCCACAAGACTAGACCAAAGGCCCAGATGTCAACTCTCCTATAGGAGTCAAACAGATTCACTTGGATTGTTTCATCCAATACTTCAGGTGCCATATATCGCTTGGTCCCTACCCTGGGATTATTGCCAACGTCCAAGTGATTAGTGCACTGGGAGTGCATCACAGCAAGCCCTAAAAACAAATGCAAAGGCAGAAAGTTACAACAAAATTTCACAGTGTACCATCAGTCTGAAAGTCTTCTTGGAAAATGTCTTTGCTTTCAAATGTACCACACACTGGTTCTCTGTATTAGCCAAATGTTACCAAGCACTGCAGCATTAAAACACAAGTCAGTGTACACAAGTTGAGGACTGGTCTTTGAGCTTACTATCTGCTTCTCAAATTTGCCTCTTTGTTTGCAGATACCAACATAGTAAGAATCCTGAAAAGTAAACCCCACTGGGGTTGTTGGCAAGCTTCAGGTGGAAGGACAAAGCAGTGGGTTGTCCCTTATTCAAAGGCACTTAATGCCTGATTGAGGGATCAGGAAGGGGGAGACCTGCCCTGAGAGCGAACCAAAGGGACTCCATGATAACCTCCCACACTCTGAGCACTGCAGAGTACTCTCGCGAGATTCACCTTGAAAATCTGTGGGCGGGGCCTATTCCCACTGGAGAGGCCGGCAGCATAGCGCTGAGCGGGCCACTGTGCATGTGCCAATCTGTCAAAGCAGAGATCAGCACATGCGCAGTAGCCTCACACTGCCAGCTGGCAATGCGCAGGGGACACACCCTCTTACCCCTGATCTCTTGGGGGGGGCCTCCATTCACTCCAGCGGGGTCGGCCGCTAGTTCCCCATTAGAGAGCTGTTATAAACCTCGCTGGAGGGAACCATTCCGGGCGGGGGGTGGGGGGGTGGAGAGACACTAGCGGGCGCAGGGACTTAAGTCCCAAGCCCGCTAATGGGATTGAAATTTTAATTTGAATATTTAAATCAGCTCTGCGCTGATTTCTGGCCCAGAGCTGACAACTCAAAAAACCTGGAGCCGGAGACACGCAGAGGCCATGACGCCCAGTGGGGAGCCAGCTAAACAGCCTCCGCTGATGTCTCCAGGCGCAGCAGGCTGGGACAACCACCCCCCTGGTCTTCTTTCTAGGGTCTTTACCTGTTCGTGCCAGGAATAAAGTAAAAGTAATGGTTGATAGTCTGACCATTAATTTGAAAAAGGGTATTAAAAAAATTCCATTCAACAAACACTGGCAGCAGAAAAACAAGATAAATATTTCATGTAATTACTCATGCTGCAGGAGAGACAAGTGACCTGCTCCAAGCCCAGTGTGGACACTTCTCAATAATAATCTGCAAGGAGTTAAAATATATCCCAACATCAATAACCAGAGTTTTGAATCATGGGGGTAATATCCCACCAGTCTCGTCCATGAAATACAGCCTTTCACCCTTCCATGACTAGATGCTTTAAAAATAAATGTGCAATAGAACATAAGAAATAGGTTCAGAAGTGGAGCATTTGCCCCTTGATCCTGCTCTACCATTCAATAAGATCATGGTTGATCTGACTGTGAGCTTAACTCCTCTTTCCTGCCTGCCCAACCCCCATATCCCTCAATTACCTTGTAGATTTAAGGTCTAATCATTAATTAATCCTATCTCATTATACATTACCAGGTCTGAAAGAGCCAATAGTACAAAGTTATTTTTGATTTGCTAGCACAATAAAGAAATCAGAACATATAATATTGCCCAAAATTTTTTTGTAGAACAAAACTAAAATTAATCAGCAATCTAACGAAGAATATTTCCTCAACTTCAGAAGTACATCCTTTACTCTCAAGTGCTTGGTGATGTCCAGAGGTTGTGAAAGACACGATATAAATCTAATTTTTTCATTGGTGAAGCTGCAAACCTGTTGCTTCTTATTCTAAAGTGATATATTTTGGTTTAAAAAGAAACTTTCCAAGCACATTAATCTTAAAAATGAATATAGCACATATATAACTGATCAGCCGGAAGCAGCACCATGGCCATAATTCTCACTGAAAACATGGGCCGGATTCTCCAATCTCGTTTGCCCTGCCACCGCTGCCAGCAAGAATGGAGAATTTGGCACTCAGCCAAAACTCCATTCACTGCCGCGGGGCTGGCAAATCCCAGTCACAGGTGAGGTCGGAGAACTCCAGTCCATACCTTCGGTGTCAACAGTGCTTACCTAAATCCGCGATGCAGCACTGCCCATTCTCCTTAACAAGGATGTTTTTGCTTTTAAGGTCTCGATGCGCAATTGCAACCTTCCCCTGTGTCCCAATGATTTCTGTGTGCAAGTGCGTTAGACCACTGGCAATGGACAGTGATATTCGCAAGGAACCAACAGCATCCAGAGTTGTGTGCTGCAGGTAGTCATAGAGGGATCCTGCTTCATGATAATGCGTAATCAGCCACAGCTGTGTGCTAGAATTTCTGGACGTCATGTCAGAGGCAATGAAACCTATAGGAGGAAAAGAAACATAAGCATTGAGCAATATTCCACAATAAGTCCAAGTGGTATTTTAGGTAGGTGTTACATGTTAAATAAATGCCACATGCGCCAATAGTTACTTTTGGAACTATCATTCTTTAATCGTGTATAAATAGCAGAACAACTTCCAGGCCAGATCTAACAACATTGGGAGAGAAGAGGGTTGAATTCCTAAAGTCAAAGTTTAAGGAGCTAGGGAATAAGCTATAACCAGATAGGAAATAATATGCAAGATCTCAAATGTAGTAATCTCCAAATTACTTGCACAAAATTACTCCCACAAGCAAGAGTAGAAGCAGGAGGGAAAAAGGATATTAATACATGTGGCTCGAGACTTGGAGCAAAGATGATCTCAAATTCCTGGGACACTGGGACCAGTTCTGTGGCAGGAGGGGCCAGTTCGAGATGCAGAGGTTGCACCTGAACAGAGTTGGGGCCAATGTAATTCTAGGCAAGTAGACTAGTGCGGGAGACTGAAACAATACAGAATTAGGTTGGATCATAGAAAATACAAAAAAGATGTTTGGTATTGGAATGCATGCACGTTAATGCAAGAGTGGTTAATATGGTTTGGCGAGTTGTGCTGCGAATAGCCAGGTTGGAACATGATGTAGTGGCAATAACTGGGATAGGTCTTACAAGGGCAGGATTACATGCTTAATAGTCAAAGGCACAAGATGTTCAGGCACAGAAGAGAGTGAAAAAAGTGAAAGGGGTAACAGTTTGGGTTAAGGAAAATATTGATGCTGGAGAAAACGTCCATGAGAGTTAATGACTTAATCTGTTTGATTGGAGTTAATAAAGAATAAACAAGCTATTGCACTGCTCAGTGTATTTTATAGACAATCAAATAAAGAGGAGGAGGTAGGGAAGCAAATTTGCAAATAAATTACTGAGAGGCACAAGAACTATGGTGTGTGTTACAGTTCACTGAGGAAGCTGGAGTTGCTGTGGCAACGTGCATTTTTACATACATATTGCAGGCAGCAGCAATGGATTGCGATGGTAGAATAGGAGGCTTAAACTTTTATTTCTATCCCATGGTTGACCAGGAATCTTACCCGCTCCATGCTGGAAGGATTTGCAGCTTAATATTCAACCTGTCTGACCATGTTATAAATGCACCTTCCTTGCCCATCAAATCCTAGGGTGGAACTCCTACCCACAGCTTTTGTTTAACAGGCAGGGGCGCTACCCACTGACCCCACAAGATTTCCATTCGAGAACTACAGCAGTAGTGATATATATATATATCAAAGATTAATAGATTTCTGATTAACAATAACGTAATTGATTATAGGGACAGTGAGTGTAAAAGGCATTGAAGTGTTTGATCAGCCATGATCATATTAAATGGCAAAGGCGGTTGATGGGCTGAATGGCCTAGTCCTGTTCCTATGCTCCTATGAGTTAGAGTGCGGATAAGAGCTGGAGATGTTGTCAAGGTGGACTTTCAAAGACATTTGACAGAGTATTACATATACAATCTGTTAGCAAAATTGAAGGCCGTGAGATGAAATGGGCAGTGGCAGCTTGAATATAAAGTTGGATGAGGGATGTTAAAAGAAGAGTTGCGGTGACTGGGTATACTTCACACTGGAATGCTGTTGCCCAGGATTCAGTACTGGGACTACTGCTGTTTTCGAAGCACATTAATCATGTGGATTTGGGAGACTAGGGAACAATTTTGAAACTTGCAGATTACATTTTTCTTTTCATTCCTTCCTGGGATGTGGGCGTCACTGACAAGGTCAGCATTTGTTGCCCATCCCTAATTGCCCTTCAGCAGATGGTGGTGGGCCATAAAAGCTGGAAGTCTAGTTAAATATAAGGAAGATGGTAATGGACTTCAAGAGGATTATGGGTAGTCTAGTGGAATGGGCAGACATATGGCAGATGAAACTCAAAGCAGCAGGTGGAAGGTGAAACATTTTAATAGGAAGCAGAGGAGAGATGATACAAATTAAATGGCACCATTTTGAAGGGCGTGTAATAACAGAGACTTGGGCTCGCTCGGGCGAGGCTCGTAAAATCCCACCCGAGGCCAACGGGGAATTCCATTCCGCGAGCCTCACCCGCCCCGATTCCAGGGCAGGCATGACGGTAAAATCCTGGCATTGGGGTGTGTTTGCGCGCAAATCTTTGAAGGTGTCAGGACAAGTTAACAAAGCATCTGGAATCCTGGGCTTTATAAACAGAGGTACAGAATTCAAAAGCCAGAAGGTATACTAAACAAACGTAAAACACAAGTTCAACCCCTGCCGTATTATTGTGCTCTATTGATAACCACACTTTGCAAAGGAATTGATGGCTTTTGAGAAGATACATGAATGATTTATTATAAACGGTGTCAGAGGTGAGGGATTACAGATATTACAGAAACTGAGTTTGCTCCCCTTACAGCAGAGAAGAGATTTGATTGCGGTGTTAAACTCAAGAAGGGTTTGGGTGGTATAAATAAAGAGAAACCATTTCCAATGGCTAATGGGGCAATGATAAATGGGGAACAGATTTAAAGAGATTGATCAAAAAAACAGCGGTGATATTAGAAATACTTTTTTTAAAAAAAAGGTAAATCATAGAATCATAGAAACTCTACAGTGCAGAAACAGGCCATTCGGCCCATCGAGTCTGCTCCGACCACAATCCCACCCAGGCCCTACTCCCATATCCGACACATTTACCCGCTAATCCCTCTAACCTACGCATCTCAGAACACTAAGGGGCAATTTTAGCATGGCCAATCAACCTAACCCGCACATCTTTGTCCAAAGATTGGCCAGGTTAAAAATTGCCCTTAGTGTCCTGGGATGCATAGGTTAGAGGGATTAGCGGGTAAATATGTGAGGTGGGATTGTGGTCGGTGCAGACTCGATGGGCCGAATGGCCTCCTTCTGCACTGTAGGGTTTCTATGATTCTATCTTTGGACTATGGGAGGAAACCGGAGCACCCGGAGGAAATCCACGCAAACACGAGGAGAATGTGCAAACTCCACACAGACAGTGACCCAAGCCGGGAATCGAACCCAGGTGCCTGGAGCTGTGCAGCAGCAGTGCTAACTACTGTGCTACCGTGCCGCCCTGTAAAATATTGTAAAATAGAACAAGTAGTCAGGATTTGGACTGCTTGATACAGTGGTGGATACGGAGAGCCTGATTTTACCATTTTCATTCTGAGTGCTGAATCTGGGCACAATTCAGGTCCGACTTGGGAATCTGCTTTCAGGCGCCCCCATATGCACTTAGCCTGAAAAAAAATTGCGGGTCTGAATTGTGCTGTGGGCGGGGCTTAGCGCGTCTGAAGCCATCGGAGCTCTTAACTGCGTATGCGCAGTTCGAAAAAAATTTGAAAAAGCTCACCCCCTCCCCTCCCCGCCAATGACAACGATCAGGCATCCCTCCTTCTTCCCCCCACTCTCACCAGAGAATGACCTTGTCCTCCTCCCCCACCACCGATCTGAGTCAGAGAACCGTTGGAAGCTCTGAACTCACCTCTTCAGCAGCTGGAGTGCCCGAAACAGACTTTTATTTAGCATGTCCATTTCGGCGCGATTCCGGATTGGCGAATGTGATGGTAAAAGGGGAAATGCTGATAAAGTTGGGCGGGCAGTTCATGAATTCAATTTAAATACATGCAAATGCATTTAAATCGCTGTTGCGCCCGTTTCGGGTGCGAATTGGATCGCGGCCATTCCCGGGCCTCGGTAAAATGGGCATCTGCGCAGACGTGGGCGCGGATCGCGTTAATGGCCTCACACCCGACTTTACCACGTTTTCGCGCCCACAAACGGCGCGACGCAATGGTAAAATCGGGCCCTGAATAGTCATTTTCAAAAAGGGGGCTGAATAACATTGGAGGGGTGAAAATTGCAGTGCTGTGGGGACCAGGGGAGTCAGACTAATTGCATTACTTTTAGAGTGAGCCATTGCACATTCAATGGGCTGAAAGTCCCCCATTCTATGCAATGATATTCTATAGCTCTACGGCTGCATTGTACAGCCTTCCCAAGGGCTGGGGTGGCAGGTGGGGGACAGGGTGTAAAATTGGGTGCTGTTCCTGGTATCTACCCACCCGCCTCTATCCCAATTTTACCACTGGTGTGGAGCATCGGGAGGCTTGCTTGCCCATGGCCAATTAAGATTTTTAAGTAGCCAATTACTGGCCACTAACCGGCCTCTGTGATTTTATCTGCAGCGGGGAAGGCTGGCACCAAGACTGGCTAGGACTGAAGGGGATTCCTAGGCCAATGGGAGGCTTCCCCAAGCAGGTATTAGTTTCCCTGATGTTTCCCCTTTCTCAGCGCATTCTTCATCCTGACCCCGCAGGATGCTTCCCTTTGGGACTTGCTGCGGTTCCAGCAGTGGCCGTTGTTCTGGTTTGGCTGGCAGCCCTTCCTCTCCATGGGATGTGGTGGTGGTGGTGGTGGTGGTGGGGGGGGGGGGGGGGGGGGGGGGGGGGGGGTCCCACTTCCGTCAATTAACTGCCCGAGCGCAGGCTGCCCGAGTGCAGAGACCCCCACCCTCAGAATCATGAGGATGAATTTTACCCTAAGTATTTGTCTGCACCACTTTGGGACAGAATTCTAAATCAGATCTGTTTTACTCCAATGTCCAACATCTCCATATTGGCCGATACTTTTCCAACCTACCAGAGTCAAATCCTTTTACATCTGAGTCAATGCCCCTTTGGCAGTTATACAATTAACTCACAAGAAAGGATTAACTTTTCTCCAGTTTCTTTCCTTTCCAGCTCCCACCCTTAACCTTCCTCCAACATGAAAGAAGTCACTTGGCATCCGTTCAACCTCTCCAAATCAGAATTCAAATCAGTTTGTGTTTTATGGCATGATGCGCTGCTGCTCCAACAATTTCCATTTATACAGGGCCTTTAACATAGAAAAATATTCCAAAGCACTTCACAAAAACCTCACCAAACCTCACAGAAGGGGTGATCAAAGCCTTGGTCAAAACATAAGTTTTCACGAAGGTCTTATAGGTGGAAAGAGAGGTGGAAAAGCCAAAAGTCTTTGAAAAGAAGTTCCAGGATGTAAAGGTGGCAGATCAAAGGGGCAAAGCATATAGTAGTCAAAATCAGAGGAAGAGTGTGTGCTTGGCAGGACTGTACAGCTGAAGGAAGCAAGGGCCAAGGTCATGACTGGATTTAAACATGGTTAATTTTAAATTTGAAGACATGGCATCAATATACGTCTGTTGGTTAAGTGAACAGAACTTGGTTAAGAACCAGATCCAGGAAGCAAAGTTTAGGATAAGCTGAAATAGAGATAGAGAATGAAAAGTGGGAGGCTTCCCAGGAGTGAACATGGGAAGTAGATCCTGAACTCTTTATGCATTACTGCGCATACACTTACGTACTGGGGTCACTGGATAGCCAACGGGAATGAAAACACAAGAGGGCTCCCACCCCAGCTCCCCACTAGATACCAATAGTGGTCTCCAAAATATTGACCCAGCAAAGATTACACAGGTGTCAAATCAGAGAGTGGAATCAAACCAATCATGCGTAACTCTCAACCGAAACGTCATTAATGGAGTTTTAATTTTAGATATGTGAAATGGAACTCACCTAATATGTTCTCATTTCTCAACAGTACACTGTTGTAGATCTCAGTCTCTCTGAACCAGGATTTTTCATCTCGAGATGAAAATATCTTTACTGCCACATTTTCTCCTTGCCACTGACCCCGCCAAACCTCTCCAAAACGCCCTTTACCTGTGGATCAGAAGACAAGAGAAACATCACATTATATTCTACCAGCTCAGTGAAAGCGACTTCACACGTGTCTACACCTTCCAACAGCAGCACCTGACTATCATACTGAGATACTGATGATCAGCTGGATGTATCATAGAATCCTTACAGTACAGAAGGAGGCCATTCAGCCCATCATGCCTGCACCGAACACAATCCCAGCCAGACCCTATTCCCGTAACCCCACTTATTTACCCTGCCAATCCTCCTGACACCAAGGTCAATTTAATATGGCCAATCCACCTAACCTGCACATCTTTGGACTGTGGGAGGAAACTGGAGCACGCAGAGAAAACCCACGCAGACACGGGGAAAATGTGCAAACTCCACACAGACAGTGTCCCGAGGCCGGAATTGAACCTGTGTCCCTGGTGCTGTAAGGCAGCAGTGCTAACCACTGTGCCATAGAACAAGAAGCAAAGGCATTGGAGATACAAAGGCTCAGCAACACTACAAGTTCTCCCTCCTGGCTCTACCTCCTCTTTGCTCTAAAGACCTCGGGTTGCTCTCAGAGATCCAGTGTCCTCTTCCCCCAAAACACACCTGTGGAAAGTTGTGGATTTAAAACAGTTCTTATTGTGGCCCCGATCACAGAACAAATGGTTGAACAGGAAAAGAAAAAGGACAAAACAAAGCAAAGTGCAAAAGCAAAACACAAACAGTTCAATGAAGACAAAGGAAAATGAAATAGCAAGATGTAAAAATGTACGGAGGTAAGAGGGTGGAAAGAAAAATACAAAATGAAAAAGATTCAGAGACAAAAAGGGTTAATGGTACAACAAAGGTAATTTTCAATAGGTAGCCTTTTTTTTTAAATAAAAAGTAATCTGAAGTCCTCCTGGATTTCACATGCTTGTTCACTACTGAAATCATCACTTCAAAAAAGCAACGGTGTTTTTAAACATCTCTTCAAATTTTCTACTATTCACTTGTATCCTGCAGACACCAACATAAAGATTTATGTTTTAACATCAAGACCCAACAGCCAGAAAGACCTCAGTTTCCTCTGGTCTTCCTGGCATCGAGGAACCTCATTGGCACATTTTGTGGTAACAGAAGATTGCTCCCGCAATGGTATTGAAGAAGCCTGGAATATCCACAACCACACTGTCATTGTGGGAATCAGTGACATCTGCAGCCATTCCCTGCAGACCATTTGTGCTGGGCAAAGCTCAGGTTAAAGGTCTGTAATAAGAAAAGACATCAATCCCCCTTGGAAACTCCTCAAGACCTCCCATTACCAGAGAATCGTGGACTTCCACATTCACCAGCCTGTCCTGCACATGATGCTCCAGGTCCTACACTGTGGCACTGAAGCAAGTCATAGACTACCCAAAGTTATCCACCATCTCCAACATACACCAGATAGAATCAAGCCAGGCTGCAGCAGTAAGAAATCTTGATCAGAAAGCACTGATCAAAAACGTAACCTGAACCCGTCTCCAGACATACCAACTCTTGCAGATTTATCAGGTGGGACAATTCTACTGCAAATTGTAAAGCCCCTCTCAATTGCACGAGAAGTATCTCAAATCTCTGGATTGTCAGAATGAGTTTATCTTGGGGTTGAGATTGAAGTGAACATTTCTGTCTTGTGCCCTGCACCTTTGCCCAGCAAGAGCCCAGTGCTGAAAGGCAAAGCTGACGGCCTCACAGTCACAGCTCATCAGCTCATCTCAAATACTCCTTCTCTCTCAACATCTTCCCATCCCATTTCCTTTTGCAATCAGCATCTAATCGTGTCAGGACTATTCTTTGACCTTAAATAGAAATTGAAGTTGTTGTGGCCCAATCCAGTTTCAGTCAGAAGGAAATGTTTTACCCAGTCTATTGGTCTATGAGAAATGGGATACAATCAAAGCCAGAGTTCACCTATCTTTCCATCATGATTAAAGTCACCCACCATGTATGTGACTGAATCAGTTAAATCAAGGTTTAAAACCTGCACTACCACAACATTAATCTTCAGTCAATCAGAGCCATATGTTGTGCAAAACCACACCCATCAGGAAGGTCCCGTGTTCGTTCTCTGTTCTTTGCTGAGCTAATCTCAGTTGGGGCCTACATTAGGGATCCAGACCTGGCCTTAGTGCCCTCCCTGGAGATGATGAACAGGATTTGTTTTTAAATAGTCACGGTGTTCCCCCTCCTCCCCCCCCCCCCTCCCGTCACCCCCCAGCTCAAAATTACAAGAAATCTTCATACTGATGCTGCAAGCATGCACTAGGTAGGCGTTCCTGAGCCACATTAAACCTTCTGGACATGTTCTAATAAAAGTTGCAGCACAGAAAAGGGCCAATCCACCCAAATAGTCCATTCCAGCATTCACATTCCATACCAGCCTCCCCCAGCCTTATTTCATCCAACCCTATCAGCATACTAATCATTTCTCCATCACGAATTGTGGCCATCATTTCAAATCTACTTCTTCCTGAAAAGCTGGTGGAAGCAAATACAGTAGCTTCAAAACCGAATTGGAAAAATACTTGAAGGGAAAAAAAAAGAGCAATGGACTAATTGGACAGATCTAACAAAGAGCCAGCACAGACACAATGGGCCAAATGGCCCCATTCTGTGCTGCACCATACTACTGCAGTGGGACAGTGGATATCCCTTTTACACATGTTGGAACATAGATAAGGGTTTGTAAAAGTTTTTTTTAAAAACATTTTCAGAGGCATTAATATACCTTTCGTAAAGTGTTCTGATCAGTTAGCAATCAAGTAAAAAAGAGGTTTATATGTCAATAAATAAAATAATGATAGATTACAAAAGAAAATCTCAATTTCTGAAATGGTGGAATTAGCAAACAGAGCAGTTTTACATTCCTGGTACAATTTCAGAATGTGGAGTACAATAATCTTTGAAATTAAGTATCAGTGGCCAACAAAACCAAACTCTTCTATAAATCAATGTTCGTTTTAAAATCTTAAATTGGCTTTCTAAAAGAAAATTACAAAGTGATCCAAGAGGGGAGACAGAAAAAAAGCCCACAGTGAACAACAATGGACTGCTCAGTTTGACCACCAGATGGAGCAATTCACCACTATGATGTCCTGAAAGCTTCAGGCCCAGCCCTCACATAGCCCATGTCCTATCCTGGGATCATGAAAGCCACAGTGAGAAGTATATTGATGAGGAGGAAACTCGATGGACTTCAGAGCCACTGACAACATCAACCATACAACTCTCCACAGGAATAATGCGTGCCATCACTGAAATCCCAAGAAATCCATCAGGAATAAAAACCTCTCTCAAATCATGAACATCTTTGGCTCTTATTTGAACTGTGAGTTGTTGTTTTCTTTCGCAGGTGAGTTTTGATGTCTGTTCAAAACTCGGTCATGGCAGGATGCAATGCATTTTAACCTTTGGAGTTTGTTTAAATGCCATGAGCTGACTTTCCATTTATTCCCCACCGAGCAGACAGATCTATGGGATTAGCTGGGCATCTCACAACACCAGGTTAAAGTCCAACAGGTTTATTTGGTAGCAAAATCCACTAGCTTTCAGAGCGCTGCTCCTTCATCAGGTAAGACCATAAGACCATAAGACATAGGAGCGGAAGTAAGGCCATTCGGCCCATCGAGTCCACTCCACCATTCAATCATGGTTGATTTCAACTCCATTTACCCGCTCTCTCCCCATAGCCCTTAATTCCTCGAGAAATCAAGAATTTATCAATTTCTGTCTTGAAGACGCTCAACGTCTCGGCCTCCACAGCCCTCTGTGGCAATGAATTCCACAGACCCACCACTCTCTGGCTGAAGAAATTTCTCCTCATCTCTGTTCTAAAGTGACTCCCTTTTATTCTAAGGCTGTGCCCCCGCGTCCTAGTCTCCCCTGTTAATGGAAACAACTTCCCTACGTCCATCCTATCTAAGCCGTTCATTATCTTGTAAGTTTCTATCAGATCTCCCCTCAACCTCCTAAACTCCAATGAATATAATCCCACGATCCTCAGACGTTCATCGTATGTCAGGCCTACCATTCCTGGGATCATCCGTGTGAATCTCCGCTGGACCCGCTCCAGTGCCAGTATGTCCTTCCTGAGGTGTGGGGCCCAAAATTGCTCACAGTACTCCAAATGGGGCCTAACCAGTGCTTTATAAAGCCTCAGAAGTACATCCCTGCTTTTGTATTCCAAGCCTCTTGAGATAAATGACAACATTACATTTGCTTTCTTAATTACGGACTCAACCTGCAAGTTTACCTTTAGAGAATCCTGGACTAGGACTCCCAAGTCCCTTTGCACTTTAGCATTATGAATTTTGTCACCGTTTAGAAAATAGTCCATGCCTCTATTCTTTTTTCCAAAGTGTACAACCTCGCACTTGCCCACGTTGAATTTCATCAGCCACTTCTTGGACCACTCTCCTAAACTGTCTAAATCTTTCTGCAGCCTCCCCACCTCCTCAATACTACCTGCCCCTCCACCTATCTTTGTATCATCGGCAAACTTGGCCAGAATGCTCCCAGTCCCGTCATCTAGATCGTTAATATATAAAGAGAACAGTAAGTGGGAGTTCTGTTCACAAACAGGGCGGCACGGTAGCGCAGTGGTTAGCACTGCTGCTTCACAGCTCCAGGGTCCCGGGTTCGATTCCCGGCTCGGGTCACTGTCTGTGTGGAGTTTGCACATTCTCCTCGTGTCTGCGTGGGTTTCCTCCGGGTGCTCCGGTTTCCTCCCACAGTCCAAAGATGTGCGGGTTAGGTTGATTGGTCAGGTTAAAAATTGTCCCTGAGATGCGTAGTTAGAGGGATTAGTGGGTAAATATGTGGGGGTAGGGCCTGGGTGGGATTGTGGTCGGTGCAGACTCGATGGGCCGAATGGCCTCCTTCTGCACTGTAGGGTTTCTATGATATAAAGACACAAACTCATTGGATACAAGGTGCTCAGGAAAGGAATCATAAAATCCCTACAGTGCAGAAAGAGGCCATTCGGCCCACTGAGTCTGCACCGACCACAATCCCACCCAGGCCCTATCCCTGTAACCCCATGTATTTACCCTGTTAGTTTGCCTGACATTTATAGGGGCAATTTAGCATGGCCAATCCACCTAACTCTCACATCTTTGTACTGTGGGAGGAAACCGGAGCACCCGGAGGAAACCCACGCAGACATGGGGAGAATGTGCAAACTCCACACAGACAGTGACCCAAGCTGGGAATCGAACCCGGGTCCCTGGCGCTGTGAGGCAGCAGTGCTAACCCACTGTGCCACCGTGCCGTGGAAAGTGACAGCATAATTGAGAAGATTGCAGTGCTGGAGAGAGAGGATGTCCCAGAGCAGCCATGGACAGAACTTAGTTGGTTAGAGCAAAGGAACCAAAAAGAGTAGCAATTACATTGCTGTGTGAGTGCGTGTACGTGTGCATGCATGTGCGTGTGTGCGCGTGTATGCATGCATGTGCGTGTGTGCACATGTATGCATGCATGTGCGTATGTACGCGTGTATGCATGCATGTGCGTGTGTGCACGTGTATGCATGCATGCGCGTGTATGCACATGCTCCAAGTCTCGGGGTGCTCACCCACTGTGAGAGTGTATGTTGGTGTGTGGAGGTGAGGATGAATGAGAACCCAGAGTCTGGGAGTGAGCGCGACTTGTGCTCTCACTCCCCTTGGTCGCTAAGGCCACGGACCTGCTACCCCCCACCCGGTCCACAAGGCCCCGGCCTCCTTTTCCCTCCTGCCCCCAGATCCCAAGGCCTTGCCCTCATCCCTGCACACCCACAGTCCACAAGGCCCCACCCAGTCCCCTCAGCCCTGCTCTCACACCCCCTCACCCCCCACTCCCACTGTTTGCCGCTCGACCAACCACAGGCTGTTACTTTTTTTATATTCATTTACGAGATGTGGGTGTCGCTGGCTAGGCCAATATTTATTGCCCATTCCTAATTGCCCTTCAAGGCGGTGCTAAGCTGCCTTCTTGAACTGCTGCAGTCCATATTCCAGAAACTGCAGGCGAGTCCGTTTAACTTCATGGTGGGAGAAACTTCTAAAAACAATTATTTGGGACATAATTAACAGACAATTGGAGAAATGCAGGTTAATGAAGGAAAGCCCAGCATAGATTTGTTGAGGGAAAAATCATGTTAACTAACCTGCTTATGTTTTTTGATGATGTAACAGAAAAGGTAGATGAGGCTAATGATGCTGAGGTGGTGTACACGGCCTTCCAGGAGGCATTCGATACAAGTGCCATGTAACAACTTGGGAGGTAAAGTCATAGCTCATGGAATAAAAGAAGAAGTAGGAACATGGATACGAACTTGTCCAAGTGGCAAGAAACAGAGAATAGTGCTTACTGGATGTTTTTCAGACTGGAGGAAGGCCCACCGAGACAAAATCCAGCATTCCATTAGCCCTTAGATTGATTTTCTGTACCCATTTATTAGCTTTTAGTGACCTGTTATCATTGATTCCCCAATCTCTTTGCTTCCCCCACAATTTTCAGCATTAAAGGAAAAAAATAGGCTTTCTCAGATCTAAACTTCACCTCCCATAGATCAGCAAGGTAGTCAACACCTTTCCCCAAAGGTAAGAGAGTCTAAAACTAGAGGGCACAGGTTTAAGGTGAGAGGGGAGAGATACAAAAGGGTCCAGAGGGGCAAATCTTTCACACAGAGGGTGATGAGTGTCTGGAACAAGCTGCCAGAGGTAGTAGAGGTGTGTACAATTTTGTCCTTTAAAAAGCATTTAGACAGTTACATGGGTATAGAGGGATACGGGCCAAATGCGGGCAATTGGGACTAGCTTAGTGGTTTAAAAAAAATTGCGGCATGGACAAGTTGGGCCGAAGGGCCTGTTTCCATGCTGTAAACCTCTGACTTCTTACACTGAACTCCATTTGCCACAGTTTTGTCCATTCACTTAACCTGTTGATGCCCCTTTGCAACGTCACACTCCCATCCACACAACTTGCTGTAAATTTGGATAAGACAATATAAAGGGAGGCAAGATAATCAAGTTAAAAACACTTTAATTTTCTCCGGCTTTCTAAATCTGTCTCCCCCACTCCCACCTGACACACACATCATGCAGTAGATCGAACATAAAAAGTATAGCTACATGCTACTTAGAGACCAACAACAAACTTACTAACTTGTAGAATTCAATTGTCTGAGAAACAGCTCCCGATTTTCAAGATCAAAGTTTATAAAGTCCAAAAGCAAATTGGAGCACCAAATACACCCTGAAGAATAATTATTTATAGTGTCATCTTCAGAGTGCATCACTTTCTACAGGGGGGACGGGGGTTGAAAAAGGAAAGAAAAGCTAAGTTATGCCAGTCTATTTTTTCCACCTTTGCCCTTTCCCAGAAAAAGGAGTGATAAAGCCACACACCTTGGATACAGAATGAAAACTTACTCATCTCATTGTGACCTTCATTATGACTCACCTACACATTCCACAAGGGTAATCTGCCGAGCCACTGTTCTCTGTATGAGGAAAGGAAGACCCGATCCACTGCCTGATGTGCAGGAGTGATCCAACAGATCCTGGGAGGAGAAGAAATCATAGAATCATAGAATACCTACAGTGCAGAAAGAGGCCATTCGGCCCATCAAGTCTGCACCGAGCCCAATCCCACCCAGGCCTTATCCCCATAACCCCACCTATTTACCCGAGCTAATCCCTGACACTAAGGGTCAATTTAGTGTGGCCATTCAACCTAATCTGCACATCTCTGGACTGTGGGAGGAAACCGGAGCACCCGGAGGAAACCCTCGCAGACACGGGGAGAACGTGCAGACTCCACACAGACAGTCACCTGAGGCCGGAATCGAATCTGGGTCCCTGGCGCTGTGAGGCAGCTGTGCTAACCACTGTGCCACAAATGATCTGACAAAATGAACTGAAATTATTTGTTTATGGGGGGAAAAACGCTTTTAAAATCTGAAGAATTAAAAAGAAAGCAAGATATTTTGCTTTGTGATCTCATCTAATTATGTCCTTTGAACACAAAACTGTTGCGCTAGGTGCCTTTCTATCTCTCTCTGATCAGCTATCAACGTACAAGGTTCTGGCAAGACCCTGCTGCCTCAGGTCACATGTACCAGGCGTGAACATTGTCCTATTAGCAAGGTAGATTTTAAAAATGGGGAGGTGGTGGCATCACGGTATTGTCACTGGATTAGTAATCCGGAGACCCAGAGCAAGATCTAGTGACCCGGGTTCAAAACCCACCATGGCAGATGGTGAAATTTTTTTTTAAAGTCTGGAATCAAAAATCTCGCAATGACCATGAAACCATTGTCAAAGAGCAAAGAACAAAGAACAGTACAGCACAGGAAACAGGCCCTTCGGCCCTCCAAGCCTGTGCCGCTCCTTGGTCCAACTAGACCAATCGTTTGTATCCCTCCATTCCCAGGCTGCTCATGTGACTATCCAGGTAAGTCTTAAACAATGTCAGCGTGCCTGCCTCCACCACCCTACCTGGCAGCGCATTCCAGGCCCCCACCACCCTCTGTGTAAAAAAACGTCCCTCTGATGTCTGAGTTATACTTCGCCCCTCTCAGCTTGAGCCCGTGACCCCTCGTGATCGTCACCTCCGACCTGGGAAAAAGCTTCCCACTGTTCACCCTATCTATACCCTTCATAATCTTGTATACCTCTATTAGATCTCCCCTCATTCTCCGTCTTTCCAAGGAGAACAACCCCAGTCTACCCAATCTCTCCTCATAGCTAAGACCCTCCATACCAGGCAACATCCTGGTAAACCTTCTCTGCACTCTCTCCAATGCCTCCACGTCCTTCTGGTAGTGCGGCGACCAGAACTGGACGCAGTACTCCAAATGTGGCCTAACCAGCGTTCTATACAGCTGCATCATCAGACTCCAGCTTTTATACTCTATACCCCGTCCTATAAAGGCAAGCATACCATATGCCTTCTTCACCACCTTCTCCACCTGTGTTGCCACCTTCAAGGATTTGTGGACTTGCACACCTAGATCCCTCTGTGTTTCTATACTCCTGATGACTCTGCCATTTATTGTATAACTCCTCCCTACATTATTTCTTCCAAAATGCATCACTTCGCATTTATCCGGATTAAATTCCATCTGCCACCTCTCCGCCCAATTTTCCAGCCTATCTATATCCTGCTGTATTGCCCGACAATGCTCTTCGCTATCCGCAATTGCAGCCATCTTCGTGTCATCCGCAAACTTGCTGATTACACCAGTTACACCTTCTTCCAAATCATTTATATATATCACAAATAGCAGAGGTCCCAGTACAGAGCCCTGCGGAACACCACTGGTCACAGACCTCCAGCCGGAAAAAGACCCTTCGACCACTACCCTCTGTCTCCTATGGCCAAGCCAGTTCTCCACCCATCGAGCCACTTCTCCTTGTATCCCATGAGCCTTAACCTTCTTAACCAACCTGCATGTGGGACTTTGTCAAATGCCTTACTGAAATCCATGTAGACGACATCCACGGCCCTTCCTTCATCAACCGTTTTTGTCACTTCCTCAAAAAACTCCACCAAATTTGTAAGGCACGACCTCCCTCTTACAAAACCATCCTGTCTGTCACTAATGAGATTGTTCCGTTCTAAATGCACATACATCCTGTCTCTAAGAATCCTCTCCAACAACTTCCCTACCACGGACGTCAAGCTCACCGGCCTATAATTTCCTGGGTTATCCCTGCTACCCTTCTTAAACAACGGGACCACATTCGCTATCCTCCAATCCTCAGGGACCTCACCCGTGTCCAAAGAAGCGACAAAGATTTCCGTCAGAGGCCCAGCAATTTCACCTCTCGTCTCCCTGAGCAGTCGAGGATAGATGCCATCAGGCCCTGGGGCTTTGTCAGTTTTAATGTTCCCTAAAAAACCTAACACTTCCTCTCTTGTAATGGAGATTTTCTCTAACGGGTCAACACCTCCCTCCGAGACACTCCCGATTAACACGCCCCTCTCCTTCGTGAATACCGATGCAAAGTATTCATTTAGGATCTCCCCTATTCCCTTGGGTTCTAAGCATAATTCCCCTCCTTTGTCCCTGAGAGGTCCGATTTTCTCCCTGACAACTCTTTTGTTCCTAACGTATGAATAGAATGCCTTAGGATTCTCCTTAATCCTGCCTGCCAAGAACATCTCGTGACCTCTTTTTGCCCAATTGTCATAAAAAAAACCATCTGGTTCACTAGTGTTCTTTAGGGAAGGAAATCTGCCATCCTTGCCCGGTCTGGCCTACATGTGATTCCAGGTCCACAACAATGTGGTTGACTCTTTAAAAAAAAAAAAATGCCCTCTGAAATGGGGCAGTGAGGGATGGGTAATAAATGCTGGCTCAGCCAGCAACACCCACTTCCCATGAATGAATTTAAAAAAACCTGAAACTTCTGCATGTCAAAATGGCCCTACAGGTTTTCCAATGCATATTCACACCATAATATACATAATAGGTCTTCGATTAAAAGCTTGACAAAAGTGGATGGGTGGCACAACTTACGAATGTACATTAAACATTCTGGCTCTGATAGGACATGAACTGTACTCCAGGGCATCGAGTCCACTCGTAATTATACCATACTAAGTCCTAATCTTTTAAAAAGCAAACGGCATGCATATCTTTTTTATTTGGGGGGTTGTGAAGAGATCAAAGGGGACTCTAACCTATTTCCAAGAACAGAGAAGAACGACTGTCGCTTTTATTTTTGCAAGTACACATTTAGAAAATGCAAAAGGTAGACTAAGATACCAAAGCTTTAGATTTTTTAATTCTGGCCAGCTTTCAAAATAATGTGGCCAAAACTAGACAACTTACTTCATATCAAAAAAAAATGACATGGTGCGATACTGCGTTTGACAGTCAAAAAAAAACTAATGATAAAGAACAAATAAATAGATGAACAATCCTTACTGCTAATGTGCTGTCTCCAACGTTCGAGGCAATTAGTCCATCAATAGCACCGTACTCAACCTCTCGAGCATTTAGTCTTTGCATCTGATTTTGGTGGAACTTCCGCAATATCAGCACCGTTACCATGGACACGATGATCAGTACAATTACTGGAGCGATAACAACAATAGCCAGGGTTCTTACACTGTAACCCAATGCTGTTTCTTGCTTTGAATTTTCTTTGGAATGAAAGGAAGGACATTATGAAAAATGTATCAAGTGTTTATTTACATACTAAACTTCAAAAGCTCAAATCTCCACAATGTTTTATGGATATTTAATTAATATTTTGAAGTATTTACATGTGAAGATGATTAAAGGTGGAAGTTAAAGAGGATGCAAAGACATATCCTTTTAGAAAGCAGCAATGATTTTCCTATCAGTCACCCTATTCAAATCAAAGCAAAAAACTGTTGGAAATCTGAAATAAAATGCTGGATATACTCAGCAGGTCTGGCAGCAACTGTGGAGAGAGAAACAGAGTTAATTTTTCGACTACATGTGACCCTTCTACAGACTTGGAGAGAGATAAAAATTGGAAGCAAAAATCAATAATTTTTTTCCAGGTCCAGATGAGAGCATGAAGCCGTACCGATTAGTCATTGATGTAATGGAAAAAGAGTTGTGGAAGTGGGTCTGAGTAGGACAATGAGTGTCCCACATTGCCCACAAAAAGGCAGCATAACTGGGGCCCAAGTTAAAAGAGAAATTATTTAGTGACAGATCAAGTTCAGCCAGGTGGAGGAGAGTGATGGCAGAGAGTGATGACAGTTGGAGACTGTTCAGGCCTCTCCTCAACGAAGAGGCAGAGAGCCCCGAGATCCTCTTGGTGGGAGATGAAGGTGTAGAAGAATTGGAGATCCATCGGATGTTTTTATTTAACCTTATTCAATTACTCTATGGCCCATGGATTCTGTAAAATGTTTGAATTGCTGAGAAAAAAAAAAACACACATTCAGAAAAGAACTTCTTGAAAAGAACTGTTCCTACAATCCTATAGTAATTATAGTGATTAGTGACAGGGGCTTTAACCACTTCACATCTAAAGTTTGTCCAAATAAATATGCATACATTGACAAAGAGATCACAGAAAAACCAAATTACATCCACACTAAAATTGCCAAGCAAGCAGAATAAACCACAGTTGTCAAAACAGAACCCACTGTTGAGCTAAAGTATTTGAATGTCTTGGAACTCAGCCAAGCATTCATAATGCTGTCTGGCCATCTGTATCCCCTAAAACAGTTGCCAGGTGAATGCTTGACTGATCCTATATTTGCCCTGTCTATTTGAAAGCAAAACACTGCTGTTCCTACAACCTATATAAATTTGTCAAAGAAGATTTCTGAATGAGTCTTTTCTTCCCTTCAGTATTTCAACACTTGCCACTGTTATTACATGGGGAACTATCAACCACTAGTCATGAAGAAACCCGACTCCACAAAAATTGCTGGGTGCTAGGAGATGCCTACCCTGGTGATGAAGCCAGCCAGGTTGGACTGTAGGGTGTGGGCTCACTACATTCACCCTTATGTCCCCATTAGCACCGAGAATGGGGCGCCGGGAAGCCAGGCGCCCCAGAATTTGGTCCCACCCTCCATTTTTAAATGGTCCCAGAGTTGGCCTGATTCTGTGAAAAACTGGGCCGTCTCAAAATCTCACAGCTATTATTGGGTGGGGTTCAATGGAGGTGCAGAATCAATTTTCGAATAAAAATCAATTATTAGGACTTGTTGCGAGGGATGTATGGGAAGCCTAATTAATTGAATTTCTGTATGGCTTTACCTTTACTTCGGGCAGCAAAGAAATGAAGGATGGTGATAGCAAATACTGATGACAGTATGGCAGTGCCTGAGAATTTATCCCATCAATAACTTGTCCAAAGGGATTCAGAAAATCTGGAATTTGATAGCAATCACCAGATACACCAAATTGAAGTACTGATTTACTGAAGAATTATGCAGAAGTGTGAGTAAAGCTGTGTCAGTTCATGATGATAAAAAGTCCCTTGAGGCTTGGCCCAGTTAATAAGTGTCATAACGGCTGCATATTAATTACTCCACATCATCATTGCCACTTAACCATACATTTTAATTTTTATATTTTAATGATTAGAGGGACTGTGGCAACCTGCAGATATTGTATAAATCAGGGATGAAAAATTACTAATCTATAATAATGTTATTTCTGGGCGAAATTTCCATGAAAAATGACCATATAATTAAAGTTACACATCTAAAATAAAATGAGGACGTCAGGCAAAAATCAAGAAAGGGAAAGGTTCTCTCACAAGGCCTGGAATCAAGTCAGGGAAGCTGCTTCAAATCCCTTTAAAATGAGGAGCTGTCCTTCTGCAACATATCCAGTGAATTGAACTGGACATTTCACTGTCTCAGATCTTTATCACATTGGAATACCTATACAAGGTCGGTCATATTAATCCAACACCTAAATAAGCAGGGAATAGTCTTGGGTCTTCATTCCTCATTTGTCAGATTGCTAAAGTCAGCAAAATTTAAATTACAAACCCGAAAGACTGCAGAGACAAAGGAGAATTAGGGAACAACCTTAGAAATAGACTATCTCCATTACAAAAATACATCGCCACAAAATACATCACCCTATTGCTCACCTGTCGATAAAATCATAAGATTATAGATTAAGAGAAATTTAACTCTTAGTTGGTACCCATGCTAAAGGTACGGGGAAACAAGGTAGTTGAAAAGCCAACAGATGTGTGAAAATCCTCCAGTTACCAGAATCAGCAACTTTAACATAAGACACAGAGCAATCAGTGTGTAGTGAGAAACCACATTTCCTGTAGCTGGACTCGAGGGTAGTCTAAAGTCTGACAAACTGGTGGAATAGAAATAAAATCATCCACAAGCGTTGCCTGGAGCAATGTCATAAAACTACAGATAAGCAGTCAGTCCGTTACTAGACCAAGAGTCACCAGTGCCGAGAACAGGCCATGCCAAAGCCACACCTCCAAATCCAAGAACCAAAACATGCATTTCAATATTCTGGAACTAGCCAAAATGTTTGCACAGAATACCAGCAGAGCAGCTTCAAATATCTAAGAAACTCTAGCGACATTTCCTCACAGATAACATTACCTGAAGCACTGTCCATTCAAAAACTTTGCAGCAGTGATTTTTAAAGATATTAGCAAAATGTAAAATCATAGAAAGAAATCATAGAATCATAGAAACCCTACAGTGCAGGAAGAGGCCATTCAGCCCATCGAGTCTGCACCGACCACAATCCCACCCAGGCCCTACCCCCATATCCCTACGTATTTTACCCGCTAATCCCTCTAATCTACGCATCCCAGGACACTAAGGGGCAATTTTTAGCATGGCCAATCAACCTAACCCGCACATCTTTGGACTATGGGAGGAAACCCACACAGACACGAGGAGAATGTGCAAACTCCACACAAACAGTGACCCGAGCCAGGAATCGAACCCAGGTCCCTGGAGCTGTGAAGCAGCAGTGCTAACCACTGTGCTACCGTGCCGCCCAAAATATCTTTGCCTGGGATCTAAAAGCAATTACATGCACAAGGATGTCAGAGGTAACCTAATACATAAAAATATCTGTCGTCATTCCAAAACTCAAAGCATCAACTGCAGCCAATGCCTCAGCTACCCTGTGCATGCTGTTGGCACCCAGCATCTGGGTTGACTCCCTTCTTTGCCAAATATGTCTGACCTGCAGGCTTGAATAAACTAGAATTTCATTCATTTCAGAATTGCAAAGGCCCCGTCTTTGGCCCCTTACAATTTCTCACCCTTACTACCATTTTGTTCCCCTTCTTCAGCCACTGCCTCAAGCTGCCCCAGGTTGTTGGTAACTTGTGTCCTATTTGACTCCAAGTTGTGCTTCTCACCCTCTACATCATCGAGACTGTAAGCTGCCACTTCAATCCCATTTCACCTGCAGCCAACAACATTCAACCATATCTTGCGTCCCTTTGGACATGGGTAATCCAGTGCCCTCCTCACCTGTCTCTTATTCACTATCCTTCATAAACTTCAACTCATCCAAATCAATATCCTATCCCACACAATAGCGTGAGCTAATGTGCTCATGAGCTAAAGGGTGGCACAGTGGTTAGCACTGCTGCCTTACAGCGCCAGGGACCCGAGTTCAATTTCAGCCTTGGATGTCTGTGTGGAGTTTGCACATTCTCCCCGTGTCTGTGTGGGTTTCCTCCGGGTGCTCCAGTTTCCTCCCACAGTCACAAAGATGTGCGGGTTAGGTTGATTGGCCATGATAAATTGTCCCCTAGTGTCAGGGAGATTAGGAGGGTAAATATGTGGGGTTACGGGGATAGGGCCTGGGTGGGATTGTTGTCGGTGCAGGCTCGATGGGCCGGATGACCTCCTGCACTGTAGAGATTTTATGATTCTTTTCTATGAGCTTCTGCTCCCCCAAAACTTCAAATTGAAAATTCTCATCCTTGTGCTGAAATGCCTTTGCAGCCTGACCCCCCCCTCCCTACATCTGTAACCCCTCCTCCAGCTTTCCAACCTCTTGACTCAATTTAATGGGGGAAAATTAATGCAATAAAGGTAAAACATTAATGTCCAAAAAAGTGAAATCAAAAGTTGACAATGGTATTAGTCTGTAAACTCTGTGGTTTAATATGAAGGATGTTAGGAGCATATATAAACATCAACAGGTTATTCAGATCAAACCATTGAACCCGGCAAACATTTAAACCACACACATTAAACCTAGCCTGCTGATCTAGGTATTCATGGATTATCTGGGGGGAAAAATACAATTGCCAAGTGATTAAAACAGTGAGAATCTGAGCAGGGTCTATAAAACTGGCAGAAATGGTACAAGGACATCACATTTTCCCCACTAGTGATCAGTAGAGATTAATGGATCAGGTTTAAACAGAAGCTGCATCTCTAGAAACAGATGAGGTAAAAGGGGGAAGGAACAACGTGGATATTAATCTTCTGAACAATTCACCAAATTGACAACACAATTGATAGCAAGTGTGAAAAGCACTTGTTTTGATCAAAAGCAGCTGGATGACTCTTGGTATCCTGAGTCTAGTCTCTTAAAGCTAGAAAGGATACGGGTGAATTTTTCTGATATTTACTCTATCAGCTTTCTCTGATTTTCTCGCCAGACAATACAACACTTGGAGTTTTAAAAATGCTGTAGGTATCTTTGGCGCCGTCGCTCTGGCTGGGCAGGGCATGATAGAGCAAGCAACGGCGGCTCCACAGAGATTGGGACGCCTCAGTCTGCTCAAATGAATTCCCCGCCACCCCCACACACACTGGGGCAAACCACCCCCCACCCCACCCCCCCACCCTGAAGCAAATCCCCCACACATACACACACTGGGGCAAACCCTCCCTCCCCAATACCTGCTCTGCCAGGGGCAGTGCTTGGGAGGGTCAAAGACGGCAGTATCACTGCACTGTCTGGGCAAGTTTTCCCCCCCCCCCCCCCCAGGGGCTATACTTAACTGTTTGTGTCCTGGCAGGTCCCGTTCAACTGCTTCACGTTTTTAAATACCTGTTATAAACCTCGCCAACACCACAACAATGCTAAATGTGGAGGGAACATAAGGTGGGGAAGTCTGCTAATCATATTAAAATGTATTAATATGAGATTCCAGCACTTTCTGGGGCAGCACGGTGGCACAGTGATTAGCACTGCTGTCTCACAGCGCCAGGGACCCGGGTTTAATTCCCAGCTTGAGTCACTGTCTATGTGGAGTCTGCACGTTTTCCCTGTGTCTGCGTGGGTTTCCTCCGGATGCTCCGATTTCCTCCCACAGTCCGAAAGACGTGCTGGTTAGGTGCATTGGCCATGCTAAATTCTCTGTGTACCCGAACGGGCGCCGGAGAGTGGCGACTTGGGGATTTTCACAGTAACTTTGTTGTAGTGTTAATGTAAGCCTACTTGTGACTAATAAATAAACTTTAACTTTTAAAAATACAATTAGCGGGCCTGGGACTGAAGTCTCCGTGTACGCTAGCATGTCCGGCCCCCCCGCCAGAGCATTTCAATCCAGCGGGAATTACACTAGCTCCCAACTTTCAGGGAGCTTGCGGCCTGACCCCGCTGAAATGAAGGGGGGGACAATTGTGGTCCCCCAGGGGGTCGGGCGGCAATGGGGTGGTGCCCCTGGGCATTGGCACCTTGGCAGTGCCAGCCAATATCCCTGGCACTGCCCAAGGGGCAAAGTGCCAATGCCCAGGGGACACCTTGGCACTGCCCATCGGGCATGGGGCAGGGCCTAATAGGGGCATAGCCTGATTTGGAGGGGGGGGGGTTCCATTGCCACTCTGCATTTTGGGATCGAGCAGAGGGAGGGGGCTGGCCAAGGCTGGCCCGGGAATGGATGGGAGGCCAATGATCGAGCTTGCCAGCAATTGGGAGGCCGGCAGACAGGGCCCACTGCACATGCGCCAATCTCGGCGCTGACAGATCAGCACATGCGCAGTGGCCCTCTCAGCGCTATGCTGCCAGCCTCCTGGATGGCAGCATAGCCATCCCTACAGTGCAGAAGGAGGCCATTTGGCCCATCGAGTCTGCACCAACCACAATCCCAGACCCTATTCCCGTAACCCCACATATTTACCCTGCAAATCCCCTGACACTAAGGGGCCATTTAGAATGGCCAATCAACCTAACACCGACCTACCTATCTAATCCTATTTAATAGCACCTAATCCATAGCCTTGAATGTTATGTCGTGTCAAGTGCCCACTGATTTTTGAACTGATTTCACGCTAGTGCATTCTGCAATGCAGAGAGTGTGGGAGATTCTTCTCTGAACTCCCACTGAAAAAACTAACGTGATTTACTCCAGTTTTCACACGACTTCAACACTTAGAATGTTTTTGGGAGAATTCCGCCCCAGATGTCTGCCAATGCAGAGAGTTGGAAACTATGCAATTCAATCACGGTTTATTGCTAGACTCCAGTATTTATAATTGAGTTTTACCTTTGGGTGGAAGTTGAGCTGTAATGTTCATATTACACAAATTGCCATGACAACATTCTACTGTCTGGTCCGCTGATGGAGGAGTCTTGCATGTCAGCTTACTCTGTTCATACACCTGGAAGCAACCTTTCTGATAAACTCGATGGCCGTCATTTATGCTCAGCGAAGCAAAGCATTGCTGCCCCACACACTGGTCCTCTCCTCCACAAAACATTCCTTCACAAACACACTTATAGAGGCCTGCATTTAATTTCCGCTCCTCATCTGCAAAAACAAGATTCAAAAGTAAGTTCAGCCATTGGAGAAAATTAAGTAGTCAGCCAATTAAGCCCATGACAAGGTGCAAATATAATAAACTAAAGATTGTGCTAACACAAGATGTACCAAAACTCAATTTGACTGTCACTGTGTATCCTTCACACAAGAGTTCCAAATGTTTCAAATTTCAGAACTACAATACTTATTAGGTTAACTCACAGAATCTCAGAGTCCCATCGGCTCACCGAGTCTACATTGACAATTGAGAAACAACTGACCCAACTACCCAATCCCATTTACAAGCACTTGGACCATAGCCTTGAATGCTATGTCGTGTCAAGTGCTCATCCAGTTACTTCATAGCATCCCTATAGTGCAGAAGGAGGCCATTTGGCCCATCAAGTCTGCACCAACCACAATCCCACCCAAACCCTATTCCCGTAACCCCACATATTTACCCTGCTAATCCTCTGACACTAAGGGGCAATTTAGCATGGCCAATCTACCTAACCCACACATCTTTGGACTCTGGGAGGAAACCGGAGCACCCAGAGGAAATCCACGCAGACATGGGGAGAATGTGCCAACTCCACACAGACAGTGACCCGAGGCCAGAATTGAACCCGGGTCCCTGGCGCTGTGAGGCAGCACTGCTAACCATTGTGCCACCGTGCCACCTAAACTCTTTGAAGGATGCAAGGCAACCCACCTCTGCCACCCTCCCAGGCTGCACATTCCAGTCACCACCTTACTGAAGTAATGCTTTCAGTCAATGTAATATATTTAAAATACAAACAATAAACACCATGTTTCAGCATTTTTAATTTTGTTCTTTGTTACTTCATTTGACACAAGCCCACCTTTTCTAGTACAAAACACTAATCAAAATCATTTTAGCGATCTTAATCTTTAGCCAGTCACAGATGTAAACTTGACCTCCCCACTCCCTATCTACAGTTAAAGTAGCACGTGGATGGAGGAAGTAAAAAATGTTGACGAGTCTACAATTTAATTGAATGATGCAAAAAACTCACCACATTCAGGAGGCCAGAAGTGGCAGAACACAGATTAGGGTTGGGCAGCTGGAGAAGATTAGAGACCAGGAGTGATTTGAAAACAAGGAAGACAAGGTTTACAAATAAAGTTATTTCTTAACCAGGAGCCAATGTAGGTCAGAGTAGAGGAATGTTGGATGAACAGGACTTGGAGCAAGCTCGAATGCAGACAGCAGAGTTTTAAATGGCTTCATGTTTACTGGGCTAGAATTTGGGAGGCCAGTGTGGGGAAACAGTCAAGCATGGAGGTAAAAAGGCACGGATGAAGATTTCGGAAGCAGGTAAGCTGAGACAGAGGCGAAGTTACAGAGATGAAAATAAGCAGCGGTAGCCATGGTGTGTGAGGTGTGGTTGAATATGACACCAGGGCTGCCGACAGTCTATTTCGCCCTTAGCTTCCAGGAAGAGGAGTGGAGTCAGTGACCATGGTGCAGGGTCTGTGTCAGGGACAAAAGACAACAGCTTTGTCTTCCCAATGTTGTGTCAAGGAAAATTTCTGCTCAAGTACTGGACACTGGACAAACAGTATCAATTTTGAGACAGTGACAGAGTCAAGACCTGGTGGTGAGATAGAGTTGAATGTCAGCATATAATCCTCAGTATCCCTCTAATGGATCTCTTATGCAGCTTCACTTCTCTCACCCCATGACTGAAAGCTGTACCTTTCAGGCATCTGGGGTCCAAGCTTTGGAATGCCCTCCTTAAAATCAGTCCATCTCTTCAAAGATGTTCCTGGCCAAGCTTTTCATTAGTTGTCCTAATTATTGCCTGATTATGCTCCTCTGATAATAATTAGGACTTTATTATCATTTTAAAGGGTGCTTTACATGCAAGTTGATATTGATGCTAGGAAAATGAGGGATATTGATTCATTGCTGATCCAACAATTGACTCGTTGCTGGATCAAAACCTTGGAACTCTCTTCCTAAACACACTGTGGATCTACCTAAAACACATGGACTGCAGCAGTTCAACAGGCAACTCACCATCACCTTCTCCAGGGGGGTAGTTAGGGATGCGCACAAAAGATGCCCACATTCCACAAACAACATTTTTTAAAATTCACTGGCGAGTCAGTGCTCTGGCCCGCTATCAGCAGGGACGTTGACCCAGTGCTGAAATCTTGTGATGTAATTCAACAGCATCGGGCTAACAGAAAGAAATTCCCCAATCACACAACATATCATCATAACCATGGAGCAAAATAGCCACAGATTTCTTCACAGTGAGAAGAGAAGACTATCTGCTTGTGACTGACCACCCCTCAAAGTTCCCAATCGTGCAGCAGCTTCAAGACACACCAAGTGTAGCAGTGACCAGCATAGTTTGCACCATTTTGTGTCTTTTTGGTGCGCCAGTAGAAGTGATAGCTGACAATGGTGCATAATATATTGGAAAACCATTCCAGAACATGTGGAAATAATGGGCCATCGCCCATCCCAATATCTTCTTTCAAATAGGATGGCTAAATATATGGTCAGGTCAGTCAAATCCTTGGTCAAAAAAGGTGTAGAAACCAGATAAGATATCCAAGTAGCATTATTGGATCTTTTCACAATAGAGCCACTGAGGTCAGTTTAGTATCGCCAGCTGAGAACCACATCTCACCAATATGTTCAAGATTACAGACCATCTACATTAGAGGTAGGATAAGATGAAAAACATGCCGCAAGATGCAGAGCTTTCCCCACTACATATTGGCCAAAAGGTGGGCAGGGTCCTATACACAGGAACAGACTTGGACCCCAGTGGAGGTATCCAAGATCAAATAGTGAGGTACTGCATAGGAATCAATCTCACATCAGGGAACTCTCTGCCAAGCCATGCATAAAGTGACCGAACAGCATCTTCCACGCTCAAGGATACATGTTCTGCAGATGAAGAGACAACGAGCAACACACAACTGTGCACACAGTCTGAATACAATCCTCAGAGTGAAAAGTAGTTGGCTTGAAATCACATCCACATGTAGTGGTTACAAAGTCTGGTCAAGTCAGCCAACAACCTGCACGCATCCGAGGCTATGGAGCATATGGGCAACATCTCAAAAAGGAGCATAGAATCATAGAATCTCTACAGTGCAGAAGGAGGCCATTCAGCCCATCCAATCTGCACCAACCACAATCCCACCCAGGCCCTATTCCCGTAACCCCACATATTTACCCTGCTAATTCCCCTGACACTAGGGTCAATTCGCCATGGCCAATCAATCTAACCTGCACATCTTTGGACTGTGGGAGGAAACCGGAGCACTCAGAGGAAACCCATGCAAACATGGGGAGAATGTGCAAACTCCACACAGACAGTGACCCGAGGCCGGAATTGAACCCAGGGTCCCTGGCGCTGTGAGGCAGCAATGCTAACCACTGTGCCACCATGCTGCCCTTTCACTGAGCACTCAAAATGTTAAGAATTGAATGTTCTGCAGTTGCCAAAGATTATGTTCCATACAGGTTACTTGCTGGTTCATGTTAGAGCTGACTAAATGTATCAGATGATCTTGAAATGTACTTGCTGGAAATGCACTTTGATGAGACATGTTGGAGTCGCGGAGGTGCTGCTTCAACAACACATCTAAACATGTGACTAAACATGTAACTATTTACCGACTATTGACAGCAGCTAGAAAACTGCACAGTATCCCATTTTATCCAGCAAACACAGGGTTAAAATGCCGCAATTATTCCTTACCTTCACAGCTCGAACTGGGAAAGGTCAGTGTCATCAACACAGGAAGGATCATTGTACCAGTTAACATCATAGAACTGAAACAAAACACACTACAATTAACATTTTAATGAATCTTTGCCTGACCTACATACATCTGAACTTCTTAAGATCTGTAAAAAAAAAAGCCAAGGGGAAGCAAATACACAATGGAAGCGGGAAACAATCGTACAAACAGAGACAACAGTATACTGGTGCAATCCAACTCCCTATCTCCAGGGCATTTCTGAAACCACAATTCCACTGAACCAACCAGCTTGCACACTGTACAATAGTGACATTTCTCAGAATAGGTTATCTGGCTCTATCCAGCACTGTTTAGACAGCTGAAATCATGCCAACCACTTTTGAAGCATCAGCATTCAACTGGTTGCTACTTTACTGCGAATATGCTGAACGTCACAGTGCAGATTTTAGCAGAGCCCACCAAACTTAAATAGGCTAACAAGACATAAAAACCTCAAAGTGGGAGTGTTTAAGTAAACACTTTGCACAGATCCAAGGAAATATTGAAAACTCCTCTCCTTCAGTGCCTGGCTTGTTGTGTTAAAAAAGGGGGAAATGGTTAAGAGTCCCAAGGCTGGACAGTGGGAGCAGAGAGAGCACTGCATTTTATTCAAATTATTCGTCACTCGATACTTTGTTCATGATGAGCGCCTTAGCCCCAATAAAGAGACAGAGATACATGCGAGAGACGGAGGTGAGGCCTGTAGCCTGTCCCATTGCTGTTTCTAAACAGCGTTACCCAGTGGGGACCCTGAGCCATCAGTCTCTGGGATAAATGGTTTTCTGTTGCAGAGATAAATCCTGAAAATGCAGCTGTCTTAAACTAAACACCATGTTGAAAGGCAATGCAATTGTGGCTGCCACAGCCAGACATTTTTGTGGTTTCACTTTCCTGGTAACATTTAAAAGCTGTGACCAGCCCTGTCTAGCAGGTACCCCAGTCCAACGCCGGCATCTCCACATCATAGCAGGTACTAGATACAGATCAAAGCTATCTCCCGCAACAGTTTGTTATTGCCAGGGCGAGGGTAAGGGAGAGGCTGCACCTAATTACAGACTTTATTGTTGTTGTATTCACTATTATCACTAGTCGCAAACTATAATCAAATACACATACTGATAAGAACATGTTTGGACCTGGATCTCCAACAGCAACATACCATGTTCTTTTAACTATACGCACTTTAACTACATAGCACGTTCTTTTAACAATATGTCATCGTTATCATCATCAACACATTTATAGAGCACCTATAAAGTAATCACTGGACTAAAATCCTCACACTCCCTTCCTAACAGTGCTCTGGATGTACCTACGCCAGAGTCGCAGGCCCTGCTGCTTCTCCTCACACACACACACGTGCTCACACACTCAAGCACACCCATTATTGGCATCTGGTTACAAATATTGCCCGATATAGATGTAGCATGGGTTATTAATATTCAGAGCAGCAACACTGTAGTGCAGTGTTAGTTTGGGTGTGCCCGAGAAGCAATTCCGCAATGACTATTAAACAAACCAGAGAGTTCTAATTTTCCTTTAACAATATCATGCTATATTGTTAATTTTTGATATAAATAACTAATAGAATATTTTTCTAACAATATGCAGACGATAATATTGAATTTGGTGACTGGCTCGGCCCCCATCAACATGTTGCACCATATGGACAGTGATACTAAATACACGTTTGGGAGTAGATTGAATTCTTGGACCCAGATAAACCGGACAAGATCTGGGAACTGGGAAACAAGCAGACGGGTGGAATTAAACTACAAAGCTTGCAAGACGAAATGGATCAAACAAGCTGCTTTTACCTCTTAAAATCCACAGTTCTACAAATCGTTTGGGTTAGGAACAAGTCTGCAAAAGTTAAGAGGAGTACAGAGGAGATAGAATAATTTAGGATCTAGAGAAACGATTAAGTGTTTACGATGGTTGACCAGGTGCCAATCAAAATGATTACTTTGTCCTGGATGGTGTTGAGCTTCTTGAGCGATGTTAGAGTTGCGAACATCCAGGAAAGTGGAGAGTATTCAATCACTCCTGACTTGTGCCTTGTAGGTGGCGGACAGGTTTTGAGAGTCAGGAGGTGAGTTACTTGCTGCTGAATTCCCAGTCACTGACCTACTCTTGTAGCCACAATACTTGCATGGCTGGACAAGTTCAGTTTCTACTCAATGGTAAACACCAGGATATTGATATTGTGGGGGATTCAGTGATGGTAATGTGATGGAATGTGAAGCAGAGGTGGTTAGATTTGCTCTCATTAGAGATGTTAATTGCCTGGCCCTTGGGCGGTGCAATGTTTCTTGCCACTTATCCACCAAGGAATGAATGTTATTCACATCTTGCTGCATGCAAGTATGGATTGCTTCAGTATCTGAGGAGTTGTGAACGGTGCTGAACATTGTGCAATCATCAGCAAACATCCCCACCTCTGATTATGATGGAGAAAAGGTCATTGATGAAGCTGCTGAAGATGGTTGGGCCCAGGACACTACCCTGAGAAACTCATGCTGTGGTGATTGGCCTCCAGCAGAGACAACCATCCTCCTTTACCATAAGTATGACTCCAGTCAGTGGAAAGGTTTCATCTCAGAACCCATTAACTTCCATTTTGCTGGGGCTCCTCGATGCAACATTCAGACAAGTGGGCCGATCATTCACATTGGCAGGATCTTCCTGTCCCACTGATGGCACACCCCACCATGGGTTTCCCAGGGGGTGAAGGGTGAATTCAGCGGGAAAGCCTGTTGACAACGTCAGGACCGGAAGATCTCGCCACAGTCAATGCCGGGCTGCCTGTTCTGCAGCAGGTTGCATGATAAATCCTGCCCATGCTGTCTTCACATCAAGGGCAGTCACTCTCACTTCACTTTTGGATTCAGTTCAATGTCCTTGTTTGGACCAAGACTGCAATGGGATCTGGAGCTAAGTAGTCCTAGGACAAATTGAGCACATTATTGATGAGGAAATGCCACTTGGTAACACCTTTCATCACCTTGCTGAAGATTGAGAGTAGACTGATGAGGCAATAATTGGCTGGATTTAATTTGCCCTGTTTTTTGTGGCCAACCTGAATATATTTTCTATGCTGTTGAGTGGATACCCACATTGGAACTGTACTGGCACAGATTGGATACAACTGCTTCTCTTGCACAAGTCTTCAGAACCAACAGCCATGGCCTGGGGGCCCATGGCCTTTGCTGTTGGCAGTGCTCTTGGGCGCAAGCTGCAATTTCAAAACAATCCACCCAAACCAACACACATGATTCTGAACTTCTCGCTGGGACGATAACGCTGTTCTAGACTGCAAGGGATTTGGTTTGGGCACCAGACATGCAAATCATGATCCTGCAGAAGGCTTACCCAGACTCAATGTACAGATCTGTAACACTAGCACGCAAGGAAATAGTACAAGCTTTGGAAAATTTAGTAACAGAATAACATGCATCTGCATTTACAATGGATATCAATTTTGTGGTAGACGCCCCAAAACCTTCGCTGTTGTAGGACAGATGACTTAAAACTTAGTGATGCAGTAGCATCAACATTAAAACAATCTCACTTTATTGGAATTTCAAGTATGCCATCGTACATAATAGGATCCCCAGCAGCTTACGGCAGGGTCAGAATATGGCAATGAACCAGCAGGAGAGGCAAGTAAAGGAGTATGTAGTCAGGCCTTTTTTGGCTGGGGCAGAGGGTAGAACTGAAGACGAATTATGCAAACATTCAATTGTTTGCTTGAACTGACAATTCAAACATTTATCAAGGGCGGATTCTGCTGGACTTTAAGAGACAATTGCACACAGACAGAAAATAAGGAAAAATGTCGTTTTATTTTTAAAATCAGGTTTGGCTTCAGAATTTAATACAGTGGATTGCTCAACAATTTGCACGAAGCAAATACTGTACCAGGCTTATTCCCTTTCGTAGACCAAGTTCGGTCGATCTCAGTCAAAGCAGCAGCATCACCACTACAAGTGACTTCTATTAGCAGCATTTGGCGGAGGAAAAGTGGCCATGTTTCCTGCTTTAGATCATTATTCAGTGGTCTCTTCGGGAACCAAGTGGGTTCAGATTGGGTTTGGCTGTGATGCCCAATGTGCTGAGTCAGGCGGCTGAATAAATCATTGATCTGTCCTCTTCCATGTACTTGGTATTTGGCAAGAAGCTTTGATTTATTTAAGATCGTTTCAAAACCTGTTTATTCGGGCAGTTGGAATTCAGGTTAGCTGCAAATCTAGAGCACACTTATATATGTACGTATATTAGGCCCAACTTCAGGTAAAGCTACCTGTGGGAAGGTCCAAGTTAGTGTGTATTTAGTTACTTCATAGGCAGGTGAGGTTAATTCTGCTTTGCACAATAAAACCAACCATTTCCACACACTAATAACATCCAGAGGGCAGCACAGAATACCAGAACTTGAATTGCAAAACGTTTCTTCCAAACCTTTCTGTGTATAAGTTAATCCCATACTTGTGCTTTCACATTAGTTAGAGACAGCTACTCCACTTATAGTGGACATTTGCACAAATAGTTTCCAAGTTTCAAGCACAGTTTCACTGTAAAACAGTTAACAAAAAAGCCACTGGGATTTACAGCTACATCCAATTCAAACAGAAAACAAGAACTACATTGCCTCCCGGGAAAATAAATTAAGTGGTAGGACATGGCATTCACGCATATAAAAAAATCTTGGAGCTGTTCTGAGTCAGCTCCAATTAAACTTCCCAACACTTTAATATTTAGCCTCAATGAAATCAGAACCAGAATAAATGGTGCATGGATTTTCTTCAGCTGTGTTCAAACTGCACTTTAACAGTCTGGTTCTGAAAACCAACAGGTGCAGCCTTGGCAAACTGGCCAACATTTCAGAAGGCTGATTCATAGATTGGGGTCAGGTTGTGCTGAAATATAGCTCGTCTATAACCACAATACTAAATTAAAGTACACATTAGAACTCAACAGCAAATGCGGAATCTCTGTCACAGAAGCATTGCCAATGGTGAACCAGTCAACTGTGGACAGTGGCAAACTACACAATAGCTATAATATTTGAAAACACAAGTGAAACAGCAGGCAGTTGGACAGAAAAGAAGATTGGGTTGAGTCAGGAACATTAATGAAAACCTGCCTCGAAATCCAACTGGGCAAAAAGAAAACGAGAATGATGCTTCATTTTTAATAGCAAACTGAAAGCACATTTCTGCAATCCATTTGTCACTACATATTAAAAGTGCAAATTGACTCAAAATGAAACCCATACTTCTGGTAGATTTCCAATGTACGAATCCAATGTACAATCGTTTGATTTCAGTTTTCTTTCCACACAGATATGACAATAAAAGTGACCTAGCTTCTCCACCACCGTACATCACACTGCAACGGAAACAGATTTTAGAATGCCATGTTTTTATTTTACTGGTACATCAGTATGCTATCTTGCCAAAGAGAGTGAATAAGTATAACTTAACTTTTTAGTGTTCTACATTTAAAACAGTTCAAGCTGAACCCAAAATCAAACTGCAACATTCATGTTTGTGTGGAGTCTGCATGTTCTCCCCATGTCTGTGTGGGTTTCCTCCGGGTGCTCCGGTTTCTTCCCACATTCCAAAGATGTGCAGGCTAGGTGGAGTGGCCATGTTAAATTGCCCCTTAGTGTCAGGGGGATTAGCGGGGTAAATACTTGGGGTTATGTAGTTAGGGCCTGGGTGGAATTGTTTTTGGTGCAGGCTCGATGGGACAAATGGCCTCTCTCTGCACTTTTGGGGGGAAAAAAGAAAAAGAAACTCCCTCTACACTGTAAATGAGATGGTTTTACTATTCATGGTGCAAAAAACACCAATGATGTTGACACTACAAGAATCATTTCAGTCCCAGAAATGAAAGACAAAGAACTTCCATTTTTGAAAAAATCTTTTACAGAAGGACTTGGGTGTATCTATGGATATGTAGATAAAGGTGACAAGACAGGTTGAGAGCATGGTTAATAAAGCTTATGGGATGCTGGGCTTATACACAGAAGCATAGAGTACAAAAGCAAAGAAGTTGCGGTGACCATTATCAAAACACTCAAATGGAGTCTTGTGTCCTATTCTGGGCAGCACACTTTAAAAGTATGTGAAGGCATTAGCACAAAAGAAATTCCCAGAGATGAAGGATTTCAATTACTTGAAAAGATTGAAAATGTCAGAATTGTTCGCCTTGGGGAAGGTTGAGAGGAGATTTGATCAAAGTGTCCAAAATCATAGAATCCCTACAGTGCAGAAGAGGCCATTCGGCCCATTGAGTCTCCACTGACAATCTCACCCAGGCCTTATTCCCTTAACCCCACATATTTACCCTGCTAATCCCCTGACACTGGAGTCAATTTAGCCTGGCCAATCAACCTAACCCGCTGAGAGGGGAAACTGGAGCACCTGGAGGAAACTCACCAAACATGGGGAGAACGTGCAAACTCCACACAGTGACCAGAGGCCAGAGTTGAACCCGGGTCCCTGGCACTGTGAGGCAGCAGTGCTAACCACTGTGCCATTGTGGCACCCATCATGTGGATGTCTGGACAGAGCAGAGGGGAAGAAACTGTTCCCATTGGTGGAAGAATTGAGAACAAAAGGACACAAATTTAGGATGATTGACAAAAGTAGTAATAGTGGCACGAGGGGAATCTTTTACACACAGCGAGTGGTTACGATCTGGAATACACTGCCTGAGTGTGCGGAGGGACAGTGTCAATTGAGGCTTCCAAAGGGGAACTGGATGGTTATCTGAAAAGAAAAGGTTTGCAGGGCCATGAGTTAAGGCAAGTGAGTGGCAACCAGTGAATCTCCGTCAGAGGGCAAGGAGAGACAAGACGGACCAAATGGCCACCTTCTGTGCTGTAAGCATTTTATGATTCAATGCTAATCTGAAAGCAGTACTGGGCCACCTTGAAAATACTGGGAAAGGGATTTAAATTGGTCTCGGGTGGGATGGCAATAGCAAACCTGCTGCCCATTTATACTTCATAAGATTTTCTTTTGGTCAATGAAGTCATAAAGGTTGCCGATTCACATATGTCCATTTTGCATTCTCAAATTTTTACTCCGGAGCTTTCTAAATTCAAATCAAAATAAAATGTTGGAAATATATAGCAGTCAATAGCTGTAATGAGAAATGGCATGTCGCTTTCAAAAGAATGTTGATTGATCTGGCTTATATTTCCAATTTTTGCAGTTATTCCTTTCTGTAGGAATTTCTAAACTCATTTAAAAATGTAGCTGCCATTGTACACTGTTTCCACTTGTTTGATTCACACTTTCATAGAAATCATAGAAACCCTACAGTGCAGAAAGAGGCCATTGGGCCCATCGAGTCTGCACCGACCACAATCCCACCCAAGTCCTACCCCCACATCCACCCACTAATCCCTCTAACCTACGCATCTCAGGACACTAAGGGCAATTTTAGCATGGCCCTAACCCGCACACCTTTGGACTGTGGGAGGAAAGCGGAGTACCCGGAGGAAACCCACGCAAACACGAGGAGAATGTGCAAACTCCACACAGACAGTGACCCAAGCCGGGAATCGAACCCAGGTCCCTGGAGCTGTGAAGCAGCAGTGCTAACCACTGTGCTACCGTGCCGCTGCATTTCTCCCCTGCATTTCTTTTTCGAGTCATTTAGGCTAATGGTTCCCAACCATTTCTATTTTCTCTATCTTCTTCCCTTACTTGGAAATTCATTTTCAACTTCTCCCTGTCTTCTTGACTTTTTTTTTTAAAACCTCCTCCTGTCTTTCCCGCTTCTCCCAGGGTTTTTGCAGCCTTTTTGAGTTTGTGCCTTTTTTGACTTTCTGCTTTTTGTGCAGGCTCATGGGACCATTGCCTTCAGCTCCAAGTCCTGTTGGTTACGCACATGGGCTTGGCCAACACAAAAAATCTAAATTAAAGTTTGAAGTTTGAAAGTTTATTTATTAGTGTGACAAAAAGGCTTACATTAACACTGCAATGAAGTTACTGTGAAAATCCCCTAGTCGCCACACTCCGGCGCCTGTTCGGGTACACTGAGGGAGAATTTAGCATGGCCAATGCACCCAACCCGCACATCTTTTGGAGTGTGGGAGGAAAGCACCCAGAGGAAACCCACACAGACACGGGGAGAAAGTGCAGACTCCACACAGACAGTGACCCAAGCCAGGATTCGAACCTGGGTCCCTGGCACTGAGGCAGCAGTGCTAACCACTGTGCCACCGTACTGCCCCTATGCATGTGTGGCTCTTTCCCAGTTGGCACATTCGTGGAAGGCCCAAGATTCTTCGGGTCTTGGAGGTGCCAACCACAGAGCTGAAGATGATTAGTTTTAGTTTAATTATGTGAATTTTGAATCATTTTTCATGGCACATTTGGAGGGTCTTCATTGCACACCAGTGTGTCGTGGAACGTTGGGTGGGAAACATTCATTTAGGAAACTCTGGCACAACGGCTTAATAAACAACAATAGATTGCCTTTATATGGTAACTTTAAAAAGTACCAAAAAATGTACATAGGCATTTCACAGGACTATCAACAAATTACATTTGGCACTGAGGAGAGATCAGTTCAGTCAGCTAAAGGCTTGGCCAAGGGGGAAGGTTTTAAGGATGAAATTCCAGTGCTAAGAACCAAGGCAGCTTAAATATACAACCACCACTAGAAACTTGATTAAAGTCAGAGATGCTCAATATGCTAAAATTGGAGGGGGAGGGGGAGGGGGAGGGGGCTTATAGGGCTAAAAAAGAGGTTATAAAAATAAGGAGGGAGAAGGTTAGGGAAAATATGCCACCCTTTTAAAAATAAGGGTGAAAATCAGAATAATAAAACAAACCTCTCTGTTTACAGACAGGTAGAGAGTGGGAAAATCAGAAGTTTAAATGAATCCCCCTCCTGTCCGTGACAAGCCTACACCGGCTAAGATAGGGACAGAGTGCCACCCGCCATTTTGAAGTGTCTGTCTTTGGTATGAAACAGAGAAGAATGCCCATCAGGTGCTCGGAGTGCCACAACTGTTGAAAAATAGGCATTTCAAAATCGTTTGCTGCTCATAAATGTTGACAACTTGTAAAAGGCAGACATTTTTTAAAAAAAAGAATGCTACATACAAGCAGAAAAACCACAAGCAAAGGAACTAACCGTCCTTGGGGAGGTCAATGATACTGAAAACAAGTTTTGGAATATTAAACTCAATGTGGGTGGACACCCCAGAGAGATTAAAACCGAATACAGGAGCAGGGGTTTCTGTTATATTAGAATCCTCATCTATCAAATTACAATGTGCGGGGGGGAGCAGCAATTTTAAAATTCAACGGCCAACTCACAGCAACACTGGAATATAAACACCGAGATTCTCAAACCTCTCCAGGTCATCCAGAATCAAGAGTGATATCTACTAAGCAGAAAGGTGTGCCTGAAACTGAAATTAATCCACAAAGTGGGCAAAGATACTGATGAGAACTACAGCTGTCCATTCCAAAGTTAATTTGCAAAATCGTTTACAACACTAGGGAAGCTAAAGACAACAAAGTGATGCTAACAGAAGCACTGACAACAATGTGGCCATGCAAAATGTTCTCAGGATATGTTACGGCATTGTTTCTCAAAATCAAAACAGACCACAACAACTAGTCACTCTTTTGAACATGAAATAAGTTGCAAAGGTGCCGCCCAGAATCTAGCAGCACAGTTTAAGATTGATTAGATATGACTCCATCACAGAATACATGTAAAAGAAGAATCAACAATGGCGGACAGCTGGTCACAAATACCATCAAATGAAACCAAGCAATAGGATTTACGCTTCATTGAGGAGGTCGAAGCATATACATCCTTAATCACTCAGCTCTTACCAGCTACTGAAAAAGTTCCAGGAAATAAATCACGTCCAGCAGAAAGATGAAAAATGTCTCCAAGTCCAAGAATATTATCTGGAAGGACGGTTGGACTTTATCCTTACTGATCCGATGCTACAGCTGCACTTTAAACATCACAAACTCCTCACTATCATTGACAACTTACTGGTCATCAACAAGGAGAATAGTCATACTGAGTGCATTTCAGCTGGATATTCTTCATAGACTTCACCAAGGGCATTGAGGAATAGCAAAATATTGTTCGCGAGCACAGCAAATCAGTCTGCTGGCCAGGCATTACTTGCTCTACAGAATCAATTATTTCTATCTGTCTTACTTGTGACAAAAACAGCCAAGAACAAAAAGAACCACTATTACCTTCTACATTTCATCAAGGCACCGGGATTGGACTTATTTGAATTGAGGGGGGAAACTTTCCTTATTGTCATTGATTGCCATTCACAGTGAATTGTAGTAAATAGATTGTATAGTATCACAACAGAAGCGGTCATCCAATTCCTGAAGAGAATTGATGCAACAGATGGCAACTTGGACATTATAATGTCCAAAAACGGGCCACAATTGGCTCATGAGCTGTTCTACAATTTCACAAGGAAGTATGGCTTTGTTCGTGTAACCAGTTCACCTTCCTATCCTTAACCGAATGGAGAAGTTGAGAAAAGTACGAACAATACAATTTATTGAAGAAAAATGAGGACCTTAATCTAGCTCTTCCAAGTTATCACACTTCACCACTACAAAATGGTTTCTCACCATTAGAGGTATAGAGGGGAGCGGCACGGTAGCACAGTGGTTAGCACTGCTGCTTCACAGTGCCAGGGACCCGGGTTCGATTCCCGGCTTGGGTCACTGTCTGTGTGGAGGTTGCACGTTCTCCCCGTGTCTGTGTGGGTTTCTTCCAGGTGCTCTGGTTTCCTTCCACAATTTGAATGATGTGCTGGTTAGGTGCATTGACCCGAACAGGCACCGGAGTGTGGCGACTAGGGGAATTTCACAGTAACCTCATTGCAGTGTTAATGTAAGCCTTACTTGTGACTAATAAATAAACTACGTTTTGATTGGGTAGGAGATTGAGAACACAGCTTCTTTCTCTAGAACAAAAACCCAAATCCAATATTGCCACGACCAACCAGGAGAGGGTAAAATAGTGCAAGGAAAAACAGACAGGCAACTAGGATCAGAATTGTAACCACAGACATAGGTACAAAACTCAGCCCAAAACCAGAAAATCCCACCCGAGGTCAACGGATCTTTGCATGGTCACACTTCCCACCCCGTGGCAGGCGGGACGGGAAAATTCCAGTGATCGAGCAAGTGACTTACCAGTGCTGAAGGCCAGAGAGAGTATATGGGTTCGAGACCAAGAGAAGAAAGATACAACCATTGGAGAAGCTCCACAACCAATTCCTCCAGGATTGAGACAGCCCAGGACATCATAAGGAGAAACCACAGCACCTTAATATACTTGGAGAAAACGTCAATAGTAACTTGGACTTACTACTCTGATTTTGAAGAAGATGAAAGACTTACTACAAGCTCAGCAGCCACCTAGAGGAAGAACACTCACATCAACAAAAGGGAGAGTATGGAATATCCTCAACCTCAAAAGGAGATCAGAACGAGATCAATGAGGTTGGTTAAAGCACCTCAGAGACTAACCCTGTGAGGTCAGAGACTTTGTGGGTGGTGGTGGAAGGAGGAGAGATGAGGCAGGATGTAAATATGATACGGTTAAAGACCTTGGCGAAGCAGACGCAGAATCAAGGGTTAACACCAGAGGCATACAGGATGCTGATGTAATAATGATGTCAGATCACATGGCTAAGAGAAGAGTGATCTGGAAGGAGGAGAAGCTCCAACCTTGCATAGAATACACAAAATAGGAGCAGGTGTAGGCCATTCAGCCCCCTTGAGCCTGCTCTGCTATTCAATATCATGTTGAGCTCTACAAACATTCTCCATCTACCGCCACGACCCTTCAATTCCCTTACCCAATAATAATCCATCTATCTCTACCTTAAAAATATTCAATGGTCTCGTTTACACTGCCTTCTGAGAGAGTTCCAAAGTTGGATAACCTGCTGTGCGAAAAAAAATCTCCTCATCGCTATCCTATAAAGGTGACCTCTAATTTTAAAACAGTGCCCCCTAGTTCTGGCCTCACCCACAAGAGGAAACATCCTTTCCACATCCACCTTGTCAATGCCATTCAGGATCTTACATCCTTCAATCAAGTCACCCCTCATTCCTCTAAACTCCACTGGAAATAAACCCAGTATGTCCAACGTTTCCTCATAAGACAACCCATTCATTCCAGGTATCAATCTAGTCAACCCCCTCTGAGCTGCCTCTAAAGCCATTACATCCTTCCTTAAATAAGGAGATCAAAACTGCACACAGTATTCGAGATGCGGTCTCACCAATGCTTTGTATAACTGTAGAGGTGCAAATGTATAAATATTTGCCGTAAATAAAGTGCAATGGTTTTCGGAAACTACAGACTCGAGCTGCGTTCTTTTGGAGAACAGATAATCCCCAAAACTCTAGGACTTAACCACACATCAAAACAGAACGCAGGCCTGAAGGAGACATGGGTGAATGAGCCTCGGTGCAAGTTAGGATAAAATGAGCAGCTGGGTTATGGATGAGCCCAAGTATATGGGGAGTGGAGGAAAGCATTGGAATAATCAAGAAAAAGCACGGCTGGTGATGTTAGCAGATCAGCAGAGGCAGGAACAGAGTCAGCCAATGGAGTCGACAGTGTACTGCACAACATTTTGAAGTACACAATATATTGAGATGGATCAGATTTCACCTTAAGCAGCATTAAACACTTTCCCTATTCAGTCAAAAAAAAAACCAAACTCCAGCTCTCTTCTCAAACACATTCTGCCAGCAGGAATCTAAAACAGGAACGTTTGCATTCTGGTATCACCCACTTGAAACATTTCCAGGACAGCAGACCACAGGAGCCCAAGGGAGATTTTTTCTTCCTCTTGCTTTGTTCTCTCCCTCCACTCATTCTGGTTTCTATATCCTAATATGGAATGATGTCCCAGTTCAGTTGTGCTCTCTAGCTCATGCTCTATTATTTTCTTTTCCTTGCCAAGCTCTCTAGAGCTTTCTGAGCTGAGTGAATTTGACTGCAAAAGTCTCTCTTCCCCAACCCCCTCCCACAATAACACTCCAGCAATAAAGCAGGAGAAAACAAACTCAACAGATAAAAAGATCAAAGGATAGTAGAGTATCTAATGCCAAATCTGCAGAAAAACTAAGAACAAACAACATTCTTTTGATTCGATTTTCAGGAAACTGGTATCCCCAGGGCAGCTTTGATATTTTACATTTCTAATGTGATGATGAATTTGTAGATTTTTTAAAAAGGGTCTTTGAACAGGGACAGGGATAAGTAAGTAGGTCAAGCAGTATAAATGCCAACAACCAAAATTACCGTGTCCAGTTTTTCAGGCACAGGGGTCATGCCGTATGGCCTGTTACAGTAATATTGGAGGTGGGCAGCACCTACATTCAATGCTGTCACTGTTACCATAACTGTAGCATAGGGTCAGTTGTCTGAAGTGCTGCTGATTGCCTCTGCAAGGGCTGAGCAGCATTCTGCTCACGGTCTTCTGCTCCTAAAGGCAGCCTGTCCCTCTTAAAAGGGAAACTGCACCAAATAATATTGCTGCAAGTTAAAAATAGTAATGGAAACATCAGGTCTGACAGCGGGTTTCAGGTGGACGATGCAATGCTGGAGGCATTTGTAGTGAAGGTGGACAGTAGAAGAAATTCCAGGGGGACCCTCTAGATACATTAATTTTCAACGAAAGGGTAAGGGGACCCAGCAGTAATGTCGTAAAAATTCCCATGACCGCACAATGGGTGATCAATGTCAGCGACGACATCCTCATACAGCATCTCCTTACCCACCACATTACTACAAGTTCATGCTGGTCAATGCACAGGCCCATCATTCACCCAGCAATACTCCAACACTCAATATTCACACCTAATACCCAGATACTTCTTTTCACACACACACACCTACCAAAGCTGCCAGCCTCACACCCACTTTTGCCTCCAGGCACATTCCCCAAATACAGCACTACAAAAACACTGGCATTCTGCCATCTCTTGAAGGAAGTGGCAGCACACAATAAAAGGAAGAAGCAGAAGAGAATTGGCACGGGACAAGGACCGTCGGCATCTCTTGGGCCCTATGGCACAGATGGCTCTCAGCCCCTGCAGAGGCTACCAGCAGCTATATAAATCATTACAGGAGTATGTATTGTGCTTTCCTCCCATGTTGTTCTGATAGGATCATTGGGTCGGGTTATAGAGTTAAACATTTCTCTTAAAAAATACAGGATTAAAATTCGACCCTATCCATATGTGATTAGTGCCAGTGGGGATCTTTGAGGTTGATGGAACTTACATCAGTATTATTGTCAGCAATGAATTCTGATGAAAGGTCACCAACTTCCTTCACAGATGTTGTCAGACCTGTTGAATATTTCCAGGATCTTCAACTTTTAGTTGCTATAGTATGACACGGTTCAAAAAAGTTCAGCCAATAATGATACATCAGTATGTAAAACCTACAAAATTTACACAATAGAAAAAGCATATTCATAGAATCATTGAAGTTTACAGCATGGAAACAGGCCCTTCAACCCAACTTGTCCATGCCGCCCTTTTTTTTAAAAAAGCCCCGAAGCTAATCTCAATTGACCGCATTTGGTCCATATCCTTCTATACCCATCTTACCCATGTAACTGTCTAAATGCTTTTTAAAAGACAAAATTGTACCGGCCTCTACTACTACCTCTGGCAGCTTGTTCCAAACACTCACCACCCTCTGTGAAAAAATTGCCCCTCTGGACACTTTTGTATCTCTCCCCTCTCACCTTAAACCTATGCCCTCTAGTTTTAGACACCCCTACCTTTGGGAAAAGATATTGACTATCTAGCTGATCTATGCCCCTCATTATTTGATAGACCTCTAAGACCAACCCTCAGCCTCCTACGCTCCAGAGAAAAAAGTCCCAGTCTATCCAGCCTCTCCTTATAACTCAAACCATCAAGTCCCGGTAGCATCCTAGTAAATCTTTTCTGCATTCATGGCCAGTGGTTTGTAATTTTTTGGGAAAAATGAATGGAAGCAAAGAATTTAGTCTCCAACATGTCAATAAAAATCCCACAATGTTTTCATATTCCACTTAAGCTATTTAATGACCCAAAAACATTTTTAATGTCCAATTGCACTGAAAAAGCAATCGGAAAATTTTATTCAGAGCTCCTTTCTCAAAGGATGAAAAATATGCACAATCTTTAAAAAAGCAAATGATGCCACATTTTGCATTGCAAGTAGATAACCGAACACCCAATTAGTTGAAAATACAGGCACAGCCTAGTTCTTGATGTGTGATTGTGGGAAAAAAAAGCATGTACTAGTGATCTATGGCCATTGGGAGATGACTGTAGTGCGTGGGAACTAGTTATCCAGGGGCCCAGGCTGAATGTGGAATTTCAATTCAATTAATAAAATCTGGAACTGAATGCTAGTCTCAGTAACGGTAGCCAAAACGGTCATAAAAACCTATCTGGTTGCATAATGTCCTTTAGGGGAGGAAATCTGCTGTCTTTAACTGGTCTGTCCTACATGTGGCAATGTGGTTGACTCAGTCCTCTGAAATCAAGCCTCTCGGTTCAAGGGCAATTAGGATTAAGCAACAAATGCTGGCCTCATCAGTGACACTCATGTCCTGAAAGAATAAAGGAATGCAGATATTTCACAAGAGATTGAGAGGAATAGCAGGCAGGTAACAGGAAATGTTATTAAGGATTTTACCCCAGAAACATTTACATAAGCCAGCAACATGCTACTTTCATTGCCACGAAAACCATTTCTAAGCAGTGTGCAGGTGACAAATTTCAACTCTACTTTGTCATCTTAGAAGTAGCCCAATGGGATTTACAATCAAATTGATATCTGCCACAGATGCTTTCTGTTCCCACAAGTGGTCAGGAGCTGATTCACACTGCTCTATAATTCTATCACTTATTTCTGATTGGGACAAGAAACGTCCATTTTCTGGACATAGTTACCTGCAAAAGATTGAAAAATGAGTTTGCTTCACCTTGCTATAAGTTTGGTTCAAACTGCAATCCTCTTTATTTCACACCACAGTGAAACTTTTCTTTTACAGGATGTGGGCATCACTGACTAGGCCAGTATTCATTGCCCGTCACTAATTGCCCTTGAGAAAGTGGTGAGCGACCTTCTTAAATCATTACAGTCAATGTAGTGTTGGTACACACAGTGCTGTTGGGAAGGACATTCCAGGATTCTGACCCAGTGATAGCGAAGGAATGGCAATATAGTTCCAAGTCAGGATGGTGAGTGGCTTGGAGCAGAACTTGCAGGTGGTGGTATTCACATGTCCTTCTAGGTGGTAGAGGTTGAGTGTTTGGAAGGTGCTGTCAAAGGAGCCTTGGTGAGTTGCTGCAGTTCATCTTGTAGATGACATACACTACTGTGGTCCGTGGGAAGTGAACGTTGAGTGGTCGATGGCGGGCCAGTCAAGCACGATGCTTTGACCTTGCTGCTTTAAGTTTATTTATTAGTGTCACAAGTAGGCTTGCAATGAAGTTGCTGTGAAAATCCCCTAGTTGCCACATTCCGGCACCTGTTTGGGTACACTGAAGGAGAATTTAGTATGCCAATGCACCTAACCAACACATCTTTCGGGAGGATGTGGGAGGAAACCAGAGCACCCAAAGGAAACCCACGCAGACACAGGGAAAATGTGCAGACTCCGCACATCAGTGACCCAAGCTGGGATTTGAACCCAGGTCCCTGGCACTGTGAGGCAGCAGTGCTAACCACGGTGCCACCATGCTGCCAAAAGGAAAATGTCAGGAGTGGGGTGCTGTTGAGCTTCCTGTGGTGTTGGAGCTGTCACCCAGACAATTGGGGAATATTCCATCGCACTTCTGCCTCGTGAATGGTGGACAGGCATTGTGGAGTTAGGAAGTGAGTTACTCACAGCAGAATTCCCAGCCTATTACCTGCTCTTGTAGCCACAGTATTCGCAGGGCTGGTCCAGTTCAGTTACTAGTCAATGGTAATCCCCAGGATGTTGATAGTGGAGATTCAGTGATGGTAATGCCATTGAATTTCATTGGGAGATGGTCAGATTCTCTCTTGTTGGAGATGGTCATTGCTTGCTGTGAATGTTACTTGTCAGCTTTCAGCTGAACCCTGAATATTGTCCAAGTCTTGCTGCATATGGACATGGACTGCTTCAGTACCTGAGGACTCACGGATGGTACTGAACATTGTGCAATCATCTGTATGTGCAATCCTCTGTAAACATCCACACTTCTGCCCTCACGATTGTTGTGGTGGGGAAGGAAGGTCAATGATGAAGCAGAAGGTCTGTGATGCTGAGGACCTCCAGAGGAGGCTGCAATAGATCATCCACTCGGCACTGGCTGAAAATCATTGCAAATGCTTCAGCCTTGTCTTTTGGATGCTCACTAAGAAGTCTCACAACACCAGGTTAAATTCCAACAGGTTTATTTGGTAGCACAAGCTTTCGGAGCGCTGCCCTTTCATCAGGTGAATCCCGTTGGACTTTAACCTGGTGTTGAGAGACTTCTTACTGTGCCTACCCCAGTCTAATGCCGGCATCTCCACAATTTGGACGCATGTTCTAGGCTCCACAATCATTGAGGTTGGGGCTATTTATGGACTTTCCTCCAGTTAGTTGTTTAATTGTCCATCACTATTCGCAATGGAATGTGGTAATACTGCAGAGCTTCAATCTGATCTGTTGGTTTTGTTTTTTTTAATGCTCTATCACATGCTGCCTCCACTGTTTCATATACAAGTAGTGCTGTGTTGTAGCTTCTCCAGGTTGACACAGCATTTTTAGGTATGCCTGGTGTTGGTCCTGGCATGTCCTCCTGCACTCTTCATTGAACCAGGGCTGTTCTCCCATCTTGATGGTATTGGTAAAGTGAGGATTATGCTGGGCTTACAAGTTGCAGTTTTATACAATTTTGCTGCTAATGGCTCACAGCATCTCATGAATGCCCAGTTTTGAGTTGCTTGATCTGTCCTATATAGTGGCATACAATATGGAAGGCTTCCTCAATGTGAAGACGGGCAGGCCATCATATCCAAAAGGTCTGAGCGGTGATCACTCCCACCAATAATGGCTTTGACAGATGCATCTGTGACAGTGGATTGGTGAGGATGAGGTCAAGTGGGTTTTTCCTCTTTTTGGCTCCTCACCACCTGTCACAGGCCCAATCTAGCAATTCTGTCCTTCAGGATTCATAGAATCATAGAATCATAGAAACACTACAGCACAGAAAGAGGCCATTCGGCCCATCGAGTCTGCACCGACCACAATCCCACCCAGGCCCTACCCCCATATCCCTACATATTTTACCCGCTAATCTCTCCAATCTATGCATCTCAGGACACTAAGGGGCAATTTTAGCATGGCCAATCAACCTAACCCGCACATCTTTGGACTGTGGGAGGAAACCGGAGCACCCGGAGGAAACCCACGCAGACACGAGGAGAATGTGCAAACTCCACACAGACAGTGACCCGAGCCGGGAACCGAACCCAGGTCCCTGGAGCTGTGAAGCAGCAGTGCTAACCACTGTGCTACCGTGCCGCCCCATGGTCAGCCAGCTGGGTCAATAGTGGTGCTACCAAGATAATCCTGATAATGGATATTGAATCCCCCCACTCAGATTACATTCCGTGTTATTGCCACCCTCAGTGTTTCTTCCTTGTACAACAGTAGATATGATCAGAATCAATTAATCTCAAATGGTATTATATTTGTGCAAGACTGCAAAAAAAACCTAAAATAATCTACCCTGTCCCGCAGCTCAAGACAGAACCATCACCCTGCAATCTCATTTTCCACTGCCTTCTATCTTTCTTCAACATCTCTCAAAAAAAACTGTCATAAAACCAACTTAAATCTCCTTTGTAAATAAGCAGAAAAACTGATGAATCACTTGATAATTATACTCTAGGAGATACTTTCAATTCGCATATTAACCACTTTTCATTTAGGTGCTTTTTAAAAATATTACCATCAGCAAAACACCTTGTTTTCACTTGTCGTCCAGTAAACAATCATTTTTCTTTCGACAAAATGCACTTCGATCCAACTGCTCCATGAAAGATACCAAACACCACTGCACCTAACATGCACCAGAACAAAAGGCCATCAGCTAATTGTAATCTTCCACCATTGAAGAAACCAGTTCAAAATACAATGCATATTTTGAGCCAAGGTTGCAGTTTCTTAACCCCCCCGAAAGAACCTCTTTCCAACTTCCTAAATGACAACAATTATTCCTACATGGAACTGAACACACACAAAATGTTACACTGTCAAAGCTTTTAAAAAGCAGTTCTGAAATCACCCATCTCTTTTGTTGCACAAGATCAACTTGTAACTCAAAATTAATCACACACAGGGACACCACATTCCCACGAAGACCACAAACTGGCTCCAGTCTTTTTTAAACCAATACTCTGGAGACTTTTGTAAGCTAAAAGAGCTATAGTCAACAACAAAAAAGTAAATTGAATCTACTGCTATCTCGGAGACAGACAGGGTATTAAATAAAACAAATCCACTAACTTACCTAGGTTTCAGGTTTTGGGTTACCTCTCAATTCCAAGCTGCAAGAAAAGAGGAGGAAAATGTGCATTTACTTCTCTCCACAGCTTATGTTAACACGAATAACACTTGAAAAGTAAAATAAGTTTCAAATCCCAAAAGGATTAAAATACAACGAGCTTTGGGGCAACAAACAATATACAACCGCTAACGGGTTTCAGATAGGAATCAATAAAGTTTATTTATTTATTAGTCACAAGTAGGCTTACATTCACACTGCAATGAAGTTATTGTGAAAATCCCCTAGTCGCCACACACTGGCGCCTGTTCGGGTACACTAAAGGAGAATTTAGCATGGCCGATCCTGCACATGTTTGGACTGTGGGAGGAAACCGGAGCACACAGAGGAAACCCATGCAGACACGGGGAGAACATGCAAACTCCACACAGACAGTGACCCAAGCCGGGAATCAAACCCGGAGCCCCTGAAGCTGTGAGGCAGCAGTGCTGACCACTGTGCCATCGTGCCACCCTATCGGAGGAGTTTTGTAAATTTAATGTATTTCTTTAAATCAGAAATAATTTCAGATGGTTACTTTGACAGTACAAAAGAATAAGGACAGAAGACAATTATGGACACACGCTCCCCCTTATTTTCTCTTATCTAAGACACCAATATGGGATCATGCCCCATTTTATTCTAAACTGTACATCCAACCTACCATGAGCTGCATGACCAGTGATCCGTGGAATATTTATATCAAATAAGCTGCAAAAAAAATCAACTTAAACTTTAAAGATGTTACAGCAAATGTGAACAAAAATGTGCATTTATGCAGCACTTTAGAACAAATGCATTACATTTGCCAGTACATAAGAAAATGCTGCTGTCAGTTTTACACATGACAAAATTCTACTAACAGCAAATGGGATCAAGAGCCTATTCGGTTTCAGAGCCGTGTAGGTCCCCACAATGACATCTTTTATTTGGAGGACATTAGTAGACGTAAGCATATTTTGTAGTCCTTTGACTTTGCAGTATAAACTATCTAAAAGAAAGCCCCTTGGAAACAGACAAAACTCACCTGGCCCTCATTACCAACCTTGGTAACGGCACGTCTATCGTGGTCTCCCTGCTGCTCTTCCCGCTACTTTATACTCACTGCCCTCCATGGTACAACAGCCAGCCCGCTCTGCACTACATGTGACAGCCACACTCCAGTCCCACCTCCAACTCAGCCCCTCATTTGCGAACTGCCCGACTGTTCTGCATACCCCGTGGAAAATCTCCATGGGACCCCAGTTTGAGAAAGACTGGCATCAGGGGACTGAACATCCATAAAGAGAAGGATCATAGATCAGACATCTTAACCCTGCCTGCTCATCTATTCTGGCATCTTCAGTTTTTACACAAAAATCCCTCTGCTTCTCAAAATAGTGCTTTGGGACCTTTTATTTTGGCTCAAACAGACAATTGCCACTTTGTTTCAGCACGCCACCCAAAAGGCAATGCAGTGTTACTAAATGAAAGTGTCGAACTAGATTGTATGCTTCAGTTTGCAGTGGTTTTGAATCCTCGATCTTGAGATATGGAAGCAAGAATAGCACTAACCAAGACAAACAACATTATTTCTTGGCAATAGTTTCATTCACAATCCAACAGAAATTTTGGCTGCAAATGTTGTAAACATTATCTGATGATGGGACAAAATAATTGCAAAATTCATCCAACTACAAAGCTACAATGGCTGTCTTTTTTGACAATGTTTTATTTAACAGTTTCAGCTGCCATACTCTACATTTAGCAACTTATTCTGCAATGATTTGTAAACTGTATTGTTAGTTACAATAGTTACTATACTCTTCCATTCCTGGTGGCACTTATGAGTTCCATGAACTCGCCCCTCTGCTTCTCCGCTATTGCAAACAATGCTGAACAGAAAACAAGAAACCAATAGACATTACCTTGGCTGATTCACTGAAATGAACTGACAGCTCAAATCTGAGCTACTCTTCTCTCAGACCCAGGAACACCACAGCAAACAACTGCCCTTTGAAATGGCCTTGCAAGCCACTCAGTTCATGGGCAATTTTGGGACAGGTAACAAGTGCTTGCACAGCCTGTGATGCCCACATCCCCTGAAAGGATAAAAAAACCTAGAGTCTAGTTTCATTTGGCCATATGCAGCATTTGTTACCCACCCCTAGTTTTCCTTGAACCGAATCGCTTACTAGTACATTTCAGAGGGCAATTAAGAGTCAACCACGTTGCTGTGGGTCGGGAGACATATGTAGGCCAGACAAGGTAAGGACGGCACATTTCCTTCCCTAAAGGAAATTAGTGAACCAAGCTGAGTTTTTAAACAACAAATCGATCATCGTTCATTACTGAGACTAGCTGTCAGATTTACTAATTGAATTTGGATTTCACCAGCTGCCATGGTGGGATTCCATTTCCCCACAGCATTAGCCTGGGCCTCGGGATGACCACTTTGCCACTGCCCACCACAAATGTTTGCTGAGTTAGAATCAAGTTAAGGATTTCCAATCAAAACAAAGTATTGCAAAGAATATTGATTGTCCCTTAGTGTCCAAATATGTGCAGGTTAGGTGAATTGGCCATCCTAAATTGCCCCATAGTGTCCAAAGATGTGCAGATTAGGTGGATTGGCCATCCTAAATTGTCCCTTAATGTCCAAAGATGTGTAGGTTAGGTGGGTTAGCCATGGTAAATATGTGAGTTAATGGGGATAGGGTGAGGGTGGGAGGGCCTGGGTAAGATGCACTTTCGGAGAGTTGGTGCAGGCTTGATGGGCCAAATGGCCTCCTTCTGCACTGCAGGGATTCTGTGCATTCTAATTGAATTAAACATGGAATAATACAACACAAAGGTCTTTGAGCCCAGTGAGACTGCATGCTGTTTTATAATCAGAAATGTTAAAAGACTGCCAGAAATTGAAGAGATTTAGCCATTGAACTATGATTTTCCCCCCAGAACGCTGAAAATCGGATTTTCCAGCGATGAAAGACTTTGTAAGATTAATTTATATTCATTGTGGCCATAATCTCTCACGGCTAAATCCACAAAGTCAACTTTCTGTATTTTTGATTTTCCAGCATTTTCCAAATGGTTTTGTGCCATAATAGCAACGTTTCCCTTTGCAGACTTACGGAAGTTATAAAGAGTTTCTCCAAGGGCAAAAAAAGAATCAATATTTGCAGGGCGTACTCACACTGATAAGAATGAAAATCACAGATAAAACACCATTAAATGCCCTGTCAAGAAGAAAAAAATGATTGAAAACTAAGGAGAATACATGAATCAGATAGAATGTACATAACCATGTTTCAGAATGAGGAAGGGGCAGGTGTCGAATAGAAATTTCCTTAGGTTTATAAAGGAACCTGGGGAATACTGGAAAGTAGTTCACAATGGGTACTGCAGAAAGAACTGATTCACGATTCTTAGAATTACATACACAAAAGACTGTCACAATCATAGAATCCCTAGAGTGTAGAAGGCCATTCAGCCCATCGAGCCAGCACCGACAATAATTCCACTGAGGCCATATCCCTGTAGGCCCTATCTCTGTAACCCCACGCATTTACCCTACAAATCCCTCTGACACCAAGGGACAATTTAGCATGGCCAATCAACCTAACCTGAACATCTTTGGACTGTGGGAGGAAACCAGAGCACCTGAAGGAAACCCACGCAGATACGGAAAGAACATGCAAACTCCACACTGACAGTCACCCAAGGCTGGAATTGAACCCTGGTCCCTGGCGCTGTGGGGTAACAGTGCTAACCATGTTTGAGTTTGGGGTATTTAAGTGAAGACATTCAGCATAGCGTGAAGAAAAATAGGTTGTGCCCATTTCAAAGTCTGCTGGTTTCTCCCTTTGCTGTAAGCAGCCTTATTAAATTGCATAAGGCAGCAATCATGGTTGGTTAACCATCAACTTTTTAAGGCAGCCAAGTTCAGAACATTTTACAAAAAAAATGCTTTCCCCACTGTCACTGGAGGTTAGCCAGTGCTGGCAAATCGGATAATTTGGAAAGTGGGATGGGAGCCAGTCAGATCCAGAAATGTCTCCCATTGCTTATTGAGCACAAACATTTAAACATGGCTTAGTTTTTGAGAGTCCAAGTTTATTTAATCAAGGCACTGGTCAAGTACAGTGTAGTACTGAAATTCACAGCAAGGTTACCACTTAGCCAACCTTCAGCACATGGCAACACCCGGCCACATCATACTCCTCGTCACAACTTAGCCACTTCCACCTTTTGTTTAAATAGACCTCCATCAAGTTTCTAAACTATGGGCTAATACAGCACAGAAGGCAGCCATTTGGCCCACTGTGCTTGCGCCAGCTTTTTAAAGGAGCCATTCAAATAACACCTTTTCTTACCTCATAAATCTTCTGCCCTTCAAATATTTATCCAATTCTCCTTTGAATGTTACTATTGATTCTACTCCCACAATGCCTTCAGCAGAGCATTCCAGGTCAGAACAAAACAGATCAAGTATTTTTAAGTTCATCTGGGAGCAAAGGCGTTTTAGACTAGGAATCATTCTAGGGGCTCTTCTCTGAAATATTTTCCAAAACCTCCAGATCACCATTCATTGAAAACAAAAACATGCATTATAAAGCTCGATCTAGCATTCCAAGTGAGGTATAACCAAAGTCTTCTACAGGAACAAAATGGCGTGTTTCAGTTTTTTTAATGGATAGTCCAGCAGACACAGTCCAGTGCCCTATTTGTTTTACAAAATCATTGCATTACAAATGAATGATCAGCTGTTACACACAAAAAATATTTCAACATACTTGTGTAGTGCTGGAGTTCGTGATTAGAAGAGAGAGGTGCCTGATAGCTGGTGAAGACACAATGGGCCAAAGAGCTCCTTTCTGTGCTGTAAAACTCTAGCACTGAAATATTGCTGCTGTTCAGGCCAGCAGGATCCAATGGTCCCACAGACGGCGCACTCCCACTGCGGGTTTCCCGGTGGTGAGGGGTACGTTCAATGGGAAACCTGCTGACCGACGGTGGGACCATAAGATCCTGCCGCCAGCAAGCGGCGTGCCATCCCCCACAGCCGCGAAACACGCTGTGGAAAGGGGAAAAAATCCCACCTAAGGACTTGATTTGCGAGCAATTTCATTTCCTTATAATGTAAATAAGACTTGGGCATTGCATTGAAGTATATAAATAGTAATGATGCCACTGTATCACCAAGTTAAATGGGGTATGGGTAGGCCATTTAGAGGTAAGCAGTGGAGAAGCGGTGAATCCGTGGAATTTTCTAGGAAAGTTGGCAAAATTTCTCCTTATCAAAACTAAATCAAATAATTCCCCTTGAAACAGTCTACTCTTGATAATTCAAAGTCACTTAAATTACTGAATTAATTTTAGAGTCATTGTCATTGAGGTTTACAGCATGGAAACAGGCCCTTCGACCCAACTTGTCCATGCCACCTTTTTTTTTTAAAAACCCCTAAGCTAGTCCCAATTGCCCCCATTTGGCCCATATCCCTCTATACCCAACATACCCATGTAACTATCTAAATGCTTTTTAAAAGACAAAATTGTACCCGCCTCTACTACTATCTCTGGCAGCTTGTTCCAGACACTCATCACCCTGTGTGTGTAAAGATTGCCCCTCTGGACCCTTTTGTATCTCTCCCCTTAAATCTATGTCGTCTAGTTTTAGACTCCCCGACCTTTGGGAAAAGATATTGACTATCTAGCTGATCTATGCCCCTCATTATTTTATAGACCTCTATAAGATCACCCCTCAGCCTCCTACGCTCCAGAGAAAAAACTCCCAGTCTATCCAACATCTCCTTATAACTCAAACCATCAAGTCCCGGTAGCATCCTAGTAAATCTTTTCTGCACTCTTTCTAGTTTAATAATATCCTTTTGAAAATAGGGTGACCTGAACTGTACACAATATTCCAAGTGTGGCCTTACCAATGTCTTGTACAACTTCAACAAGACGTCCCAACTCCTGTATTCAATGTTCTGACCAATAAAACATAGCATGCCGAATGCCTTCTTCACCACTCTGTCCACCTGTGACTCCACTTTCAAGAAGCTATGAACCTGTACCCCTAGGTCTCTTTGTTCTGTAACTCTCCCCAATGCCCTACCATTAACTGGGTACGTCTTGCCCTAGTTCAATCTACCAAAATGCATCACCTTGCACTTATCTAAATTAAACTCCATCTGCCATTCGTCAACCCACTGGCCCAATTGATCAAGATCCCGTTGCAATCCTAGATAACCTTCTTCACTGTCCACTATGCCACCAATCTTGGTGTCATCTGCAAACTTACTAACCATGCCTCCTATATTATCATCCAAATCATTCATATAAATGACAAATAACAGTGGACTCAGCACCGGTCCCCGAGGCACACCGCTGGTCACAGGCCTCCAGTTTGAAAAACAACCCTCTACAACCACTCTTGGCTTCTGTCATCAAGCCAAGTTTGTATCCATTTAGCTACCTCATCCTGGATCCCGTGAAATTTAACCTTATGCAACAACCTACCATGCGGTACCTTCTCAAAGGCCTTGCTAAAGTCCATGTAGACAACAACATCAACATCAATTGAGATAAAATTACTGAACAATTATTAGTAGACTTTATAAATCTAATCTTCTAGTTTGCACAATAAACATTCCACTACCGCTGGAACAATCACGTTCCACACTAACATTAAACCACTCCTACTGTATTCATCATTGTAACCCTTATCTTGTTCCTAATAAGATGCCTGTATCGGATTTTTAAAAAAGTTTTAATGGCCACCATTAACTGCTTAAGATAAGAGTTTTGCTGGATCGATGATTTTTCTCTGCCGTTGGAAATTAAATTCTTATTCTCAATGTTATGATTGGTTAATTCTGTATTGGCATCAAATTCACAATCCAAAGTATCATTCAATTGTATTATAATTTCATCAGTTTAAAAAAAACAATTATACTGCCTCTCAATCTTCTTTTCTCTGGTAAGAACAAGGACCATAATTAGTGCATTTTCAGTGCCTGGTCATTTAACACCATATGCAGTATTTTAATTACTAGGAAATGTTCAAATATAAATGAAAAGTCTGCTTTATGAAACAAATAATATTTAATGGCACATCATAGAATCCCTACAGTACCAGGAGGTGGTCATTCGGCCCATTGAGTCTGTACCAACCACAATCCCACCCAGTCCCTATTCCCGTAGCCCCACCCATTTATCCTGCTAATCCCCCTGACACTAGGGTCAATTTAGCATGGCCAATCAACCTAACCCACACATCTCTGGACTGTGGGAGGAAACTGGAGCACTCAGAGAAAACCCACGCAGACACGGGGATAAAGTGCAAACTCCGCACGTACAGTGACCCAAGGCCGGAATTGAACCTGGGTCCCTGGCGTTGTGAGGTAGCAGTGCGACCCACTGTGCCACTATGCCGCCATATCCAATAGAAACAGTAAATATCTGATCGGCACCATTTGTAGTTAATCTGATTGGAGAAACTCTTTCAAGTCAATATTGTACCAACCAAAATTCAATTTTGCAAAAAAAAGTGGAAAATATTGACATTACCACAACTCCCTGCTATCAGCCCTGACAGGTGGTAAACCCGTGCTCTTGAATCTAATGAGTTCCAAGATGCAAGATATCTTGGGCTGGTTAAATACTCCTAGTAATTTAACAGGTGGGATCAGAGTAACTGAGAAAGTAATAAAGTCTAAATCAGGGTTCCTGAACATACGTGTGAATACGCAGAGTGGTTAAGAAGATTGGTAAATTACAAGCACAGATTGCCATATGGAAATACATTGACGCGACTATAACAGAGACCAGGCTCAAAGAAGAGCAGACCTAGGTGTTAAATGCTCCTGGACACAAGGTATTCAGGAAAGATAAGAAGGGAAGAAAAAGGGGGGGAGGTGCAGTAGTGATTAAGAAGAGCATTGGAGAAAGAGGATGACTCAGAGGGATCAAGGACAGAATCAAATTTGTTCGGAGCTCAGGATTCAAACAAAAAAGATACAATTACATTTCTTGGCGTAGTCAATAGGCCACCAACTAGTGAGGAGGATGTAGAGGAACACATCTGCAAGGGGAACTGATGGAGAGGTGCAAGAACTACAAGAGTTATAATAGGGGACTTAAATTATCCAAAATATGAACTGAGATAATGATAGTGTAAAGGGCAGAGAGAGGCAAGAGTGTGTTCAGGAAGATTTTCGATCGAGAAAAGACACTGCTAGAATCAGGCCTAGATTCTTGGGAATGAGGTGGGAGGAGGGGAATGTTTAGGCGACAGTGATCACTGATTACAGTGACAGTGATTATGCAGGCTATGCAAAAGGTCAAAGAACAACCCAGAGCAAGAATAATTAACTGGGGGAAAGCCAACTACATCGGGGTAAGAACAGATCTGGGATTAATGAATTGGAGTCAAAAGTTGACAGGAAAAAAAATGGTAGCTGAACAATGCGTTATCTTTAAAGAGGAGGTAGTTTGGGCAAGGTATATTCCCTCAAAAAGGGAAAGGTAGGACAAATAAATCTAGACATGACAAAAGAGATAGAGATTCTGGAGGAGGGAGAAAAAGTATGTTGATTTTGTAAAGGCACTAGTTCGGCCTCAGCTGGAGTACTGTGTCCACTTCTGGACACTGCACTCTAGGAAGGATGTGAAGACATTAGAGAGAGTAGATTCATGACAATGGTTTCAGAATGAGGAACTTTTCCTGAAGTTCCTCAGAAAAATGAGGAAGATACTAAATTGGATAAGTTAGGACTGTTTTCCTTGGGTGAAAATAATGCTAGAGGCAGTCAAAAAATCATGAGGGGTCTGAACAGAATAGAGAAGGAGAAACTGTTCCCACTCGTGAAAGGATCGGGAACAAGAGGGCACAGATTTAATGCAATTGGCAAAAAAAGGCAAGATGAGAAAATATCTCTCTCATACAGCAAGTTTGGAAAGATTAAGATTTGAAAAACGTTGTCTGAGAATGTGGCAGAGGCAGGTTCAATTGAACTACTCAAATTAAAGGGAAATAGATTGTTATCTAAAAAGGAATAACGTGATGATTACGAGAATGTTTCCTTCTGGAAAGACATTTTCACTTCATCCAAATGAACAATTATACGTAAACAGAAGTTTGCAGAAACATTTGTCAGGTTTCTGTAATCAGCTGTTGGAAAAGCAGCTAAATAGCCAGAACACGTAACCTATTGTGGAGATGAACTAAAACTGATCTGCATTGTCACCAAGATTATGCTATGAACAAATGAAATGAGACGCTCCAGAGGTTCAATGACATCCAAGACCATCTCAAGTCAAAATGATTTCAACAAACAGAAGAGATAAGTTGCAGTATCAGATGGCAAAATTTGATGCAAAGACCTTAATCATGTCCTCAAATACAAAGGAATTGTAATTTTCTGAAGAAATATTTGAACTGTATAGATCAAAGCTTTCAGACAGCATTAAATGTTAAGATCTCTCCTTCGACACATTAGTGCCAGTTCATCCAATGCAGAACTTAATTTTGTTGCATTAATTTTAAAGATTATTTTAAGTATCCAAGAAGCTTGAGTGATTATCATTGAATGTTTCAAACTGAATCAAAGACTGATACTAAATGGCAGAGATTTGAATCTTGTGTTTGCCCTGTAGAAACTGCCACAATCTAAAACAGCTCAAGCGTTTTAACAAGTCTTCAGCAATTTAAACACACTTCTCAGAAAGTTCAGGGTATGTTTGTATGTTTCCAATAAACCACAATTAAAACACATTTGCTATTTCAGATCTGTACAGATAATAGAACTAGAGATACTTTAAGCACATTCGTGCCTGTGTCAGTACTGTGAAAGAGATGCTCAATTTAGTCCCACACTCCCTGCTTTTTCTCCATAATCCTGTAAATTAGTCCTTTTCAAGAACAAGTCGAATTACCTTCTGAAAGTTCCAATGGAACAGAATGCACCACCCTTTCAGATAGTGCATCAATCCTTAATGTGATGACATCACTCATTTCCCTCTAGTTATTTGCAGTTTGTCTGGCACCTCCTCCCAATCTTGTCCCATGAACTTGTTTCACCATTCAATGAGATTGTGGCTGGTAATTTGATGGTTGGTGGAGGCCAATCATCGCAAACCCAGACATCAGTGCATCAGATTCACAGGGTAGTGCCCTAGATCCAACCATCTCCAACTACTTCAAAGAACTTTCTTCCATCATAAAGCTCAGACATAGGGATTTTGGCTAATGAGTAGAGTTCAGCCCCATACATAACTTCTCAGACACTGAAGCACTCTGCTCATATGCAGCAAGAGCTGGACAGCATTCAGACTTGGGCTGATAAGTGGTAAATAACATTCACATCACACAAGTACCAGGCAAATGACCATCTCCAATGAGAGAATCTAACCATCTCCCCTTGACATTAAATGGCATTATCATCACAATCGCCCAACATCAATATCCTGGGGGTTACCACTGACCAGAACTGAACTGGATCAGCCATATAAATGGGCTTCTTGAGTGTTACTGGAACTATTGGGGTGGCACAGTAGCACAGTGGTTAGCACAGCTGCTTCACAACTCCAGGGACCTGGGTTCGATTCCCGGGTTGGGTCACTGTCTGTGTGGAGTTTGCACATTGGCCTCGTGTCTGCGTGGGTTTCCTGCGGGTGCTCCAGTTTCCTCCCACAGTCCAAAGATGTGCAGGTTCGGTTGATTGGCCATGCTAAAATTGCCCCTTAGTGTCCTGAGATGCATGGATTAGCGGGTAAAATATGTAGGGATATGGGGGTAGGGCCAGGGTGGGATTGTGGTCGGTGCAGACTCGATGGGCCAAATGGTCTCCTTCTGCACTATAGGGATTCTATGATTCTATGATAAATACTATGGTTACAAGAGCAAGTCAGAGACTGAAAATTCAGCAGTAAGTAACTCACCTGCTGACTCTCCAAAGTTTGTCCACAAGCCAGCAGTGTGATGGAATACTCTCCATTGCCTGGATAGCTCCAGTAACACTCAAGAAGCTCAGCAGCATCCAAGTCAAAGCAGTCTGCTTGATTGGCACCCTACCAACCAACGTAAACATTCACTCCCTCCACCACCAATTCGTAGCAGCAGCAGCAGTGTGTTATATAGAAGACGCATTGCAGCAATTCCCAAAGGCTTCTTTTGGTTTTTTGATTTGATTTATTTTTGTCACACGTATTAACATATGGTGAAAAGTATCATTTATTGCGTGCTATACAGACAAAAACATACCATTCATAGAGAAGGAAACGAGAGAGTGCAGAATGTAGTGTTACAGTCATAGCTAGGGTGCAGAGAAAGATCAACTTAATGCAAGGTAAGTCCATTCAAAAGTCTGACAGCAGCAGGGAAGAAGCTGTTCTCGAGTTGGTTGGTACGTGACCTCAGACTTTATATGTTTTTCCCGAAAGAAGAAGGTGGAAGAGAGGATGTCCGGAGTGCATGGGATCCTTAATTATGCTGGCTGCTTTGCCGAGACAGCAGGAAGTGTAGACAGAGTCAATGGATGGGAGGCTGGTTTGCGTGATGGATTGGGCTACATTCACGATCTTTTGTAGTTCCTTGCGGTCTTGAGCAGAGCAGGAGCCATACCAAGCTGTGGTACAACCAGAAAGAATGCTTTCTATGGTGCATCTGTAAACGTTGGTGAGAGTCGTAGCCGACATGCCAAATTTCCTTAGTCTTCTGAGAAAGTAGAAGCATTAGTGGGTTTTCCTAACTATAGTGTTGGCATGGGGCGGGGGGGGGGGGGGGGGGGGGGGGGGGGGGGGGGAGCTCTCGACCCTTTCTACTTCGTCCCCATTGATGTAGACAGGGGCATGTTCTCCTTTACGCTTCCTAAAGTCGATGGCAATCTCCTTTGTTCTGTTGACATTGAGAGAGAGATTACTGGTGCCACACTAGTTCACCAAATTCTCTATCTCATTCCTGTACTCTGTCTCGTCATTGTTTGAGATCCGACCCACTACGGTGGTGTCGTCAGCAAACTTGAAAATCGAATTGGAGGGGAATTTGGCCTCACAGTCATAGGTGTATAAGGAGTACAGTAGGGGGCTGAGGACACAGTCTTGTGGGGCACCGGTGTTGAGGATGATTGTGGAGGAGGTGTTGTTGCCTATCCTTATTGATTTTGTCTGTGAGTTAGGAAATTCAGGATCCAGTCGCAGAGGGAATTGCCGAGGCCCAAGCCATGGAGTTTGGAGATGAATTTTGTAGGAATAATGGTGTTGAAGGCTGAGCTGTAGTCAATAAATAGGAGTCTGGCAGAGGTATCCTTGTTATCTAAGTGCTCCAGGGCTGAGTGCAGGGCCAGGGAAATAGCGTCTGCTGTGGACCTGTTGCGGCGGTAGGCAAAATGTAGTGGATCCAGGTAGTCCGGGAGGCTGGAATTGATTTATGCCATGACTAACCTTTCAAAGCACTTCATAATGATGGATGTCAGAGCCACCAGCCGATAGTCTTTAAGGCATGCTGCTTGGTTTTTCTTGGGTACCGCTTGAGACAGATAGGGACCTCAGATTGTTGTAAAGAGGAGAATCATAGAAACCCTACAGTGCAGAAAAAGGCTATTTGGCCCATCGAGTCTGCACCGACCACAATCCCACCCAGGCTCTACCCCCATATCCCTACATATTTACCCGCTAATCCCTCTAACCCATCTCAGGACTCTAAGGGGAAATTTTTAGCATGGCCAATCAACCTAACCTACACATCTTTGGACTGTGGGAGGAAACCGGAGCACCCAGAGGAAACCCACGCAGACACGAGGAGAATGTGCAAACTCAAAAAGAGAGGTTGAAGATGTCTGTGAATACCCCCACCAGCTGATCCACACATGATCTGAGTGCTTGTCCGAATATCCCATCCAGGCCAGTCGCTTTCCGTGGGTTGACCTTCAAGAAAGCTGCTCTGACATCTGCAATGGTGACCCCAGATACAGGTTCATCCAGGGTGGAGGGCACGCTCTCACTGATCTCTTGCTCAAAACGGGTGTAGAATGCATTGAGCTCATCAGGGAGGGGTGCGTTTGAGCCGGCGATTTTACATGTCTTCATCTTGTAGCCTGTTATGTCTTGCAGACCTTGCCATAGTCGGCGGGGGTCAGTGTGGCTAGCCTGGGACTCTAACTTGGTCCAGTATTGTTTTTTGGCATCTTTGATGGATCTCCTTAGATCGTATCTGGCTTTCTTGTATAGGTCAGGGTTGCCTGACTTGAACGCCTCAGACCTGGACTTCAGCAAGCAGTGGATATCCCTGTTCATCCATGGTTTCCGGTTGAGGAACACACGGATTTGCTTCTTTGGCACACAGTCTTCTACACACTTACTAATGACACTACCTTTCAAACCCACAAGCCAAGGACAAGGGTGACAGACATGCTAGAACACTATCAACTGCAAGACCCCCACCAAGCTGCATGCCATCCTAACTTATGTCGCTGTTCCTTCACTGTCATTGGATCAAAATCCTAGAATTCCCTTTCTAATGGTACTGCAGGTGTACCAACACTAAATGAACTGCAGCACTTGAAGGCAGCGGCTCACCATCACTTTCTTAAGGGCAATTTGAAATCAACAACAAAAATACTAGCCTTGCCAGCAATGATCACATACCAAAGGAATAAAAAAAACCTAACTCTACCTACCCATTTTGTCCCGTTTTCTTTAGTACTCTGGATTAGCAGAAATCCTTTGAACTCAAGATTTAAAATTAACAATTAACCTAGCATTACCTACTGTTTGCAGAAGAATGCCAAACATCTATCACCCTTGAAGTTTCCTAACTGCATTCCAAAAAGACCTGTCTAATTTTTAAGCCATGTCCATTAGTCCTAGATTTCCCAATCAGCAAAAGTAGCTTCTCTATGCCCACTGTTTTTGTTCCTCTTAATATGTTGAAAACCTCAATCAAATCAACTCTTAACCGCCTAAATAACATAGACTACAGCCCTAGTATGTTTAATCTCTCTTCATAATTAATCCCTTGGAGCACAGGTATCATTCCAGTAAATCAACAAAGCATTTCCTCCAATGCTAATATATCCTTCCAAAGGTGTATTGCTTAGAACTCAAACACAGCACACAATACGTGATCTACTCAGGGCTTTATATAGCAGTAGCTTGGCATCTACCCTCTGCATTCTTGTCCTCTAGATATAAATGCGAGCATTCCATTAGTCTTTCTGATTATTTTCCACACCTATCCAGGACATTTTTATGCTCAATGTACATCAGCCCTCAGGTCTTTTTGGGTTTCTTTGACTTCTAGCTTTTCACCAAGTATTAATCTATCTGTGTGATCTATCCTTTTTAGATCCAAAATGGATGACTTCACATTTGCCTACATAGAAATCTATTTGCCAGTGTTTCCCATTCACTTAATGCATTAATACCTGTAATTTTATGCTTCAGCCTGCACTGCTATATAGTGCCACCTATCTTTACGTCATCAGCAAACTGGGATGCATGGCTAAAGTTAGTAATAAATACAGAACGTTGAGACCCCAATACATACTTACAGAACACCACTAGTGTCTGCCACTTAAAAAGATGTGTCCATTATCCGTACCGTTTCCTGCTGCTCAGCAAACCTCCTAACTGGCTCAAAAGAAAAAGCCATCCAGCCCTGGAGATTTGTCACTCTTTAATGCCATCATTTTCTTAATTTCTGCTATTTTGCTAATGCTAATTTTGGCAAGTCCCCATCCCCAATTCATTAGTTTCCTCGGGATGTCTGACTTCTTCCTCTATTGTAAAAACTGACAATATAATAATTTAATATGTTCACCATTATCTTATTTTCATTTATAATTTTAGCTCCCCCCTTTGTTTTTTACCATCCTCTTGCTGCTTAGACGTATAAACTGGTTCCATATCCCAAACTATTTTCAAACATCTTCAATTTCTAAATTCTACCCATGGAGCCTGCATGTGTCTTTACCTCTTACCATAGAAGTAATTTCATCCGTAAATCGCTGATTCTACTCCTCCCCTTTTAACAGTTTCCTATATTTCCTGTGGATCTTATAACCTGCAATATTCTATTCCCATTCTTGACTCTCCAGCAGCAATGTCTCAGTAATGGCTGCTATGGGCGGGATTGTCTGGACATGCTTTCCCCAAGACCGGAAAATCCCACCCGATGTCAACAGACATTTGCATCATCCGTGTTCCGCCAGCTACAATTCCCATGGTGGGCAGGACGGGAAAATTACGCCCTAGATCTTTCCAATTTAAGAACATTTGAATCATCAACATTTTTTGAAATAAAGAAAATGGTTTATTTTTATTCTTCCACGGGATGTGGGTGTCACTGGCTAGGTCAGCATTTATTATCCATCCCCAATTGCCCTGGAAGTGCTGGTGAGCCCCTTGAACTGCTGCAGTCCACGTGATGTAGGTACACTCACTTTGCTGTTAGGAAGGGAGTTTGACCCAGCAACAGTGAATATTGCTCCAAGTGAGGATGGAGAGTGGCTTGGAGAGGAACTTGCAGGTGGTGATGTTTCCATGCATCTGCTACCCTTGTCCTCCTAAGTGGTAAAGGCTGCGTGTTTGGAAGGTGCTGTCAAGGGAGCCTTACTGAGTTGCTACGGTGCATCTTGTGGATGGTGCATGCTGCTGCTACTGTGCATCAGTGGTGGAGTGAGTGAATGTTGAAGGTGGTGGATGGGATGCTAATCAAGCAGGCTGCTTTGTCTTGGATGGTGTTGAGCTTCTCAAGTGTTGTTGGAGCTGCACTCCAACACTGGCAAGTGAAATGTATTTCATCACACTCCTGACTTGTGCCTTACAAATAGTGGACAGGCTTTGGGGAAACCAGGAAGAGAGCTACTCATTGCAGAACTCCCACCCTCTTACCTGCTCTTGTAGCCACTATATTTATAGGGCAAGTCCAATTTCTGGTCAATAGTAACCGCCAGAATGTTGATCATGGGGTTTCAGTAATGTCAGCCATTCAATGTCAAGTGGAGTTGGTTAGGTTCCCTCTTGTTGGAAATGGTCATTTGCCTGGCACTTGTGTGGCGCAAACATTACTTGCCACTCATCAGCCTAAACCTGAATATTGTCCAGGGCTTGCCGCATTTGGACACTGACTGCTTTAGTAAAATAACTAAGTGTGAAAACTTGAATTTAGACAATGCTCCTGTGATAGAAAATTTTCCAAGGATCATCTGGAGAGAAGAAAAAATATAAAGGAACAAAGTTGACAGTTTGATAGGACAGTTAGGAGAAGACACCAAAGTCTGGTGAAAAATTAGTATTGAGAAGTTTTTTAAAAATGTGTAAAGAGCAACCGAGAGGCAGAGGGAGGGAATTTTGGAGAGTAGCACTAAAGCAACTAAATACTCTATAACTAATGCTAGGAAGAGAGAAAGGACCACAGATACACTGAAGAGCTGAATCAGAGGACCGATGGTTGCAGGAGGCATCATAAGGCTAGAAGAGTTTTGAGAAATAGGTTGGATGAGATTGTGAAGGCATTTAATGGATGGATTTGTAAAATTCAATGTGTTGTGAGAAAGAAAGCCAGGAGAGATCATCAAGGGCTGTTGATGGCTGAATGGAATATAGTGCAGGGAGAATATGAGTTTTGGACAACAATTAGTGTTTACGGAGGATGGACGAGGGGACAAAATGACAAAACATGGTCAAAGGTTTCAGTGACAGTGGGTCCGATAGAGCAAAAGTAGGAAAGTGGAAGTGCAAATAACCCGTTTCAGTGATTGAGTTTGAAGTTTGGCTCTAGATAAAATAGGATGTTGATGTTTTCTACAGATTGAATCAGAGTGCTTGGGAAAATGACAGAGTCAGTGGCAAGGAAGGACAGTTTATTCTTGAAGCCAAATTCCATCAACTGTTCAACTGGAATAAATTGCAATTTATCCAAAACTTAAAGTTTAAAGTTTATTTATTAGTCACAAGTAGGCTTGCATTAACACTGCAATGAAGCTACAGTGAAAATCCCCTCATCGCCACACTCCGGCGCCTGTTCAGGTACACTAAGGGAGAACTTAGCATGGCCAATGCACCTAACTAGCACGTCTTTCAGTCTGTGGGAGGAAACCAGAACACCTGGAGGAAACCCACACAGACACTGGGAGAACGTGTAGACTCCACACAGACAGTGACCCAAGCCGGGAATCGAACCCAGGTCCCTGATGCTGTGAGGCAGCAGTGCTGACCACTGTGTCACCATACATCAAGCAGATAGGCTGACAGCACAGGGGTATCCAAGATGTGCAGCTGCCGGCATTGGACTAGGGTGGGCACAGTAAGAAGTCTCACAACACCAGGTTAAAGTCCAACAGGTTTGTTTGGAATCACAAGCTTTCAGAGCACTGCCCCTTCATGATGAAGGAGCAGCATTCAAAGCTCGTGAATCCAAATAAACCTGTTGGACTTTAACCTGGTGTTGTGAGACTTCTTACTGAGCACAGGGGTAGTACTGAGGCTGAGGAAAGTGATGAAGACAGAACTGGGCGTTGTCAACGTATATATGGCACCTTGACTATGACTATGGTAGTTGAGGAATAGAAGGTGATGGGATAATGGAAGAGGAACATTTACCTGGGAATTCAGAAGAGAAAATATGCTGGGGAGAAGGATAAAGATGACAGGGTGTTACTGAAAGGTAAGGTAAAAGATGAAAAAGAGATGGAAGGACAAAACAGATCAAGAGAAAAAAGCAAGATAGAGAAACAGAAGCAGATAGAAGCACACAGCTTAGATTGCATAGGCTGTAGCAGAAAGTGATGAGAATGTTGTAAAGAAATCACAATCCAATATCTGAGGCCCTGACTTGAGGGAGAAGCCTCATTTATTGCCCACCCCTGGCAGCCCTTGTTCAGGGGGCAATCGAGAGTCAACTACATTGCTGTGGCTTTGGAGTCACATGTAGGCCAGACCAGGTAAAGACGGCATCCCTAAAGTGCATTTGTGAACCAGATGGGTTTTTTCGACAATTGACAATGGTCACCTGGTCATCAGTAGATTCTTAATTCCAGATTTTTATTTATTGAATTCAAATTGCACTATCTGCTGTGGTGGGATTCGAACCTGGGTCCCCAGAACATTAGCTGAGTTTCTGGATTAATAGTCTAATGATAATACCACTAGGCCATCGCCTCCCCAATAGTTTAGGAGCCAGCAGAAGAGAAGAATTTGATCCAAGGTTGAGCGGGGAAGAGGGATAGTCGATCCAGCGTAAAGTTTATTTATCTGTCACAAGTAAGACTTACATTAACATTGCAATGAAGTTACTGTGAAATTCTCCTAGTCACCACATTCTGGCAACTGTTCAGGTCAATGCACCTAACCAGCACATCTTTCAGACTGTGGGAGGAAATCGGAGCACCCGGAGGAAATCCATGCAGACACGGGGAGAATGTGCAAACTCCACACAGACAGTAACCCAAGACGAGAATTAAACTCAGGTCCCTGGCGCTGTGAGAACATAAGAACATAAGAAATAGGAGCAGGAGTAGGCCATCTAGCCCCTCGGGCCTGCCCCGCCATTCAACAAGATCATGGCTGATCTGAGGCGAATCAGTTCCACTTACCCGCCTGCTCCCCATATCCCTTAATTCCCTTATCGATCAGAAATCTATCTACCCATGATTTAAACATATTCAACGAGGTAGCCTCCACCACTTCAATGGGCAGAGAATTCCAGAGATTCACTACCCTCTGAGAGAAGAAGTTCCCCCTCAACTCTGTTCTGAACCGGCCCCCACTTATTTTGAGGCTGTGCCCTCTAGTTCTGGTTTCCCTTCTAAGTGGAAAGAATCTCACTACCTCTACCCTATCCAGCCCCTTCATTATCTTATATGTCTCTATAAGATCACCCCTCAGCCTTCTAAACTCCAGTGAGTACAGACCCAATCTGTCCAATCTCTCCTCATAAGCTACACCCCTCATCTCCGGTATCAACCTGGTGAACCTTCTCTGCATTCCCTCCAAGGCCAATATATCCTTTCACAAATAAGGGGACCAAAACTGCACACAGTACTCCAGTTGCGGCCTCACTAATGCCTTGAACAGTTGCAGCAAGACCTCCCTGCTTTTATATTCTATCCCCCTCGCGATAAAGGCCAACATTCCATTCACCTTCTTGATCACCTGCTGCACCTGCAGACTGAGTTTTTGCAATTCGTGCACAAGGACCCCCAGGTCCCTCTGCACAGTAGCATGATGTAATTTTTCTCCATTTAAATAATATTCCAATTTACTATTATTTCTTCCAAAGTGGATAACCTCGCATTTGCCAACAGGGCAGCAGGGCTAACCACTGTGTCGCCCCTGTGAGTGGGGAAGAGGGACAGCCGATCCGGGGCGCGAGTGGGGAAGAGGGACCGCCGATCAGGGGCGCGAGTGGGGGAAGAGGGACCGCCGATCCGGGGCGCGAGTGGGGGAAGAGGGACCGCCGATCCGGGGCGCGAGTGGGGGAAGAGGGACCGCCGATCCGGGGCGCGAGTGGGGGAAGAGGGACCGCCGATCCGGGGCGCGAGTGGGGGAAGAGGGACCGCCGATCAGGGGCGCGAGTGGGGGAAGAGGGACCGCCGATCCGGGGCGCGAGTGGGGGAAGAGGGACCGCCGATCCGGGGCGCGAGTGGGGGAAGAGGGACCGCCGATCCGGGGTGCGAGTGGGGGAAGAGGGACCGCCGATCCGGGGCGCGAGTGGGGGAAGAGGGACCGCCGATCCGGGGCGCGAGTGGGGGAAGAGGGACCGCCGATCAGGGGCGCGAGTGGGGGAAGAGGGACCGCCGATCAGGGGCGCGAGTGGGGGAAGAGGGACCGCCGATCCGGGGCGCGAGTGGGGGAAGAGGGACCGCCGATCCGGGGAAGAGGGACCGCCGATCCGGGGCGCGAGTGGGGGAAGAGGGACCGCCGATCCGGGGCGCGAGTGGGGAAGAGGGACCGCCGATCAGGGGCGCGAGTGGGGGAAGAGGGACCGCCGATCCGGGGCGCGATTGGGGAAGAGGGACGGTCGATCCGGGGCGCGAGTGGGGAAGAGGGACGGTCGATCCGGGGCGCGAGTGGGGAAGAGGGACAGTCGATCCGGGGCGCGAGTGGGGAAGAGGGACAGTCGATCCGGGGCGCGAGTGGGGAAGAGGGACAGTCGATCCGGGGCGCGAGTGGGGAAGAGGGACAGTCGATCCGGGGCGCGAGTGGGGAAGAGGGACAGTCGATCCGGGGCGCGAGTGGGGAAGAGGGACAGTCGATCCGGGGCGCGAGTGGGGAAGAGGGACAGTCGATCCGGGGCGCGAGTGGGGAAGAGGGACAGTCGATCCGGGGCGCGAGTGGGGAAGAGGGACAGTCGATCCGGGGCGCGAGTGGGGAAGAGGGACAGTCGATCCGGGGCGCGAGTGGGGAAGAGGGACAGTCGATCCGGGGCGCGAGTGGGGAAGAGGGACAGTCGATCCGGGGCGCGAGTGGGGAAGAGGGACAGTCGATCCGGGGCGCGAGTGGGGAAGAGGGACAGTCGATCCGGGGCGCGAGTGGGGAAGAGGGACAGTCGATCCGGGGCGCGAGTGGGGAAGAGGGACAGTCGATCCACAGTACGAGTGGGGAAGAGGGACAGTCGATCCGGGGTACGAGTGGGAAGGGGGACAGTCGATCCAGGGAAAGGAAGCCAGTGCTAAGCTCGAACCCTAAATTAGAAAATAGTGGAATTGAGTCCAAAAGCCTGCAGAGCACAGCCCAAGTAAACCTCTGGAGGGTTATGAATACTTAAAATGCAGGCAGAGAGAGTAGAAAACCAAGTATACTCATTTGAGGCGAGCAACAGCAATTCCTTCTGTAGAAGGAGTTTAAAATCTTTTGATCCCCTCTGACTCGCATCAGGTTGAATCATTTCAGTGTAATTACATTCTCTGTAATGAAGCTCTGATATGGTGTTGCTCGATTGGAAATAAAATGCAGAAAGCACGTTATGTGGCCGGTCAATGAGATTAATGTAGCCGACCCCCACTCCCAGAAGGAATATAACTCAACACCAGGCCGCCATTTAAACCAGAGGAGGAGAAATCCAGCACAAAGTGAGGGGGTGGGGGGAGTTGTGCCTTTGCCAGGATTGTGAACGGGGCTCCTATGGTTACCCTGCTGCAGAGAGCTTTCAAACATGGCATTGTCATGCGGAACAGCTGGAGCACTGCGGCTGCCACACTGAGCCTGCATTCACCGCAGCCTGTGAAGTTATCAGGGGGAGGAACAGTGAACAATAACTTGCCGCAGAGTTTTGCCCTGTGCTCCAGTCCGCGATCTCCAATCGAACTTATCCAGTTCACAATGAGCTGACATCCCAAAGTTATCTCCACCACCGGCTCCGCACAGACAGCTCCCCCCCCCCCCAGTTTAAACTTACCCCCGAGGAACTCAAAACTCCTCTTGGCCAGAAGTCGACATCGATCCAAACTTTCAGCCGGACTTGGCCGCTGCTGGAATATGGGCCTCGGGTTTCGGGATGGATAAGGGGGCGTTCTCTGAGCCGGCTCCGGATCCAGGCAGCGTTCAGCCCAATTCAACAGGCATCGCTTTCCCAGGAACTCCCAAGTTGGTTCTGTGGCGATGGCTGGATTTCCTCCTCCCCGAGTCAAGGAGTTGTAAAGCTGCCGATCCGATGCGTATTCCCCCCCCCCCCCCCCCCCTCCTCCTCCCCTCCTCCTCCTCCTCCTCCTCCTCCCTGTGGAGTCAATCTCTCACTTTGCTCAGTTCCAGGCTGTAATTAACAAACCCATTACCACATCATTTCCTCTTTGTCCAATTTCCCCAGGCAGACACCCAGGGGCTGGGGGAATGTGGGTGGGGGAGGGGTGGAAATGTGGGGGACCCGGGCCAATTAAATATCAGGCAGTCTGTTCAGATTTCACAGTGCATTCCTTTTCTGTTGCAAATGTTGGGATTGCATTTTTATTTGTCATCTCAAGTATCTCCCATGGTAAAGTTAATCAGGAATCTTTTCAAGCCCTCTGCAACTAGGAATCTATTCTATCCCAGTGACTGAAAGTTGAAGTGAAAGTTGCTAGATATTCAGAATTCAATCAGATGATACAACTATCATACAGCTGTAGACCGTCCGGTGCACATTTCTCTTTTTAGTCTTGTCCATACTGACAGATCTTACCATAAGCAATAAAGGTGACCTGCCTTGTGATGATTACAGTACATTGTTGTTAAAGTGCATTGACATATGATGGAAGATTAAATCAAATTATGTTCTGATTAAATAATTCATAGCATCCCTACAGTGCAGAAGGAGGCTATTCGGCCCACCAAATCTGCACCCACTCTCTGAAAGAGCATTTTACCCAGGCATACCCCCTCCCCGCCCCACAGTTCCATGGCTAATCCACCTAACCTACAAATCCTGGACACTAAGGGGCATTTAGCATGGCCAATCCACCTAGCCTACACATCTTGGGACACTAAGGGAGAATTTAGCATGGCCAATCCACCTAACCTGCACATCTTTGGACTGTGGGAGGAAACCAGAGTACCCAGAGGAAACCCATGGAGACACAGGGAGAACATGTTTCATTTGTTTTCGAATTCTGTTTCAAGTCTTGGGGGGGTTTTTTTACAATTGTTATACAGATCAATATAGAATTATACAGTGCAGAAAGAGGCCATTCGGCCCATCGAGTAATCATAGAAATCATAGAAATCATAGAAACCCTACAGTGCAGAAGGAGGCCATTCGGCCCATCGAGTCTGCACCGACCACAATCCCACCCAGGCCCTACCCCCACATATTTACCCGCTAATCCCTCTAACCTACGCATCTCAGGACTCTAAGGGGCAATTTTTAACCTGGCCAATCAACCTAACCCGCACGTCTTTGGACTGTAGGAGGAAACCGGAGCCCCCGGAGGAAACCCACACAGACACGAGGAGAATGTGCAAACTCCACACAGACAGTGACCCGAGCCAGGAATCGAATCCAGGACCCTGGAGCTGTGAAGCAGCAGTGCTAACCACTGTGCTACCGTGTCTGCACTGACCACTGAATATTCCATGATTCTACATATTTCTGTAAGTCAGTGACTTTGATTATCTCATAGAATAGAATCTATTAAATCTTGGCCCAAAAAATCTTCTAACTTGTTTCAATTCATTTACAAAACTAACCATTTAGGTCGTGTCATATCTGAATAAAGACAAAGTTAGATTTTGGATTGAGAAAAATAAATCATTGTGTTTTGATTGTCATTTTAAAAATAAAGCGCAGGGACATTGAACACCTTTCCTCTCTCTCTCTCTGGAGCAAAAAGAAACCACTTGCAAATAGTCACTTTAAACAAAGGTTCTAAAACCCATGATGTGGCTTATTGCCAAAAAAAATGTTTTGTTGATGATTTACTTGATTCGATTTTTACTCCTTTCTATTAGTAAATGTCCTAACCCTCTGGGATCCTGTTATCCAGTAAAAGTTCTATCCAGAATTTGACATTTAAAAGTACAATGAGGCAGTTATTAAATGTGTCATCAATGTCATTCTAAGTGGTGGACCGGATTTGGACACATTAAAATGGTGGGAGGATTTGTGTGTGAGAGAGGTGTTTTTTTCTAAGGAAGTTTGATAACAGTGGAATGGCCAGAGGCAGATGAGGAAATGATGAGTGAGAATCCTGTTGACAATTGAGACTTCAGATATCATCCGATCACATATGGAGGATGGAGATAGAAGGAGATGAGATAGGGCAGGAAGTTGATTGTGTTGTGAGACTGTGTGTGCAGGTGGAGGTTGAATTCGCCGATGTGAAGCCGAGTGATTGCTTAGTGCAGTGATTGGAAGCAATTAGGAATGAGGAGAGGGTGGATTGGACTGCGGGGGTGCTGTGGGGGTCCGGGGAGGAAGGAAATGAGGAAGACAGAGAAATGATGAGGAAGGAAAAGGCTGAGGCATTTAACTACAAAGAATGAGTCGGGGGAATGGGAAGGTAGACTGAGGTGGGTACCACAATAACAGCTATCGGGGCAGGGGAAGATATTGTGGAACATTAAGTAGTGGGCAGACTTGGTGATAGGTTTATGTTTCTTAAGATCCTGATATTACGAAGAGCAACGTGAAAGTAAAGGAACATTTGGAAGCCTGTGAGGAACAAGGGACAGGATGAGCAAGATTCAGGGTCCAGAAAGTAAATGCCGGCATCTCCACATCCAGAAAGTAATCCAGAGTCTGTGGGTATGGAGAATAATCTGGAATTCTTGAGCAGAGGCTGTAGTTGAGGGTCTGCAAGGAGGTTGGATGGAGGTTGAAGAGTAGTTCAGTGAGCTTTGTGGTCACTGAGTTAGGCCAAGATAGCAGAAACAATAAGGCAAGCATCACCAAAGACCCAGAATCATAGCATCCTAGAGAGCAAAAGGAGGCCATTCGGAACATCATGTCTGCACTGACCACAATCCCACCCAGGCCCTATCCCCATAACCCCATGCATTTACCCTAGCTAGTCGCCCTGACACTAAGGGGCAATTTTGCATGGCCAAACCACCTAACCCGCACATCTTTGGACTATGGGAGGAAACTGGAGCACCCAGAGAACCCATACAGACACGGGGAGAATGTGCAAACTCCACACAGACAGTGATTCAAGCCAGGAGTCAAACCTGGATCCCTGATGCTGTGAGGCAGCAGTGCTAACCACTGTGCCACCGTGCTGCCCCTAAATTCCCTGGCTTGGCACAGCAGCAGGGAAAATTCAGCAAGCAGCTTTAGTGTTGAAACAGTTTACTATTTATTGACTGCACTAGGAAAATACACTAGCAGATCACAACATCACTGATATTTAGTGCTGAGGGTGTTAGCCAATGACTGAGAACAAACTGGTGCGAGCTGAGTGCAAGAATGCGCAGAACTTATAGGCCCAAGGCATACCTAACAGTGGGCTTGGGTGGGATTGTGGTCAGTGCAGACTTGATGGGCTGAATGGTCTCCTTTTGCACTGTTGGATGCTATGATTCTGGATCTTAGGTGATGCTTGCCTTATTGTTTCTGCTACCTTGGCCTAATCCAGTGACCACAAAGCTCACTGAACTACTCTTCAACCAGCACCCAACTTCCTTGCAGACCCCCAACTACAGCCGCTGCTCAAGAATTCCAGATTATTCTTCATACCCACAGAGACTCTCATTTTATCAAAATGGGCAAAGTGTGGACACCGAATAGACATGTCCAGGCAGCTCGCTCGGTAAAAGGCCTCAAAGATCGAGCTGCTGCATTGCCAGCAGAGACCCTTGGGTAAGTCCTGACATAAAAAGAACTGGGAGATTGGATGACTGCAAATTGGTAGTGGCTGCAACTTAGGGGGGTGGCAAACATCATGAAGGGGATGTACCATCAGCAATCGGATGGGGGATTGAGGTTTTCTCGGCTATTCTTCAAAATCTTCATGCGAAAGAATGGCTTGTGAAAGTCAACCTGCCAGTCAGCTCGACTATTGAGTTCTGAATGAAGTAAGATTGAGGGAGAAGCCCCACATGGTCTGACTGATCGATATACCTTCTTATCCTCTGGGCCATCACACCTGTCATGCAATGCTCATTTGACATATCAGTCACTGCCACAACATTGCTTAATGCACCACTTCTAGCGAAATCTGCATGCAGCTCATACTTGACACTATTGCTTCACTCTGTGGTTCTTTGCTGCAAGCTTTATATTGAAATTCCTGATCTTATGATTGATCGTGAATTCCTGTCTCTTTACAGGAATTCCTGTCCCCCCAAAAAAACAGCAGTATCAGGAAAGGACTGCAGCTACACACAGTATGATTAGATAACCAAGACAAGAAGAGTGCCTTTGTGAACTGGAGGGAGCAGTTTGAAGAGGGAAAGTGGCTCTCTTAAGTGGGGGTGGGTGGTCGGAGGGGGGAGAATGTCTGTAAAGTGGGAGGAAAAGTGTTCCCATATGAACTCGTTGATGCGGGGGGGCGGGGAGAGGAGGGGGAGGTTGGGTGCTGGAGGGGGGCGGGGAGAGGAGGGGGAGGTTGGGTGCTGGAGGAGGGCGGGGGGGAGGACGGGGAGAAGGTTGGCGGGGGGGGGGGGGGGGGGAATGCTCCTGAGAAAAGAAGGGTGCTGCCCATGTAGATTTTGAGTAAGTGATTACGAGGTTAGTTTGTTCAATAATGACAAACCCAAATGTCCCTTAATTTTTGATATTTAAAAGTCTATTAATGACGAAGTTAAAAATCTTTAAAGTTAACTAGATTGAACTATTTATAATGTAAATATTCAAATTTTACAAGCTACCTCGACCCACATCCTTAAAAAAAATATGCCAATAAACTTGGTGTCTCGGGGTTGTGGATCTCAGCCAAGCCAGCAGTAGGAATTTTACATTAGCCACTCCGTTCCTGGACCAGGTAGAGGGACAAACTACTCAGAAATCACACCCAGGTCCCATAAAGAATCTCATAGTAAATACCATGACTGAATGAAATAACACTCTTGTCGCAATGAGCAATTTCGTGTAATTGTATCCTGCTGAGCAGTTATCCAAACAGTAAAACTTAGCACTTTTACAGACACTTTAATTAGCGCGTTTTGGGGACTCCACATCAAAGCAAAGGGAGTTATTTAATCAACAATAACTGAAACAAACATTTCACTTCGCCACCTAAGACATGTAAGACATTGGAAAGCTGAGTTTGTAAAGAAAATGACACACAGTGGCTTTTCCTTTTGCAAGTTGTCCCCCAATGAGTTTTCAGTTCTGATTTGTTCACTGATTCGCAAGATGCTGGATGGTGTCATTGCTGTCATATTTGTAAAGGCCTCTGTTCAAATTGAGTTTCAGCAGCAACAGGAACAAGGAAAAAGTTCAGAATGCTCAAAGCAAAGCATAGCTACAATCGGATAAGTCTGAAAATAGAATTGATGGACACAAAAAAGAACAATGAATACAGAAAAAGTGATTGGGGTACAGTAAAGTGTTTTAAAATGTAAAGTTCAAAACAATCACTGGAAATCTGAAACATAAACATCAAATGCTGGGAAATTGCTCATCGGGAAAATCAGCATCGGTGTAGAGAACAGATAACATTTCAACTACAACCATTTAGTTTCAGAAACTGCTTCTTTCCATTTTTAGAAATAACGCAAATGTAATTTTTGGCTGAAATCCAGTCACATTTATACAATCAATATATCGACTGAGCTCTGTGTCTGCTCGCATTTTCCTTCAGCGATCAATTTGTAATTCCTTCATTTTAAGGTGTGACATTGATTTTTCTTTTACTCTTCACTCAAACAGCTTACTTTCCTGACACAACATAGAGGAAGAAGGGGCAGAGACACACTTAGTCCCTACAGCAGGCGCAAGTCTGGAAATTTTATGCAAATAAAGTTAAATTGTTTTAATAGTTTCTCTGTCTCACTTTCCTCTCTCATCACCAGTTAGGTCCCTATTTTAAGATACACCCAGAAGAAACAAGTCTCGGCCTTTACCAGACATAGGTACACAACAAGGGCATGGAGCAAAGAGTGAATGCATTTGGGCAATCTGACAAAGAGCTGCCAAGTCACGGCTGAGTTACCTCCTCCGGTATGCATAGTGTTCTGGCCTGAGGCATTTACTTGTTTACAGTCTGTTAATAGAGGTGCAATTAAAATCAATAATGTGCAAGACACCACAATTGCTGAGCACAGAAATCTTGGAGGATTGTAGAGCTGGAGGAGAGTACAGTGATAAGGAAGAGTATTGATAGGCAGAGGGATCTGAGTGTACAAGTATACAGGTCACTGAAAGTGGCAATGCAGGTGGAGAAAGTAGTCAAGAAGGCATAGGGCATGCTTGCCTTTTTCGGCCAGGGCATTGAGTTTAAAAATTGGCAAGTCATGTTGCAGCTTTATAGAAACTTAGTTAGGCCGCACTTGGAATATAGTGTTCAATTCTGGTCGCCACACTACCAAAAGGATGTGGAGGCTTTGGAGAAGGTACAGAAAAGATTTACCAGGATGTTGCCTGGTATGGAGGGCATTAGCTATGAGGAGAGGTTGGAGAAACTTGGTTTGTTCTCACTGGAACGACGGAGGTTGAGGAGCGACCTGATAGAAGTCTACAAGATTATGAGGGGCATGGACAGAGTGGATAGTCAGAAGCTTTTTCCCAGGGTGGAAGAGTCAATTACTAGGGGGCATTGGTATAAGGTGTGAGGGGCAAGATTTAAAGGAGATGTATGAGGCAAGTTTTTTACACAGAGAGTGGTGGGTGCCTTGAGCTCGCTGCCGGGGGAGGTAGTGGAAGCAGATACAGTAATGAGTTTTAAGGGGCGTCTGGACAAATACATGAATAGGATAGTAATAGAGGGATATGATCCCTAGAAGGGTAGGGGGTTTTAGTTCAGTCGGGCAGCATGGTTGGTGCAGGCTTGGAGGGCCGAAGGGCCTGTTTCTGTGCTGTAATTTTCTTTGTTCTTTGAAGGGCAAGACTGTGAAGGGATCTGAAAACAGTACGAGAATTTTAAAATTTTAATATCGGCCAGCCAGTGAAGGGTGAAGGGTGAATGGGACTTAGTGCAAGGTAGAGTACAGATAGCAGAGTTTTGGATGGGCACATCATTTACATAACTTTAAAGCAATGTTTTCTTTTCTCTTATCCTCACCATATGATTCCATTAATACTTGCCTAACATTCAGATGAGAAACATTAAGCTTTGTTAAGCAGATGTAAGAATGTCCAAGCTGGGTAAAGGTTAACCACTTTTCTTGCCTTATCATATTCCATGTCAGACTTCATTTGTGATTTTTCATGGGAGGTTTACTCACTAGACTTTGGAGACTACATCCATAATTATAAGTAACCTTTCACAGCTATTTAGCATGGAATCACCATTTTGGTAGGTCTGGAGAGGCAGTGGGTACAGCCCTGCCTCTGAGCCTGAAGCTCAGTGCCCCACTCCAGGACTGGATGACCCAGGAAGGTGCACTCATAATGTGGCCAATTGGTTGAAAATCAATCTGACAATCCTTACAACATATGTCAAAGGCAGGTAGAAAGAGTGAGAGAGATCCTTGATCAGCCTTGTGATGGAAAGGAATTGGAGCCTCTACCATCACCCTCCATTGCTCCAAGCTACAACATGCATGCGTTATATATAAACATTTATCAAAACTTCCCAGCTTTTGTACTCTACGCTCTTATTTCTAAAGCCCAGGATCCTGTAAGCATTATTAACCGTGCCCTCAAGCAGCCGTGTTACCTTTAATGGTTTGTGCACAGATACTCCCAGGTCTCCTCTATTCTTGGACCCACTTCACCATGGGGCGACATGGTGGCACAGTGGTTAGCACTGCTGCCTCACAGTGCCAGGGACCTGGGTTCGATTCCCCGCTTGGGTCACTGTCTGTGTGGAATCTGCACATTCTCCCCGTGTCTGCGTGAGTTTCGTCCGGGTGTTCTGGTTTCCTCCCACAGTCCAAAGATGTGCAGGTTAGATGGATTGACTATGCTAAATTAGTGTCGGGGGACTAGCTAGGGTAAATGCATGGCATTATAGGAGTAGGGCCTGGGTGGTATTGTGGTCGGTGCAGACTCGATGGGCCGAATGGCCTCCTTCTGCACTGTAGGATTCTATGATTCTATTCTTATGAACTGTATCCTTTATTTTTTATTGCCTCTCCCTAGTGTTCCTACCAAAATGTCTCACTGCACATTTGTCTGCCCATTCCACAATATTCTATGTCCTTTTGAATTTTAATGCTATCCTCCTCACAGTTTACAATATTTCCAGTCCCAAAAACAACTATTCATCAATGCTTTCTGTTTCCTGTCAGGCAATTTTGTACCTATGTTGATGCTGTCCCTTTTATTCCATGAGCTCTAATTTTGCTCACAAGTCTGTTACACAGCGTTTTGTCGAATGCCTTTTGGAAGTCCCTGTACATTACGGGTGTAATTTTCCCATATTTTTTTCAAATTGTCAGGTTCTGATTGAAAACCATTGTGTAGTTCTCCAGCTGCACTGCCCAGTTTTTAGTCCAGATGTTGAGCCTCTCTGGGGAAAAGCAAATAGTTGTCGGGTTTATGCCATCACTCTGGCAGGGCAGGATCTGATAGAGCCAGCAAGGCTGACCCCACACAGAGATCGGGACACCCCGATCAGCACTGAAAGCGAATGGCCCCCTGCACACCCCTATGTACAGGTTAGGACCCCCTCACAAGCAACAGGGTTCTCTGCTCCCCCCGCTCCCCTTAATGGGAACATAAGAGTTTCAGAGCTTCATCCAGTAAAAGGAGGTGGCAGTGCAGTGCTGGCTCTCTCTCATGGCCACCGAGAGAGCCAGTGTGGCATTCTAGGGAGGCATCAGCAATCAAAGAGCCAACATGGTGAGAGCATTACCCCAGACTGCCATTAGGCAGTGGCACATGAACTAAAGAGATGTGTCACAACCATTTAGACATTTGCAGGTAGTTGAGTCTAGGACAGTACATCCTCTCTGGAGAGGAAACTCTTATGCATAAAAGAGGCTGTTTGCAGACTCTCCTGGGAGGCTGATCTGTGTGCCATGCTGCAGGATGAGCTGAGCCCTATGGGAGTTGGTGGCCATCCAATGTCAGTGACAATGAAGGTTGCTGCGGTGCTGAGCTCCTGCACCTCCAAATTTTCCCATGGACCCACTGGAGATATGTGTAGCATCTCACAGTGAGCAGTACATCAATGCATTAAACTAGTGACTAACGCCCTTTTCTGAAGGGTCAATGAATATGTGTGCTACTGCACCAATCTGGACAATCAAGTTGAGAGAGCTTTTGGGTTCGTGGCTATGGCTGGATTCCCTCAGGTACGGGGTATAATCAGCTGCATGTATATGGCCTTCAAGGCACCCACAGACAAGGCAGCAGCCCCCATCAATTGGAAAGGTTTCTGCCCACTCAATGTGAAACTGGCTGAGGAGCTGAGGAGTTGCAGCCACGGGACTTCACTCAGAGGAGCCCCCAAAGCAGAAAGCAGCCACTCCTCCTCCCTTTTAAGGTACATGAAACTTCTTGTTGATCCAGATATGTGGACCTATTGGAGTTTCCAGATGCCTCACCTCACCTCTCACTTTGCCACTGCAGCATAGAGCTCATGGACAAGGTGATTGTGCACACTTCCAGCATCCACTGACTGGCCTGCTGGATCTCCATGAGGGTTATCAATCTCTCAATGGAAGAACCCAAGCATAAACATGCCAGAGACATGGTTGCACTCAAGGCCTTGATGGACTCCTCCTTCATCAGCACTTAGGTATGCATAGTCTCTGGCAGCTCTGTCAGATGTTCCGTTACCTCATGCTGTAGTTGCAGCATTTGCAGATGTACATCATCAGCCTGGGGATCTGTGTCCCCCTAACCTCTCACAGTCCTTTGATTGGAATTGTCCAGGGCTGTCAAAGCCTCCATTATCTGCTCAGGTGCATCTGTGTAGTACTCACCAGGTTGTGCTATGTGCAAACGGATACCCATTGCTCTGGTGGAAGATGCAAGGGCATTTTGTGAATGTACATCCTCTGAAGTCCCCTGCTCCTCCTGAGAAGTGACCGGCCACCTGTATCTCCAGCTCTCTGCTCATTGGCCTGATCTGCATGAGAGAACAAATATATTGAAGCATTACAGGCTCCCCATTGCATCATTCCAACCATCCCTACAGTGGAGATAGATGAACTGAATCGGTGAAATTGTTGCAATGTTTCTGGAAATCATACGAGAATGAACGGATGAGGGATAATTTGTAGTTAAGGTACATTTCAATTAAATGCTGAAAAGCTAATCATAAAATAAATCACAATAAACTATCTCAGAAAGGAAATGTGAGTGGTTTTAGCTTTTCCCAGCAGGTAAGACCACTGTCTGAGTCAGAAAGTTGTATGTTCAATGTTAATTCCAAACTTGGCGGGCTCACGGAGCAGAATCTGGTGAACTGGTGCGAAAATAATAATCTCTCCCTCAATGTCAACAAAAAGGAGATTGTCATCGACTTCAGGAAGCGTAGTGGAGAACGTGTCCCTGTCTACATCAATGGGGATGAAGTGCAAATGGTCGAGAGCTTCAAGTTTCTTGGTGTCCAGATCACCAACAACCTGTCTGGTTCCTCCACGTCGACACTATAAAGCAGCCCATGTTTGAATGGGGTCGTGAACGAAGCCCAGTCCATCACACAAATCAGCATCCCAGCCATTGACACTGTCTACACTTCCCGCTGCCTCGAAAAAGCAGCCAGCATAATCAAGGACCCCACACACCCCAAACATTCTCTCTTTCACCTTCTTCCGTCAGGAAAAAGATACAAAAGTCTGAGGACACGTACCAACCAACTCAAGAATAGCTTCTTCCCTGCTATCATCAGACTTTTGAATGGACCTACTTCATATTAAGTTGATCTTTCTCTACACCCTAGCTATGACTGTAACACTACATTATGCACTCTCTCCTTTCCTTCTCTATGTATGGTATGCTTTGTCTGTATAGCGCGCAAGAAACAGTACTTTTCACTGTATATTAATACATGTGACAATAATAAATCAAATTAAATCAAGTCAGTGGCTAGCGTCCTTGCCTCAGAGCCAGAAGCTCTGGGTTCGAGACTTGATGGCCAAGGAATATAAGTTCATGACACATTCAAACAGGTTGAGTGTGTCAACCTGTAAATCCTTCCAAACATGCCAATGGCTGGTAGTAAGAGTGGGAGAAACTCCTGGTCAGCCATGCTTGATGTGGAATGGCACGCCTCAAGCTATAAGCCCCTGGTGACAGACTAGCGACCTGTCCCAGGAAAAACAAGCGAAGGAAACAGATGAAAGTCTGCCTTAGTGCAACACTAGGTGTGGGAAGAGAATTGGGATTCCAGATTTGAGCAGCAATCTAGCTGACACCCCAATATACATGTCAATGTAAAAGGTTGACAAACAGTGAAAGCAAAGCTGACAACTAACTGTAAGGTAACACAAGATTGGCCCTGATATGTAGAATAAAATGGGCTGCACAAGTATCTTTCATCAAACCTGAGGTATACACAACAATCCTTCATTTGTTTTGGATGAATGAAAAACATTGTACAGGAGAGACTGAAGAGAAAAATCAAATATTAAAGGCATAAAATTGTTGGCACAAATCTGGGATGGCCTGAGGCACGGTCACCCTGGAAAATTAACATAAAACTGACGCACCCTATTAACTTGGAGCACTTCTGTACTAAATAACTAATAGATTTATTTTTTGAGAAAGTAAGGATGATATTGGGATTTTGAACAAAATCCTTACTTAAAATTCACTCTCCTACAGTTAATTCTCCCACATCCCAGATTGGGACAGTATTACACCCCATCTAGTGTTAGTTCATAGACATGTCACATCCCCATCAGTTTGCACCTTTTTGCAAAGATATTAGCCTAGAAATTAGGGGTTACTACTTTCATCTGCCACATTGTTCTGCCACCAGATGTGACTCAATCAATTAATTAGAACATTTAATACCTAAGACATAGGAGCAAAGTAGGCCATTCAGCCCATTGGGTCTGCTCCACCATTCAATGAGATCATAACTGATCTGATGTGATAACCCTCAACTCCACTTTCCCACTCTTGATCCCCTTACTGATTAAAAATCTGTCTATCTCAGCCCCTTAATGACCCAGGTTCTACCGCCCCCCGCGGTAAAGAATTCCACAGATTCACCATCCTTTGAGAGAAGACATTTTTCCTCATCTCTGTCTTAAACGGGCAACCCCTTACTCTGAGATTATGCCCTCTGGTCTTAGACTCTCCCACAAGGGGAAACACAAGTGGCATTGTGAACTGTGTAATTTCTGTCTGGGGCCGGGGTTACAGGAAAGCACATGGGGAGGCAGGAGTAATAATGGCATTGATGTATTCTGAATGTTCAAAACGTTGATCTGGGGTTGTGGACAGCATTTTGGGAGAGGCAGAGAACAGGTGTAACAATAGGACATGGAACTTGCAGCTGCTTAATTTGACAATGGCAGCAATGGAAAAGGTGTACAACTGGGAAAAGCAGCCATAACAGACAGATTAAAAACAAGAGACTTCAACTTCAGGCGGTCTGGGAAAAAGATTAGAAGAGTCAAAGAATTCCTACAGTGCAGAAGGAGGCTATTTTGCTCATCAAGTCCACACCAACTCTCTGACAGACTATCTTACCCAGGCCCTATCCCTGTAACACCACGTACTTACCCCACTAATCCTCCTAACCTACACATCTTGGGACACTAATGGACAATTTATCATGGCCAATCCACCTAACCTGCACATCTTTGGAGGAAACTAGAGCACGTGGAGGAAACCCTGGCAGATACGGGGAGAACGTGCAACTCCACACATAGTGATCCAAGCCAGGAATTGAACCTGGAGCCCTGGTGCTGTGAGGCAGCAGTGCTAACCACTGTGTCACATGCCACCCGTACAAAGGGACCTCAATTCTCCAAACATGATGGGTTTGAGATCTCCGTAGTCGTATTTGGGAAGAAGGCAAACAACCAAGGTCCAGTTCTGTTTGTCTTCCGTCACAGGAGAAGGTTTTCAATAACCAGAAGTCGCAGAGTCGACAGACATCCAACACTTGACACCACAGGAAACTGACCCAATACCTGTGGATGATGTCACCAAGAACAGCATATAAACAAAGAAGAGCAGAGAGGTAAAGAAAGATTCATAAGAGCATCTGGAACAGTTGAGGACTCTGGGACTGTACTCGTTGGAGTTTAGAAGGATGAGGGGGGTTCTTATTGAAACTTACAGGATACTGCGAGGCTTGGATAGAGTAGACGTGGAGAGGGAGTTTCCACTAATAGGAAAAACTAGAACCAGAGGGCACAACCTCAGGCTAAAGGGACTATCCTTTAAAACAGAGATGAGGAGGAATTTCTTCAGCCAGAGAGTGGTGAATCTGTGGAACTCTTTGCCGCAGAAGGCTGTGGAGGCCAGGTCATTGAGTGTCTTTAAGTCAGAGATAGATAGGTTCTTGATTGATAAGGGGGTCAGGGGTTATGGGGAAAAGGCAGGAGAATGGGGATGAGAAAAAAATCAGCCATGATTGAATGGCGGAGCAGACTCGATGGGCCGAGTGGCCTAATTCTGCTCCTATGTCTTATGGTCTTATGGTATTGAAGGCTATTCTCCACATACAGTGCAATAACTTAGGCTATGAATATAGTCAACTTTTTTCAGCTTTCCCGCAATTGCTTCAGGAAATGCAGAGAATGATCCTAGTGACTCTTATACATGCTAATTCTCAATGCTTCACATGTATCAGTGCTTTTGGATCCAAAATTAGTTTTCTGACAGGAAAGAATATAATTACACTGGAAGCAGTGCATAGAAGGTTCACTTGTTCACTGATTCCTGGGATGGAGGGGTTGTCTTGTAAGGAAAGGCTGGACATGTTGGGCTTCTTTCCATTGGAGTTTAGAAAAATAAGAAATAATCTTATTGAAACAGATAAGATCCTGAAGGGATTTGTGGATGCTGAAAAGATGTTTCTCCTTGCCGGAGGACTAAAACTAGGAGACTTTGACAGACTGGAAGATCCTGCCAATGGGTGGGGCCATAAAATTCCACCCATTGTATATATTTAGGCTCCGTTAGATAGATTCTTGATTGACAAAGGGTGGGATGGGGTCAAAGGGTGGACAGGAAAGAGGAGTTGAAGCCACAATGAGAGCAGACATGATTTTATCAAATGGTAGAACAGGCCACATGTATGGTGGTTCATTTCCGTTCCTAATTTGTATGTTAGTATATCCTCTGATGTGGAGATGCCGGCGTTGGACTGGGGTAAACACAGTAAGAAGTTTAACAACACCAGGTTAAAGTCCAACAGGTTTATTTGGTAGCAAAAGCCACACAAGCTTTCGAGGCTCTGAGCCCCTTCTTCACCTGAAGAAGGGGCTCAGAGCCTCGAAAGCTTGTGTGGCTTTTGCTACCAAATAAACCTGTTGGACTTTAACCTGGTGTTGTTAAACTTCTTACAGTATATCCTCTGACAGCATCACAACTTGTTCCTAACTTGTGAAATTTGAGACGCGTTCCCTGAGCAGGAACTATTCAGAACATAATTACAAAAACAAATGATGAGTCTTTAATTTATTAAATAAATTCAACAGTGGTTATTCCTAATTTATTAAGTATTACTAGCCAATGATACCTACTCATTCAAAGTAATACATGGGCTGATGTTGGGAAAGGGTGTTTTTTTTATAATTGAGCTAATGTAAAGGATTACTGAAATAATTTATTGGACCAATAATTTATTGATGAACTTCTAAGAGGCAGTCAAAGGAGACTTATCATTTATTTATTATTGTACCCTAAAGGGTTGGAGAGGGCATTAATTAACTTACTGGCGAGCTCCACAGGAAGACTGTGGGAAGTATGTTAGTGTGAACATTATATCATAGTCACTGAAAGCTAGAAGGAGAAATGTTATTATTTTTAAACTTATTAAGTGTCTTAAACAGACAATTAATTAAAAGCAAATCCCAAGGTAAACAGGGTTGGCTGCTTGAATTAATCCAAAGGAGCACTATATTCAGGCAGAGTAATAAACTCAGTAGCAAAAAGCAACACCCAATAGATCCCAAGGCATGGGAGTAGGTCGGCAATGACTGTGAGTTAGGCATGAGCCACTATAGGGTTTACTGTCCTAACAAAAACTTGGCATCACCACCAGCAGCAACCAAGCCTCCCCCAGTACCACAGTAGAAAACAGTACCACTGCAGGGAAGTCCATTGTCAACTTGTCGGACTACACACTTCAACCAGATGAAATTGAAGTTCTCAGCCGAGGGCTCAATTTCTGCCCCATCACCAAAATGGACCCCATCAGTCTCGCAGCGGACACAGAGGAATTCATCAGGCAAATGAGGCTGCGGGAGTTCTTCCACAAACCCCAAGAGGCCAACAGTGAACCCAATGAGACAGCCAATGAACTGGAACAGCCGACAGAGAGATTCGCGGTGCAGCAACCAAAGAGGAAAGAGTCGAATTGGACTCCTCTGGAAGGCCGCTGCCCTCGACTCAACATGTATGCCCAAGCCGTCAGGAGGTGCGTCAACACCAGATTCATCAGCCGCACTCACAAGACAGCCCCAAACGTCACCCAAGCACAATGCAACGCCATTCGCACTCCCAAGACTAACCGCAACATTGTCACCAAACCAGCAAAGGAGGGGCCACTGTCATACTGAACAGAACAGATTATGACAAAGAAGTGTCCCGACAACTGAACAATGAGAAACACTACAGACAGTTACCCACAGATCCGACCAAAGAACACACCCGTCAACTCAACAGACTGATCAAGACCTTTGATCCAGACCTTCAGAGCACCCTCTGTGCTCTCATCCCACATACTCTCCTCATTGGAGATGTCTACTGCCTCCCAAAGATACACAAGGCCAACACAGCCGGTCATCCCATCATATCAGGCAATGGAACCCTGTGTGAGAACCTCTCCGGCTACGTTGAGGGCATCCTGAAACCCATTGTACAAAGAACCCCCAACTTTTATCACGACACTATGGACTTCCTACAGAAACTGATCGCACATGGAGCAGTTGAACCAGGAGCACATATCGTCACAATGAATGTCTCGGCACTCTACACCAGCATCCCCCACGATGACAGCATTGCTGCAACTGCCTCAGTACTCAATGCCGACAACTGCCAATCTCCAGATGCAATTCTACAACTCTTCCATTTCCTCCTGGACTACAACGTCTTCACCTTCAACAGCCAGTTCTTCATCCAGACACACGGAACTTCCATGGGAACCAAATTCGCACCTCAATATGCCAACATCTTCATGCACAGGTTCGAATAAGACCTCTTCACCATACAGGACCTTCAACCGATGCTATACACTAGATAAATTGATGACATTTTCTTTCTTTGGCCTCATGGTGAACAATCATTGAAACAACGATATGATGACATCAACAAGTTCCATCCCACCATCAGACTCACCATGGACTACTCTCCGGAATTGGTTGCATTCTTGGACACACGCATCTCCATCAAGGACCGTCACCTCAGCACTTCACTGTACCGCAAGCCCACGGATAACCTCACGATGCTCCACTTCTCCAGCTTCCATCCTAAACACGTTAAAGAAGCCATCCCCTACGGACAAGCCCTCCATATACACAGGATCTGCTCAGATGAGGCGGATCGCAACAGACACCTACAGACGCTGAAAGATGCCCTCATAAGAACAGGTTATGGCGTTCAACTCATCGATCGACAGTTCCGATGCGCCACAGTGAAAAACTGCACCAACCTCCTCAGAAGACAAACATGGGACACGGCGGACAGAGTACCCTTCGTCGTCCAGTACTTTCCAGAGCAGAGAAGCTACGACATCTTCTCCGGAACCTTCAACATGTCATCGATGAAGACGAATATCTCGCCAAGGCCATCCCCACACCCCCACTTCTTGCCTTCAAACAACCGCACAACCTCAAACAGACCATTGTCCGCAGCAAACTACCCAGCCTTCAGGAGAACAGTGACCACGACACCACACAACCCTGACACAGCAACCTCTGCAAGACGTGCCAGATCACCGACACGGATGCCATCATCTCACGTGAGAACACCATCCACCAGGTACACAGTACATACTCTTGCGACTTGGCCAATGTTGTCTACCTGATACGCTGCAGGAAAGGATGTCCCGAGGCATGGTACATTGGCGAGACCATGCATCAACAGATGAATGAACACTGCTTGACTATCACCAGGCAGGAGTGTTCTCTTCCTGTTGGGGAACATTTCAGCAGTCAAGGGCATTCAGCCTCTGATCTTCGGGTAAGCGTTCTCCAAGGCGGCCTTCACGACACATGACAACGCAGAATTGCTGAGCAGAAACTGATAGCCAAGTTCCGCAAGCATGAGGGCGGCCTCAACCGGGATCTTGGGTTCATGTCACACTATCTGCAACCCCCACGATTTGCCTGGGCTTGCAAAATCTCATTAACTGTCTTGGCTTGAGACAATTCATACCTCTTTAATCTGTGCTTAACCCTCTCTCCACTTGCATTGTCTGTACCTGTGAAACTTGATTACCTGTAAAGACTTGCATTCCAACCATTATCTTGTAAATTGAGTCTGTGTCTATGTATGTCCCTTTTGTGAACACAACTCTTCACTCACCTGAAGAAGGAGCAACACTCCAAAAGCTTGTGCTACCAAATAAACCTGTTGAACTTTAACCTGGTGTTGTGAGACTTCTTACTGTGCGTACTCCAGTCCAATGCCGGCATCTCCACATCATGGCTAACATAATGCACCAGGTTGTAGGAGTAACCTCACACATCAATAATTTACTTTACCAGTGTAAGAAAATTGAGCCAAAGAAGCTCACATATAGGATTTAAAAACCTTATGTCTTGTACTGATCCACTGAGTAACTTCACAACCCACTAACTTACAGGAGGTCTTGTGGCTCAGTGGGTATTATCCCTGCCACTAAAGGGGTTCAATTCCCCTGCCAGTGCTTGTTGGTATCGGAAGGAGCATTCATCACACGGTTCAACAGGCTGATAATCAGCCAGCTAATTCTTCCACCTCCCCATTATTCCCCAAAAAGAAACAAGCGTGTGAAGGTTAGAAACAAACGAGCTAAGCTATCTAATTATTTTGGAGCGGCTTGTTTCATTTCTCAGAAACAGGAAATGTTTGTTAATGGAATCAGGAGAGATGATATGCATCCAGTATTAATGCAAATTTCCTTCTTGCCAGTAACTTTCCTTATAACTGCAAAACTAAAGAATAAAAGAGAGAACAGGCAATCATGTCACATAGCTCACTCCATCAGAAACGGGAAAGCTACCTCACCAAGAATCATGCATTTTGACGTGGTATCAAAGTGAATAACCAGTCTCCCCTAAATCAACATCTAATCTGGGATAAAGGGATGTCCGCTGTACACTACAAAAGCTTTCCCTGCATTGAAGAAGCGTATCACTGTGCATCTTGGTCACATTGAAAAAAAGTCATATTGTCTAATTGAAACCTTCCTTTAATAACACCATTTAATCGTGACCAAATAAGCACCACAAATGAAAGGTGTGAAAGTACACAGCAGGTTCATCAGCATCTGTAAAGACAAAAGGTCGGCTCATACTTCAGATGTGGACTTTTCCAACAATTCTCTATTTTCACTCAGTCCTTGCAGGGCTTTTGTTCTTTTTATTTATTAGGACGCTAAGTAGATTTTTTCAAGTTATGGTCCAGAACTTTAGGAAAATTTGATTGACTATGTTGATGAATACGATAAATCTGTGGCTGCCACACAACAATTGGGGTTTTCCTTGTTTTGAGACAACATAAGGATCTGGGTATAAATTTTTAGGGTGGCTGGCGTTCTGCTCCCGCCATCTGAAGAGTCAGTGGAGAACACATCCCTGCCAATTCCGAGAGCCTTGCTGCCATTTTATTTTCTAGCGAGTATTAAAAAGCATAAGGCGGGACTTTTGCCTTTCAGCCAGGTGGAAGTTCCATCTTCTTCCCTTCACGCCTGCGATCGAACTTTCTTAATTTCCGGGTTCCCCCTATGGGTTGTCATCTGCCCACCAACCTAAAAATCGAGAATAGACAAGATCACTTAAAGGTCAAGAACCCAACTAACTGACCTGTGTACCTTGTAGTTGCTAGAGCAATGTAATTATCACCCACCTCCAGGTTTCCTGACCAATTAGGGAGACAGGTGGGATGATGTGCCTAAACTAGCAATGAAGGATCTCTATTTGAAGGCAACCTGGCAGGTCTCACAACAAGAAGTTTAACAACACCAGGTTAAAGTCCAACAGGTTTATTTGGTAGCAAAAGCCACACAAGCTTTCGGAGCTCAAAGCCCCTTCTTCAGGTGAGTGGAAATTCTGTTCACAAACAGAGCTTATAAAGACACAGACTCAATTTACATGAATAATGGTTGCAATGCGAATACTTACAACTAATCAAGTCTTTAAGAAACAAAACAATGTGAGCGGAGAGAGCATCAAGACAGGCTAAAAAGATGTGTATTGTCTCCAGACAAGACAGCCAGTGAAACTCTGCAGGTCCACGCAACTGTGGGAGTTATAAATAGTGTGACATGAACCCAATATCCCGGTTGAGGCCGTCCTCGTGTGTGCGGAACTTGGCTATCAGTTTCTGCTCAGCGACTCTGCGCTGTCGTGTGTTGCGAAGGCCGCCTTGGAGAACGCTTAGCCGAATATCAGAGGCCGAATGCTCGTGACCGCTGAAGTGCTCCCCAACAGGAAGAGAACAGTCTTGCCTGGTGATTGTCGAGCAGTGTTCATTCATCCGTTGTCGCAGCGTCTGCATAGTTTCCCCAATGTACCATGCCTCGGGACATCCTTTCTTGCAGCGTATCAGGTAGACAACGTTGGCCGAATTGCAAGAGTATGTACCGTGTACCTGGTGGATGGTGTTCTCACGTGAGATGATGGCATCTGTGTCGATGATCCGGCACGTCTTGCAGAGGTTGCTGTGGCAGGGTTGTGTGGTGTCATGGTCACTGTTCTCCTGAAGGCTGGGTAGTTTGCTGCGGACAATGGTCTGTTTAAGGTTGTGCGGTTGTTTGAAGGCAAGAAGTGGGGGTGTGGGGATGGCCTTGGCGAGATGTTCGTCTTCATCAATGACATTTTGAAGGCTCCGGAGGAGATGCCGTAGCTTCTCCGCTCCGGGGAAGTACTGGACAACGAAGGGTACTCTGTCCACTGTGTCCCGTGTTTGTCTTCTGAGGAGGTCGGTGCGGTTTTTCGCTGTGGCGCGTTGGAACTGTTGATCAATGAGTCGAGAGCCATATCCTGTTCTTATGAGGGCATCTTTCAGTGTCTGGAGGTGTCTGTTGCGATCCTCCTCATCCGAGCAGATCCTGTGTATACGGAGGGCTTGTCCGTAGGGGATGGCTTCTTTAACGTGTTTAGGGTGGAAGCTGGAGAAGTGGAGCATCGTGAGGTTATCCGTGGGCTTGCGGTACAGTGAGGTGCTGAGGTGACAGTCCTTAATGGAGATGCGTGTGTCCAAGAATGCAACCGATTCCGGAGAGTAGTCTATGGTGAGCCTGATGGTGGGATGGAACTTGTTGATGTCATCATAGAGTTGTTTCAGTGATTGTTCACCATGAGTCCAAAGGAAGAAAATGTCATCGATGTATCTAGTGTATAGCATCGGTTGAAAGTCCCGTGCGGTGAAGAAGTCTTGTTCGAACCTGTGCATGAAGATGTTGGCATATTGAGGTGCGAATTTGGTCCCCATGGCTGTTCTGTGTGTCTGGATGAAGAACTGGTTGTTGAAGGTGAAGATATTGTGGTCCAGTATGAAGCGGATGAGATGTAAAATTGCATCTGGAAATTGGCAGTTCTCCCCCAACCAAGTACCCTTCGTTGTCCAGTACTTCCCCGGAGCGGAGAAGCTACGGCATCTCCTCCGGAGCCTTCAACATGTCATTGATGAAGACGAACATCTCGCCAAGGCCATCCCCACACCCCCACTTCTTGCCTTCAAACAACCGCACAACCTCAAACAGACCATTGTCCGCAGCAGACTACCCAGCCTTCAGGAGAACAGTGACCATGACACCACACAACCCTGCCACAGCAACCTCTGCAAGACGTGCCGGATCATCGACACAGATGCCATCATCTCACGTGGGAACACCATCCACCAGGTACACGGTACATACTCTTGCAATTCGGCCAACGTTGTCTACCTGATACGCTGCAAGAAAGGATGTCCCGAGGCAAGGTACATTGGGGAAACTATGCAGACGCTGCGACAACGGATGAATGAACACCGCTCGACAATCACCAGGCAAGACCTCTGTTGGGGAGCACTTCAGCGGTCACGGGCATTCGGCCTCTGATATTCGGGTAAGCGTTCTCCAAGGCGGCCTTCGCGACACACGACAGCGCAGAGTCGCTGAGCAGAAACTGATAGCCAAGTTCCGCACACACAAGGGCGGCCTCAACCGGGATATTGGGTTCATGTCACACTATTTGTAACTCCCACAGTTGCGTGGACCTGCAGAGTTTCACTGGCTGTCTTGTCTGGAGACAATACACATCTTTTTAGCCTGTCTTGATGCTCTCTCCACTCACATTGTTTTGTTTCTTAAAGACTTGATTAGTTGTAAGTATTCGCATTCATAGAAATCATAGAAACCCTACAGTGCAGAAGGAGGCCATTCGGCCCATCGAGTCTGCACCGACCACAATCCCACCCAGGCCCTACCCCCACATATTTACCCGCTAATCCCTCTAACCTACGCATCCCAGGACTCTAAGGGGCAATTTTTAACCTGGCCAATCAACCTAACCCGCACATCTTTGGACTGTGGGAGGAAACCGGAGCACCCGGAGGAAACCCACGCAGACACGAGGAGAATGTGCAAACTCCACACAGACAGTGACCCGAGCCGGGAATCGAACCTGGGACCCTGGAGCTGTGAAGCAGCAGTGCTAACCACTGTGCTACCGTGCCGCCCAACCATTATTCATGTAAATTGAGTCTGTGTCTTTATATGCCCTGTTTGTGAACAGAATTCCCACTCACCTGAAGAAGGGGCCTAGAGCTCCGAAAGCTTGTGTGGCTTTTGCTACCAAATAAACCTGTTGGACTTTAACCTGGTGTTGTTAAACTTCTTACTGCGTTTACCCCAGTCCAACGCCGGCATCTCCACATCAGGTCTCACAACAGCAGCAGAAAACAACCCAGTGTGAGGGAGCAAAGACCTGCTGTATGGGTGGAAGACATGGAAAGCCTTCTCCTCACTGCATAATTCATGCAGCGAGGGCACGAAGAGAAGTCATCGTCCCTGCGGATGGACAAGGAATGCAGCCAATTTCATTAAAGCAGGCATAGTTTCAAGTCACAAAGGCTGACAGTCTCTGAAGCATAGTGCCCAGGACCTGCGTTCAGTGCAGGAAAAGGTTTAATGACCTTCATGGCAAGGTGATTGTCCTGCAACACTCAGCTGGCATCCGTCATTCTCTCACTTCCCCTTTGAGGGTGAAGAGCTAACTAGTGGTGAATTAACCTGAGGATCATCACCACACTTCAGGCGATGGGCAAAGTTGAGAAGGATAACCTCAGTCGGTACGGGAATTGAACCTGCGCTGTTGGCATCGCTCCGCATCACGAAACAGCTGGCAGCCAACTGAGGTAAACTGACTCCCAAACCCGCAACTTATTGTCCTCTCATTTCCATTCCTCACTGTAACTTTTCATGCTCATAACTCTCTGCCTTTTCTCATTGCAAGGGCAGAAGCCCACAACTCCAGGGAGAGGCAGGGAACTTGGGGGAGAATTGCAGCCATGGCTACACTGACTGCGATGGAGAAGGAAGCCCTGGAGATTGGCAGAGTGACAGCACAGATAGAGAGATTGGGGTGACCCAGAGACCAGGTGACAGCATTAGATATTGCACTGTCATTTGGCATATAACTGCCACTCATGTTGAATGCTCTTTCCTGGTTACGAACCGGGAACCTCCCGCGTGTTAAGCGAATGTGAAAATCAGTACGCTACTGAAACAGGTGACAAACTCATATTGAATCAACACCGCCAATACACATTTTGCCAACTTGGCACCCCATTTTATCTAGATTCAGCACAAATTCATTCCTTTCACCTCCTATAGGGGCCTTGATGTGGTGTATGTATGACTGTGGGAGGTTACATGGTGGTGGGAGGCAGCATAAAAGAATTTAAATTAAAGGATAAAACTTTAAATTGGAAGATTGCAAGTCTACATGGGTTTGTGGGTCAGGAATATTGGATGTACAGTACTCATCGTGGAATGAAGGATAGGCAGCAGAATTTTGGATGATTTGGAGTTTATAGAGAGTGGAAATAGGTCTCTGGTCAAGAGAGTACTGGAGTAGACAATTCTGGAGGTGCCAAAGATATGACTGAGTTCAGAGGAGAGGATGGCAATGTTACCAAGCTGGATGTAAGCAGCCTTCTTGATGAAAAGGATATAATGGCAAAAGTTCAGCCTGTTTGAATAGGATGCAGAAGTTGTGAGTTGTTTGGTTCAGCTTGACATAATGGTTGGAAGGGGTTTAAGGTGAGAGTTGAAGACAATGGTTTTGGGGTCTTCCCAATGTTTAACTTAAAGAAATTATGATTCATTCATGATTGGAGATTGGAAAAAGAGTTCAGAATATTTGAGACTGAACACCCAGACTGATTGCTGCACGGAACACCCCCAACATCCCCCACCCCCTGACTAACCACAACCCAGGCATCCCCCCCTCTAATGTGCCCCATGGGATTCCCCCCATTCCCTAACTGCATTCCCCCCCCCCACCCCCACCCACATGGTGCTCTCCCTCTCTTCCTAACCCACAATGCCTGACCCTCACCCACCCCCTCATATCAAACATCCCCAACCCCAATACCAACTGATCACCTTAGACTCTTACCTTCTCTTTGTCATTTAAACCCCTGATTTAAAGCAGCTCGTGCAGTCAAAAAGAGGCAATGTTCTCTTTCATTCTGTTAGAATTCAGCTCAGAAACTTCAACGTGTTCTATGAAATCCGCCTGGATCATAAGTTTTGCACTTTGAATTTGGTTAGGGTGAGCACAAGTTATTTCACTTCAGGTATGATTCAAATGATGCACGAAGGAGCTTTTATCAAACAAAGTTTATTTAAGTATTACAGTTAAGTATACATGTGTAGAAAGAAAATTAGCAATAACTTTTACCAATTACAAACAAGAAAAAAAATCATAATATTGTATAAGCCTTAACAGCTAAATGCCATTCCAATGAAACAAATCCCATAAACAAAACCTTTACCACAGGTTTAATACAGCAAAGACTAATGCTCACGTGATACTGGAACTGAGTTCTTTGGTTGTAGAATTGAAACCCTGACTTCTCAGCCTTGTAACTTCGAGCAGCCCTCTGGATACACCCAGAACAGCTTGAAGTCAGAACAGTCCAGAACACCAGGGTTAGAGAGACTCAAGGTAAGCCAACCACCAACAGCAGATTTTCCACTCCAGGAAGGTAAGAAGCCTTGCTTTCAGCTAACCAGTAGAATTTCCAATATCAGGGAGAGAGAGAAACACTGCTTTCAGTCTGATGTCCACTCCCTTCTAAACTAAAACTGAAATGAATCTTTAGGTTCTTTTCCTGGGGAAGAACCACCTGACTTTGACTTCTCAATCAATCTTCCCCTCACAATATTTCTAAGGGCTCTACCATTTCCTGTATACTTTCCTTCTGCAGTAGACCTTCCAAATCTCATCACCTCACATTTGTCCGGGTAAAATTCCATCTACCATCTTTCGGCCCAGGTCTCCAACCGATTTATATCCTGCTGTATCCTCTGACAATCCTCCTTACTATTCGCTACTCCCCCAATTTTAGGGTCATCTGCAAATTTACTAATCAGACCAGCTACATTTTCTTCCAAATCATTTATATATATTACAAATAACAGCGGCACCAACACTGATCCTTGTGGAACACCGCTTGTTACAGATCTCCAGTTAGAAAAGTACCTTTCCACTGCTACTTTCTGCTTTCTATGCCCAAGATATGGAGATGCCGGCATTGGACTGGGGTAAACACAGTAAGAAGTCTAACAACACCAGGTTAAAGTCCAACAGGTTTATTTGGTAGCAAAAGCCACTAGCTTTCAGCGTGCTGTCCCTTAGTCAGGTGAGTGGGAGTTCTGTTCACAAACAGAGCATATAAAGACACAAAATTAATTTACAAAATAATGATTGGAATGCGAGTCTTTACAGGTAATCAAGTCTTAAAGGTACAGACAATGTGAGTGGAGAGAGCGTTAAGCACAGGTTAAAGAGATGTGTTTTGTCTCCAGACAGGATAGTTAGTGAGATTTTGCAAGTCCGGGCAAGTCGTGGGGGTTACAGATAGTGTGACATGAACCCAATATCCCGGTTGAGGCCGTCCTCATGTGTGCGGAACTTGGCTATCAGTCTCTGCTCAGCAACTCTGCGCTGTCGTGTGTCGTGAAGGCCGCCTTGGAGAACGCTTACCCGAAGATCAGAGGCCAAATGCTCGTGACCGCTGAAGTGTTCCCCAACAGGAAGAGAACACTTTTGCCTGGTGATTGTCAAGTGGTGTACATTCATCCGTTGTAGTAGCATCTGCATGGTCTCCCCAATGTACCATGCCCCGGGACATCCTTTCCTGCAGCGTAGCAGGTAGACAACGTTGGCCGAGTTGCAAGAGTATGTACCGTGTACCTGGTGGATGGTGTTCTCACGTGAGATGATGGCATCAGTGTCGATGATCCGGCACGTCTTGCAGAGGTTGCTGTGGCAGGGTTGTGTGGTGTCGTGGTCACTGTTCTCCTGAAGGCTGGGTAGTTTGCTGCGGACAATGGTCTGTTTGAGGTTGTGCGGTTGTTTGAAGGCAAGAAGTGGGGGTGTGGGGATGGCCTTGGCGTGATGTTCGTCTTCATCAATGACATGTTGAAGGCTCCGGAGAAGATGTCATAGCTTCTCTGCTCCGGGGAAGTACTGGACGACGAAGGGTACTCTGTCCACCGTGTCCCGTGTTTGTCTTCTGAGGAGGTCGGTGCGGTTTTTCGTTGTGGCGCGTCGGAACTGTCGATCGATGAGTCGAGCGCCATATCCTGGTCTTATGAGGGCATCTTTCAGCGTCTGGAGGTGTCTGTTGCGATCCTCCTCATCTGAGCAGATCCTGTGTATATGGAGGGCTTGTCCGTAGGGGATGGCTTCTTTAACGTGTTTAGGGTGGAAGCTGGAGAAGTGGAGCATCGTGAGGTTATCCGTGGGCTTGCGGTACAGTGAAGTGCTGAGGTGACTATCCTTGATGGAGATGCGTGTGTCCAAGAATGCAACCGATTCCGGAGAGTAGTCCATGGTGAGTCTGATGGTGGGATGGAACTTGTTGATGTCATCATATAGTTGTTTCAGTGATTGTTCACCATGACTCCAAAGGAAGAAAATGTCATCGATGTATCTAGTGTATAGCATCGGTTGAAGGTCCTGTGCGGTGAAGAAGCCTTGTTCGAACCTGTGCACGAAAATGTTGGCATATTGAGGTGCGAATTTGGTCCCCATGGCTGTTCTGTGTGTCTGGATGAAGAACTGGTTGTTGAAGGTGAAGACATTGTGGTTCAGGATGAGGCGGATGACTTGTAAAATTGCATCTGGAAACTGGTAGTTGTCGGCGTTGAGTACTGAGGCAGTTGCAGCAATGCCATCATCGTGCGGGATGCTGGTGTAGACTGCCGAGACATCCATTCTGACGAGGAGTGTTCCTGGTTCAACTGGTCCATGTGTGCTGAGTTTCTGTAGGAAGTCTGTAGTGTCACGACAAAAGCTGGGGGTTCTTTGTACAATGGGTTTCAGGATGCCCTTGACGTAGCCGGAGAGGTTCTTGCACAGGGTCCCATTGCCCGATACGATGGGACGGCCGGGTGTGTTTGCCTTGTGTATCTTCAGGAGGCAATAGAGATCTCCAACGCGGGGAGTACGTGGGATGAGAGCACGGAGGGTGCTCTGAAGGTCCAGATCAAAGGTCTTAATCAGTCTGTTGAGTTGACGGGTGTGTTCTTTTGTCGGATCCGCGGGGAACTGTCTGTAGTGTTTCCCGTTGTTCAGCTGTCGGTACACTTCTTTGCAGTAATCCGTTCTGTTCAGTATGACGATGGCCCCTCCTTTGTCTGCTGGTTTGATGACAATGTTGCGGTTGGTCTTGAGAGCGCGGATGGCATTGCGTTGTGCTTGGGTGATGTTCGGGGCTGTCTTGTGAGTGCGGCTGATGAATCTGTTGTTGACGCACCTCCTGATGGCTTGGGCATACAGGTCAAGTCGAGGGCAGCAGCCTTCCAGAGGAGTCCAATTCGACTCTTTCCTCTTTGGTTTCTGCACTGCAGATCTCTCTGTCGGCTGTTCCAGTTCATTGGCTGTCTCATTGTGTTCGCTGTTGGCCTCTTGGGGTTTGTGGAAGAACTCCCGCAGCCTCATTCGCCTGATGCCCAAGCCAGTTTTGTATCAATCTTACCAGCTCATCTCGGATCCCACATGACTTCACCTTCTGTATCAGCCTGCCATGAGGAACGTTATCGAAGGCTTTACTAAAGTCCATGTGTACAACATCCACTGCCCTGCCCTGGTCAATAACATCACAACTCCAACTCTCTTAGACGTCAACGCTGGGCTTCGGGGGACTACGCTGCCTGAATCTTGCCTGGCCCGAGTCTGAAAATTGGGTGAGGCAGACACAGAAAGAATTTGATGCAGGTAAGTTTTAAAGTTTATTTATTAGTGTCACAAGTAGGCTTACATTAATACTGCAATGAAGTTACTATGAAAATCCCTAGTCGCCATATTCCGACGCCTGTTCGGGTACACTGAGGGAGAATTTAGCAGAGCCAATGCACCGAACCAGCACATCTTTCAGACTGTGGGAGGAAACTGGAGCACCCGGAGAAAACCCATGCAGACACAGGGAAAACGTGCAGACTCCGCACAGTGACCCAAGATGGAAATCGAACCCGGGTCCCCGGCATTGTGAGGCAGCGGTGCTAACCACTGTGCCACCGTGCTACCCAGTCCCACTGTGCCACACAGAAAGATGAAAATGCTTAGCAGTTCAGAGACGATTTACTAAACTGATACCAGGAATGGTAGGTTGTCTTATGAGGAACAGTTGGAAAGATTAGGCTTGTACCCAGTACAGTTTAAAGAGTAAGAGGTGAACTTGATCAAAAGTAAGATCCCGAGGGGCTTTGACAGGGTAGATGTGGAGAGGATGCATCCTCTTGTGGGAGAACTAGAACTAAGGGGCATTGTTTAAAAATAAGGTGTCACTTATTTAAGATGTGGAGATGCCGGCGTTGGACTGGGGTAAACACAGTAATTTATTCACTTATTTAACACAGTCACTTATTTAAGACTCCGTGAGTCTTTCGAATTATTTTTCTCAAAAGACAATGAAAGCAGAGTCTTTGAATATTTTTAAGACAGAGCTAGCTAGATTCTTGATTAACAAGGGAGTGAAAGGTTATCTGAGGTAGGCAGGAATGTGGAGTTGAGATTACAATCAGATCAGCCATGATCTATTTGAATGGCAGAGCAGGCTTGAGGGCTGAGTGACCTACTCCTGCTCCTAATTCATCTGTCCATATGTATGTTTTTATTAAACATACATATGGCTAAAGTTTAACACTTTTGCACTTTTACTTTTTTTTAGTTTCTGCATTGTTTATTTGGTTATTGCTCCATGTGTTTTGTGCTCTTATGCACCACCATAAAGTTTGAACCTTACAATGCAGTCCAGTCAAGTTACATTTCACCAGCACACACAGCCACATTGGCTCGAATTCTCTGGCCGTTCACCCCGGCGGGATTCTCTGGTCCCGCTGGCAGTGCACTCCCGCCCAGAGGTTTGCTGCCAGCTTGGGGTGACGTCAATGGGAATTCCCATTGGCAGTGGTGGGACCAGAGAATCCTGCCGCTAGCAAACAATGCACCACCTCCCGCTGGCGGGAAACACGTGGCTGGGAAACCGGAGAATCTCACCCATTGTTTTTTCCATTTCTTAGTAATATTTTGTGAATGGACTGCATGAATTCATTTTCTAGATTTTCTTTTTGCAGATTTGAATACTTAGTTGCAGCGTGACTTCTATATTTTAACGGATGTTCCTTTGACTGTGTTCCATAAGAGATGCTGCTTTTTCCTTATTTTTTGGGAGACTGATCCAGGGGGTCTCTAAGTTGAGTTTGAGTGGTTGTAAAATTGATGCCTACAGAATTACTGCAGAATTTAATGAAAAAGCTCAAGGAGGCTGGTTGGCATTTAAAAGTAGTAGTTGTAAAAAACTTGGAAGGGAAATATTTTTCCAAGGCCAGGTAAGGAAAAGTCAGGCAGTGGGTGGGGGGAATCAGATGAGGATAGGAAGTTGTAGCCTGCGAGTAATACAAGGAAGGGCTGGAGCAAAGTTGTGGATGAGTAACTAAGTAGTCTTTGTGATGGATAGAGTAAAGGATTGGTTTGACAAAGTACCCTTCGACCGCACAGACCACATTCCATCTCCATAACATTGTTCACTTTTGTCCTTCACGTACAGAAACCTTTATCCATACTTTCATCACCTCTGGACCCAACTCTTCAGACGCCCACTTTGCTGATTTCCTTTCTTCCATAAACTCCTACTTGTCCAACATTTACGTTATACCGCTCATGTCCTCTAAACCCTGCTCATCATAGAATCCCTACAGTGCAGAAGGAGGCCATTCGGCCCATTGAGTCTGGACCAATTCTCCAACAGAACATCCTACCAAGGCCCACCCCTGCCCATGTATGATGACCTCACGTATTTACCCCATTAATGCTTCTAACTTACACATCTTTGGACACTGAGGGGCAATTTAATATGGCCAATCCACCTAACCCACACAGCTTTGAAGTGTGGGAGGAAACCGGAGCACCCGGAGGAAACCCATGCAGACACGAGGAAAATGTACAAACTCCACATGGGCTGTCACCTGAGGCTGGAATTGAACCCAGGTCCCTGACGCTGTGAGACAGCAGTGCTAAAGACTGTGCAACCATGCCGCCCTCATCTATCACTCCCATATCCCCACTGACTTGGAACCCCCAACACAAAATAAATTTAACTTTCCTGTCTGCATCTTTAAATTCACTATTATCTTGCCCCGCTATCATCAGCACTACCACCAAACATTAACTCTGCACCATGCTGCTGCAATCTCTGGAACTGCCTCTGTGAGTGGGGAGAAGCCAGTTACAGTGGGATTGTTGCTGTTTCCACTGGCCAGGGCCGATCATGTGACCGGCAGAAGAGGAAGCTGGATTGTAACATTCTGGTTGCCAGGGTCACGGCTTGGCGTTGCTATGGTGACATCCCGGCAGTTGCGACTGAAAACATTCGGTGAAAGTGGTTTCTAACGACGGCCGCCCTCCAGATCCAGGCACAGAACCAACAATCCCGGCCACTGCAGGTAATGGAGCCCCTCGCAGCCCCGGCTGAACCCCACGGCTGCCCCGGCTGGAGCCCCTGGTTTCCCCGGCTGGACCCGCTCAAGCCCCCGGCTGGAGTCCCTCGCTTCCCCCGGCTGGAGCCCCTCGCTGCCCCCCTTGCAGAGGACAGGCTCCAGCCATGGGCAGTTGGGCAGTGACTCGGGGAAATGATTACAATTTGGTTGCTGGGGGTGGGGGGCGGTGTTTCTGCTCACCTCCTTACGCAGTTAATCGTTGCTTGCGATTTTCCGCAGTTGAAGGCGGAAGGGACCCGAAATGTCCCATGTTGGATCTAAATTTTGTGTTCGATTGATACCAGGAACAGCACTGGGCGAGGGTGGGGGAAATCTCCCTGGGTCTAATTGCCCATCGATTTCTGCTGCGAGTGTGCATGTGCTCGCAGGATTAGGCTGGGCTGTGAGGTTCCCATTGTCGAACAGCCTGTTGACACTCGCAGATGACGGTGGCTTGGATCAAATAGCAGAGATGTTTACCTAAGTCTATAAAGGAGACAGGAAGTGCCTTCGGGGAGGAGAAGAGGGAAGGGAGAAAATGAATCATGATAAAAAGGAGATAGGGCCTCAATTATGAATTTAAAGAGAGAAAAACCTTGTATATTAACAAAAAACTCATGTCTGTACACAGGACACTTAAAGCCAATGAGTCATTTTTGACATACATTCATTTATAATGTAGACAAAAGCAGCAGCCAATTTGCAGACAACATCCCACCAATAACAATGAGATCAATTGCATTTTGGTGATAATGATTAAGAGATAAATGTTGACTCAGTGCCATGGGGGTCTCTTACCAGCACAAGCAGGCAGGGCTCCAGTTTAACCTCTCACCTAGAGAATGCACCCCGCCACTGATACATTATTGACTCTGAGCTTCCGAGCAGTGGAAATCAGAGTGGGATTGCCCCTCTGTTTCTATTTTCTTACATTAATATCCAGCCTTTGTTTTCTCACACGACCTTCCGACTCAGACTGGGTGAGAAATATTAGTGCAGCGCATTAGAACATAAGAACATAAGAAATAGGAGCAGGAGTAGGCCATCTAGCCCCTCGAGCCTGCCCCGCCATTCAGTAAGATCATGGCTGATCTGAAGTGGATCAGTTCCACTTACCCGCCTGATCCCTATAACCCCTAATTCCCTTACCGATCAGGAATCCATCTATCCGTGATTTAAACATATTCAACGAGGTAGCCTCCACCACTTCAGTGGGCAGAGAATTCCAGAGATTCACCACCCTCTGAGAGAAGAAGTTCCTCCTCAACTCTGTCCTAAACTGACCCCCCTTTATTTTGAGGCTGTGCCCTCTAGTTCTAGTTTCCTTTCTAAGTGGAAAGAATCTCTCCACTTCTACCCTATCCAGCCCCTTCATTATCTTATAGGTCTCTATAAGATCCCCCCTCAGCCTTCTAAATTCCAACGAGTACAAACCCAATCTGCTCAGACTCTCCTCATAATCAACACCCCTCATCTCTGGTATCAACCTGGTGAACCTTCTCTGCACTCCTTCCAAGGCCAATATATCCTTCCGCAAATAAGGGGATCAATACTGCACACAGTATTCCAGCTGCGGCCTCACCAATGCCCTGTACAGATGCAGCAAGACATCTCTGCTTTTATATTCTATCCCCCTTGCGATATAAGCCAACCTCCCATTTGCCTTCTTGATCACCTGTTGCACCTGCAGACTGGGTTTTTGCGTCTCATGCACAAGGACCCCCAGGTCCCTCTGCACAGCAGCATGTTGTAATTTCTTTCCATTTAGATAATAATCCAATTTGCTATTATTTCTTCCAAAGTGAATAACCTCGCATTTGTTAACGTTATACTCCATCTGCCAGATCCTCACCCACTCACTCAGCCTGTCCAAATCTCTCTGCAGACCTTCTATGCCCTCCACACGATTCACTTTTCCACTTATCTTTGTGTCGTCTGCAAACTTTGTTACCCTACACTCAGTCCCCTCCTCCAGATCGTCTATATAAATGGTAAATAGTTGAGGCCCCAGTACCGATCCCTGCAGCACGCCACTAGTTACCATCCGCCAACCAGAAAAGCACCCATTTATTCCGACTCTCTGCTTCCTGTCGGATAGCCAATCCCCAGTCCACGCTAACACCCTACCCCCAACTCCGTGTGACCCAATCTTCTTCAGCAACCTTTTGTGAGGCACCTTATCAAACGCCTTTTGGAAATCCAAAAACATTCCTGAGGCCTTGTGTTGAGGGCTGGAGAGTCACAGGTAAGGAAGCCCCCCCTTTTTTTATGGCGCTAGCTGCTGTTAAGCAGGCAAGTTTAAAGGTCCATCTTCAGAAGCCAGGGAAAAGGTAGGTTTGTAAGGTAAGTGGCTAGGATTGAGGGGTGGAAGGTGGAGGATCAGTTGGTCAGGGGGTGGGGATGTGAGGGTCTGTGGGGAATGAGGATTGGGTGGCTACTGGGAGATCACTCGTAGTGGGTGGGTGGAAGCTGGATAGTCAGTGGGGTGGTCAGAGTTGTGGTTGGGTGGTTAGCGGGGTTGAAGGTCAGGAGAGTTCAAGTGGTTAGGGGAGTCTTGTGGGGCAGGGGGGAGTCATGTGGGAGCCAGTAGTATAGTTATCCAGGACTTAAATTTGAATTCTTGGAACTTTTCCTGGGTAACTATTCTGGTAAAACAGTCGGAACCATCCAATGTTTGTGATTTCTCTTACTATCTCTTTATATTTCGAGCTTTCTTTCTCTCACACTCTAATTTCTCCCTCATTATTTTTTAGTCATTCTTTGTTGGTCCTTATATTCTGTCTAATCTTCAGGCCTGCCACTAATCTTCACAGAATTCTATGCCTTTTCTCTCAATTTGATACTATCTTTCATTTCCTTAGTTAACCAAAAATGTTGCATCCTTCTCAGAGTTTTTCTCACTGGAATGCATCTTTTCTGAGTGTTATGAAAGATCTCCTTAATTGTCTTCCACTGCATCTCTGATTTGTCCAATCTCAATGTAGATTAAAATCACCCATCATTATCACCGTACCTTTCTCACAAGGTCCCATATTTCTTCTTGTATACCCTGTACTACAGTGTAGTTACTGTTAGGGGATCTATAAACTATGATGACAAGAGACTTTGATATTTCTTAACTCTGATGCTATATCTTGATTTTTAGAACTTAAGGTTTCTTTCACTATTGTGCTAATGTCATCTTTAATAAACAGAGTTACCCCACAACTTTTTCCTGGCTTCCTGTCTTTTTGAAATATCATGTACCGGGTGAATATTCAGGTCCCAGACCTTTTCATCTTGTAGGCATGGCTATCATTTATATATGAGTGGATGAGTGCAGTTCCAACAAGGCTCTGGCCTTATCTGATGGTGCACTTTTAAGGTGCACTTTGTCCCTTCCTGTCATACACTGATTATAATTACCCGTATTGCCACCCTACTCTCTTGCCTTGTCCTCCCCTTTACTTTATCACATTTTCCCCCACTTGATCCCTTACTCCCCATTTAGTTTAAAACCCACTCTAGTATCCAAGTATCTTTCTCCCTCGCTGATGCAGCGCAGTGTCTGAAGCTCTGACTCCTGCCCATTAATTCTGAGCTGAAGTTCCTCACGCTGTGAACACTTTTATGACACTTACTGCAGGCATGTTTGCCTTTGATCACATTAACATCCACCCAGTTCCCACAATTTGTAACACATCACCTGCTCTGCCATTTTTATGGCATTTTAATTTACTAATCATGTCCTTTAGGAAAGGTAATCTGCTGTCGGAACCCGGTCTGGCCAGCATGTGACTCCAGACCCACAGCACAGTGGTTGACTCTTAAAATGCCCTTTCAAAGACAATTATGGATGGGCATTAATTAATGTCTCTAATCCTGCATGTGTATGCATTCTTATTATTTCAATTAATGTTCCACTACTCTGACTGAAATTCCCCAGTTTATATCAGATAAATACAAAATACTCACCAGCCAATCACTTAGCTGCTTCCCTGTAACGTCACACCTCAATGTCTGTTTCTGAACGTGGGTTCTGACTGGCTCCTGGTAGATTACTGAATCTCTGTCCCAAAATCTCGCTGTTTTAACCTCTCTCCCAAAATCTCGCTGTTTTAACCTCTCTCCCAAAATCTCGCTGTTTTAACCTCTCTCTCCCTAAGTTTCCCTGTTTTAACTCCTCTGTCCCAAAGTCTTGCTGTTTACATGTTATCCCTTGGTGTCATCATCTGAAAGCACAGTGTTAGTTTAATTTCCAAATGTATGCTGATAGCAGCCAGCTCCACTTCACCACCATCTCTCTCGACTCCTTCACTGTCACTAACTTATCTGACTGCTTATGCAACATCCAATACTAGATGAGCAAAAATTTTCTCCAATTAAATATTGGGAAAACTATAGCCATTGTTTTTAGTCCCAGTTCTAAACTTCATCCCCTAACTACTGTCTCCATCTCTCTCTCAGGCAATGGTATGAGGTTAAGTCCATCTGTTTACAACCTTGGTATCATATTTGACACAGTAAGAGTTTTAACAACACCAGGTTAAAGTCCAACAGGTTTATTTGGTAGCAAATGCCATTAGCTTTCTGAGCGCTGCTCCTTCGTCAGATGGAGTGGAAATCTGCTCTCAAACAGGGCATACAGAGACACAAAATCAAGTTACAGAATACTGATTAGAATGTGAATCTCTACAACCAACCAGGTCTGAAAGATACAGACAATGTGAGTGGAGGGAGCATTAAGCACAGGTTAAAGAGATGTGTATTGTCTCCAGACAGGACAGCCAGTGAGATTCTGCAAGTCCAGGAGGCAAGCTGTGGGGGTTACTGATAGTGTGACATAAACCTAACATCCTGGTTTAGGCCGTCCTCATGTGTGCGGAACTTGGCTATCAGTTTCTGCTCAGCGACTCTGCGCTGTCGTGTGTCGTGAAGGCCGCCTTGGAGAACGCTTACCCAAAGATCAGAGGCTGAATGCCCGTGATCGCTGATATAACCTCCATGTTCATGCACAGGTTCGAACAAGACTTCTTCACCGCACAGGACCTTCAACCGATGCTATACACTAGATACATCGATGACGTTTTCTTCCTTTGGAGTCATGACGAACAATCACTGAAACAACTATATGATGACATCAACAAGTTCCATCCCACCATCAGACTCACCATGGACTACTCTCCGGAATCGGTTGCATTCTTGGGCACACACATCTCCATTAAGGACGGTCACCTCAGCACCTCGCTGTACCACAAGCCCACGGATAACCTCACGATGCTCCACTTCTCCAGCTTCCACCCTAAACACGTAAAAGAAGCCATCCCCTACGGACAAGCCCTCCGAATACACAGGATCTGCTCGGATGAGGAGAATCACAACAGACACCTCCAGACGCTGAAAGATGCCCTCATAAGAACAGGATATGGCACTCGACTCATCAATCGACAGTTGCGACGCGCCAGAGTGAAAAACCGACCTCCTCAGAAGACAAACATGGGACACAGTGGACAGAGTACCCTTCGTCGTCCAGTACTTCCCCGGAGCGGAGAAGCTATGGCATCTCCTCCGGAGCCTACAACATGTCATTGATGAAGACGAACATCTCGCCAAGGCCATCCCCACACCCCCTCTTCTTGCCTTCAAACAACCGCACAACCTCAAACAGACCATTGTCCGCAGCAAACTACCCAGCCTTCAGGAGAACAGTGACCACAACACCACACAACCCTGCCACAGCAACCTCTGCAAGACATGCCGGACCATCGACACGGTGCCATCATCTCACGTGAGAACACCATCTACCAGATACACGGTACCTACTCTTGCAACTCGGCCAACGTTGTCTACCTGATACGCACAGTAAGAAGTTTAACAACACCAGGTTAAAGTCCAACAGGTTTATTTGGTAGCAAAAGCCACACAAGCTTTCGGAGCCCCGAGCCCCTTCTTCAGGTGAGGGCATCTGATACGCTGCAGGAAAGGATGTCCCGAGGCATGGTACATTGGGGAAAACATGCAGATGCTACGACAACGGATGAATGAACACCGCTCGACAATCACCAGGCAAGACTGTTCTCTTCCTGTGGGGGAGCACTCCGGCGGTCACGGGCATTCAGCCTCTGATCTTTGGGTAAGCGTTCTCCAAGGCGGCCTTCACAACACATGACAGCACAGAGTCGCTGAGCAGAAACTGATAGCCATGGCATTGGAGGCCATTGAGGCCCCCTGGAGAGGCCGGGGGGTGCCCCTTGGACAGTGACACTGCCAGCCTAGCACCTGGGCAATGCCCAGCAGGCACCTTGACACTGCCCACTGAACAGTGCCATGGGGTGGGGCCTGAATGGGGCAGAACATGAAGGGGTGGCCCGCTGCCATTCTGCCTGTGATTGGACTGGGGTGGGGGGGGGGGGGGGTGGGAGGGGCGCTGCGTATTCTGCAATGGGGTCAGATCAGGGAGGGAGGGGGCCTGCTACCACTCTGCAGTGGGGTCAGATCGGGGAGCGGTGGGGGATAGATGGCCATGCGTTGTGTGGCTCGCAATCAGTCGCAGGCCCCTGTGATTGTGAGGGAGGGGGTGGTGGCTGGTTGAGGCTGCCTGCAGCAGTAGGGGCCTGACAACTCTCTCTCTCTCTGTCAGACCCTTGCTGCTGAAAATATGCATGTCCAGCATCAGAGGTCTGCACATGTGCAGTAGCTTCCTCTACAGACTGGCTGGCGAATTAAGCCCAGCTAGAAACAGTCTACACCATTTTTTCAATGACCAAGTACATAAGATTGGGTGTGAAAACGTGCCCAAAAAACGGATCAGTAACTCACCCATTTTCACGCTAGCTGGACACTTAAAATCATTCTCTGCCCCATATCTTTATGATCTCCTCCAACCCCAGAACTCTCTGAGATATCTATGCTCATTGAATTTGGTCTCTTGAGCATTCCTGCTTTCAGTTGCTCCACCATTAATGACCATGATGACTTCAGTTGCCCAGGTCGCAAGCTCTGGAATTCACACCTTACACCTCTCTGCCTCTCTATCTTGCTTTTTTCATTTAAGACACTGCTTAACCTCTTTGATCAAGCCTTTAGTCATTTTATCTAATATCTCCTTCTGTGACTCAGTATCATATTTTGCTTTATAATGCTCCTGTGAAGCATCTTGGAACATTTTATTCCATCAAAGACTTTATATAAATATAGGTTGTTCATATAAGGTCCTTTAGGGAATGAAATCTACCGTCCTTAAAGAGTTTGGCCATGAAGTGGCTTAGGTCCCTCATCAGTGTGGCTGCCTCTCTGCTGGCCTAGGAAGTCACTCAGCTGCTTTGAATTGCAAAGAGTACCACAGGAACTGCTGCAGTTCAGGAAGAGCATCTAATGCCGCACTCTCAGGTCTGCTAAGAACGAGCAATAAATACCAGCCTTGCCAGTGACAATCACGTCCTGGGAATGAATTGTTAACAAATTAATTTGGCCAGGTTAACAAATAGGTCTTTTATATTCCTTTACAAACTCATGACATAATAATGTTCATAAACTTTAGTATAACACTATGACATTATAGAATCACATGGGGAAGATAAGATTAAATTGGAATGACACTCATTTTTTCCTCCTTGAACAACACAGCAATGTTTCTAGAAGGTCAAAATCCCTTTGAAGGTAGCAGTTGTGCTAATGCAAAACATTTAATTGTAATATGTTTCCTGTAACTCTGGCTTTGTGTGTGGCAAAAACACCAGTTATTGGTGTTAATTGCACCATAACACAACGAAAGTATGTAGCTGCTTTTTGCTTATTCTGATTATCTCTCACCTTCACCATTCACTGTGGTGAATCATAATGATTCGCAGTTCCACTGCGGCAAGTGATTTATTCTTTTTATATCAGCACAGACTGTGATTGCTGACAGGTTATTCAGTCAAGCGAGGTATTACACCTGAGCTTAATCCTGTCCACATCCAATGTTCACTCTTTCTAGCAAAGGGCATTGGCTGATGTACAGAAATAGGTCTGGGGCTGAATTTTTAATTTTCCTCTAACTGGCCACGGATACAAGGTCAACTGGAACACTCTGATTATTAGGCTGCTGAGATCATCTAAATAAAGTAGCACATAGTAGCACCATCCTGGCCTGTCCAGCACAACATAAGCAGTTGGAGAAGCCTTATTATTTTTACGTGGCAATAGTCAGAACCTTAGCACTACAGTAGCCAATAAGTAAATTTGAATGGGGCAGTGAGAAGAGGGACAGGGCCATAATTTGCTACAGGAATAAATCAAACACAATCTGACATGAGTTTGACTTGTTCTTGCATGTTTAGGTTTTTAAAACCTAACGTTGACTTCTTTCCTATTAGCAATTCTCTCACAGACGTATCAATTAAAAAATGGCCAAAACTCTTCTCGCTTCAGATATCGTTTTAAAGACTTCGGCTGGGGGAGAGGGGTGGTGGCAGGTGTATTTTCTTCTCCAGCATAACCTGGTTAGAGCTCCACTGGGGACCTCTGCAGAATATCACAAACATCCACTCATAAATGGATAAGGGAAATGGCCAATGCCCTTTTCAATAAAGCTCACAATTACATGCAGTTCATCATGGATGAAGCAGGCCAAGCTACCAGAGGTGGGGGATTCACAATGAGCTCCGGCTTCCCAAGAGTACAGGTTGCACCAGCGCCCGCACACTTGTGACCTTCAGAGTTCTCTGGCAGCAGTCATTAGGATTTTTCAATTGAAATAGATTCCACTCTTTAATGCGCCGCATTATAGTGGTTTGCTCTCCCCTACAAAGCCTAACGCTGCAATGTGGGGATCAGTTGTCACATGGAGATGTGGAGGAGGGCATGGAATGGGATGAATTTGAAGAGAACAAGGATACTGATGCTCCACAAAAAGAAGCCATGGGCACAATGCAGAGGACGTGGCTGTGAGACCATCTTACTGACAAAGGTTCCAGGGCAAATAACATTAAGACTGGGTGATCTGAGCACATTTCTCCTGTTCCATCAATACATGAAAACCTTTCTAATGGGAATTGGGAGCATCTCAATGAAGGTCATCCTTCTCAGAATGAACACATCACATTCATGTGTAACAATGTCCTCTTCCTTGGAAGGTGAAGCACTCAAGGGAGCATATGGCCAATCTGTAATGGAATAAACACTCCACCGCTCTCAACCTGAAGCAACTAAACATAGTGCTGTCCTTTCAACCATAATGCCAACATTTCAGGGGCTACGGCCGTCTTTACAAGGCAGAAATGCTGCTGTACATCTCAATGCACTCATGGCAGTATGGCTGGAGCTTAGCAAGGTGGCTCAAGAAGGTTATTCATCAATCAACTTCATCCCATCTGAGGATGGATCTAAATCTGGACAGCAGCATCGCTCCATCTCTTGTGCAAGATTAATGGTGAGGCCACATCTGGAGACTGAGCCCCAGGATGATATCTCCCTTCAGGATTCTGTGATCTGTCACTCTATAGCCTGGAAGTGAACCCGTGAGTTAAGATACCTCTGTCAGCACAGAGAATGCTTCAGCAGGACCATCATCTGATCATTGACCAGCACTCATCAACCCCCTTCACTAGAAGCCTCCAAGTTAATGGCCAGCATTGTCCTGACACTGATAGAGATGTGGCACAGTCACTATTGACACAGCATTTAATGATAACTTTATACCCTTGTAAATACTGAAGAGAACCCAGGAGCATCATTCCCATTCCGTTTCAGTCCTCCACATCTTCAGTCTACCAGAGTGCAATATGTACGAGGAAGCCTAACACGTTGGTTGCACTGTAACGTTGAGCGATCCATGTCGATTGTCCTCCTGAGATCTAACACAGGGACTCAGTCAAGCCACACTCGCCAGACCTTCAGGTGCAAACTAACATCCACACGTGTAGCAAGCCAGCACCATGAGGTCGGCACACACCTATAACATCACAAACTCATTGTTGCCTAGTAGACATGCATCATGCATGTGGAGTGTGGTGACTAGCAAAAAAGTAATGCTCAGCTATGACTCTCAGAAACTTTTACAGATGCACAATAGAAAGCATTCTTTCTGGTTGTATCACAGCTTGGTATGGCTCCTGCTCTGCCCAAGACCGCAAGGAACTACAAAAGATCGTGAATGTAGCCCAATCCATCACGCAAACCAGCCTCCCATCCATTAACATTGTTTACACTTCCCGCTACCTCAGCCAAGCAGCCAGCATAATTAAGGACCCCACGCACCCCGGACATTCTCTCTTCCACCTTCTTCCTTTGGGAAAAAGATACAAATGTCTGAGGTTACGTACCAGCCGACTCAAGAACAGCTTCTTCCCTGCTGCTGTCAGACTTGTGAATGGACTTACCTTGCATTAAGTTGATTTTTCTTTACACCCTAGCTATGACTGTAACACTACATTCTGCACTCTCTCATTTCCTTCTCTGTGTACGGTATGTTTTGTCTGTATACCGTGCAAGAAACAATACTTTTCACTGTATGTTAATACATGTGATAATAATAAAATCAAAATCAAATCAAATGTGGTTGAGAGATAACACTGCAGGCAGGAAAGGCTATAGTCCTCAAATATTAATTAAACTGTAACCCAGATCTGACAGTCATTACATGGTCGCCATTGGAAAGTGCACTTGGTTGGAATGACTCCAGTGCAGCTGGTGATAAATACCTATAACAACACAAAGAATGCAGCTGCAATGGGATAATCAATAACCTTCCAAGAACTGTATCATTAGGCCATATGATCTGATCCTCTGATATAAGGCTTACATTTTGACTCCTTCCAGGGATCAGCTGTGAACCTTGGTGGCATCTTTCAAGTGGCAGCACACCACATCACTGATACTCTCTTTACAAAAGCAGGGAAGGACATACATATTGAGATGGTGGCACAGTGGTTAGCACTGCTGCCTCACGGCGCCAGGGACCCAGGTTCGAATCCCGGCATGGGTCACTATCTATGTGGAGTCTACACGTTCTCCCCGTGTCTGCGTGGGTTTCCTCCGGGCGCTCCGGTTTCCTCCCGCAGTCTGAAAGATGTGCTGGTTAGTTGCATTGCTCATGCTAAATTCTCCCTCAGTGTACCCGGACAGGCGCCAGAGTGTGGCAACTGGGGGACTTTCACAGTAACTTCATTGCAGTGTTAACATAACCCTACTTGCGACTCTAATAAATAAACATTAAAAAACTTTAAACAATGGGGTCTCACAGGTACAAAGGGCAATGGGATTTTCCCTCCACGCATCCATTACACCCATGTAGCCATCAAGGTGCCATGTGAGTGGCCAGTGAGATTCATCACCAGCAAAGCTTCTATTCCCTTAGGTCCAATTGCGTTGCTTCTTGCATGTGTGCGCTTGCTATTCTGGCAGCTGCCGTGACATCTTCATCCTCCACCAATCCAGGGTGCTGCAGCTCTTCGTGGCACCACACAAACTTTGTGGATGAATTCTTGGGGACAAGGGTAATCTTCTGAAGAGGTAGATGTTCATCCTTTACACAAACAAAGGACACAGCAACAGAGGCACTGCAACTGAAGCCATCTGCTCACAAGAGCACCATTGGCTTCTGAAAGTGCATCATAGAATAGAATCCCAATAGCGCAGAAGGAGCCCATTCGGCCCATCGAGTCTGCACCAACTCTCCAACAGAGCATCTTACCCAGGCCCAGCCCCTGACTTATCCCCATAACCCCATGTATTTACCCTGCTAATCCCTCTAACCTACACATATCGTGGGACACTAAGGGGCAATTTAGTGTGTCCAATGCACCTAACCTGCACATCTTTGGACTGTGGGAGGAAACCGGAGAACCGAGAGGAAACCCACATAGACACAGGGAAAACGTGCAAACTCCATACAGTCACCCAAGGCTGGAATTGAACCAGGGTCCCTGGTGCTATGAGACAGCAGTACTAACCACTGTGCCACCATGCGTCTCGATATGCTGCTCTACAGTTCTGCTGCCTAGTCCGTTAGGGTGGCTCCTTGCAGCACTCTCCTGCAGTGATTTCACACATTATGGCAATCTGCTGTACGCTCCATAACATGGTCCCCCAGAGACCTAGAAGAAGATGAGGAATGAGACTGTTCATCAGAGGAGGAGGATGGAGATGCAGAGCAAAGGGGTGCCCAAGCCCCCGTATTGTACTTATCTAGATGTACTGAGAACCATTTTGGAGAACTGAGATATACAGCAGAGGTCATGGCAAAATCATTTGCCATCTTCAGTAGAAATTCTGGACAAGTATTTGATATAGTGTAGCTCTGCATGCAGTGGTGGCACCAGTGATATCTGCACCCATCATATTGAAAGTGAAGTCTCCCCATCAGTCAGTGCATGTAAAGTGGATGCTTGGACCACTGACCTTAAAGCTTGTTTCTATCACCTTTTCTATCATTTTCAGGAACAGCAGTCAGAGAAGTTCAGTTGGGTCTCCAGGGGATTGATTTTCTCTCTCTCTATTGACAGTAACATTGCATTAAAGAATTTCATCCAGTAGATGGCGGCAACCTCATAAAAATGCAGCATGGCCGCAATCTGAACTATCAATGATTAAATGTTGGCTGGAAATTTCCCCTGATTGCACTAAGTGCGGGGGCAGGTGTGAAAATCAACATTTTGCCTAGCAGCGCAATGGCAGTTTTTATGCCATCTCTCCCACTTCCCACCTCATTAATTATGCACACACAGGAACATGCTGGATTTACAAGTGGGTGGCCAATGATTTGCCCACCCCGCCGGTTCCTCACTCCAAGCGCCAGATTTAACCGGCACCGTGCACCACTTTCTTAATCTTTCTAGCTCAGGATTGATACAAATAAGAGAGATGGCCCTAAAAGAAAGGCAGTTGCACCCAAATTCAGTGCCACTTCCCTGGAATGCCTGCTGGGCGCGGTCAAGGCCCTTTGTGATGACCTCTTTCCCCGTGATGACTGGAGAAGGTCCACCAACCTCATCAATCTGCCTTGAGAGGTGGTGGCAATGGTGGTCAGTGCGAATGTTGGACTGAGGAAGTTATGCACCAAGTGCAGAAAGAGGATGAATCATCTCATCCATGTAACAAGAGTAAGTCAATCATTTCATCACCTAACTCACACACTCACCAATCCATCAGACATTCTCTGGCATCTTGCACACTGCCAGCTCAAGGGACATCATCACTCACTCTCTCTCACACACTTTCACATCTCCATCTGGTCTCAAATCCTCTGCAATTTGCGTCCTCGCCACCCACACATGGCAGACTTCCTTATCATCTGCCACGGCAAGTGTCCTGCTCTCATTCACCATCTGTCTTTATACAGGACAAGCTTGCACACAATCAAAGGAAGAAGTCTCAGACTAGCGGTGGAGTGGTCAAAATCAAGGTCCTCATTCCCGATGAGAATCGAGCCATTGAGCCGGTCGGAGAGGATGTGAACAGCGCCAGCGATGATGCTGAGTGAGTGGTACACGCCCAAATGAGAATCCTTCACCAACTCATCCCTCAGAAAACAAGAAGTCCCACAACACCAGGTTAAAGTCCAACAGGTTTATTTGGAATCACGAGCTTTCGGAGCGCTGTTCCTTCATGTGACTCACCTGATGAAGGAGCAGTGCTGTTGGATTTTAACCTGATGTTGTGAGACTTCTTACTGTGCCCACCCCAGTCCAACGCCGGCATCTGCAGCTCTCAGAAAACAAAACTATGAGAATCGCCTGCCATGGACTAATTATCTTCTCTTTTTTCCATTGTCACCTCTACCAAGTGCCCGAGGGCATCCGCAAGCTAAGCCCTCAGCTCCAGCCCCGATGACACCTCAGATGGTGAACGAGAACAAAGCAGAATAGAAGGCCTGTTGCAGTGCTCACCCACACCCTCCAGCAGCAGTGACATACCCCTCGGTGGGGCCTAGCTCTAGAGCAGCCTCGGGGTCACAGTCTGGTGAGCACAGCACACAATCTGGTCCACAACAGGCAGAGGTAGGGACCTCAGAGATCACCAGTGTTTGGAAGACAAATGAGACCACAATTCTGAGTCAAAGTAAAAGTAAAGTTTATTTATTAGTCACAAATAAGGCTTACATTAACATTGCAATGAAGTTACTGTGAAATTTCTCTCGTCGTCACACTCCGGCCCCTGTTCGGGTCAACACACCTAGCCAGCACGTCTTTCAGACCGTAGGAGGAAACCGGAGCACCCGGAGGAAACCCACGCAGACACGGGGAGAACGTGCAAACTCCACACAGACAGTGACCCAAGCCGGGAATCGAACCCAGGTCCCTGGCGCGGTGAGGCAGCAGTGCTAACCACTGAGCCACCATGCTGCCCATACTCAGACTTGATCCTAAATCAGTCACTGGAGCTGCAGTTACATGCATGGTAAAGGGTCATATATTCTGCAACTCCACGTGCTTTCTGATGCGCTATCAATAAGGCGAAAGACTACCGATATGCCAATACAAGTGTAGGCTTTTATTCACAACAGAATCAGGAGCACATCCCAACAAATAACCAACCTGGACTGAACAAAGGGGGAGGAGACAGCCACCTTTATACTAGGTGCCGAGGGGAGGAACCAAACCGGGAGGGGATGTGTCCAGGTATGACAAACACACAACGGTGGTCCATATAGGACAAAGGCACAACTGAGGTCCACCACACTTTCTGTCACCTGGCAGGCGTTTTCATGCTTTGAGCCCATACTCAGCGTTCATTTACAATGAGTCAGCCACCATGTTACCCACTCTCCAAATAAATGGGAGCACCTCAAGGTGGCAAATCTTGTTTCAAGTCTCTGAGTTTATTGACTAGCACAAAGACGAGCTTGGCTTTCCACATTATCTTGGGGCCGATATTATTTGCATGACCATGCCACTGCTTATTATTGCTTTCTAGAAATCTCATTTGCCAATAATGATCACAATGCTCTCAAAAATAAATTCTGTCCATTGTTTCTCTTCTTTTTTTACTTGGTTGTAAAAATATCAGCTTTGAAAAGATATATCTTATCCTGAATGAAAAGAAATACAACAGACTCTGTACAAACGATGAAAGTGCAAATGACAGAATTCACCTCTACAATGGAACAAAATGAATGGCACAGCTGACATGAAGAATATGCTGACTATTTACACTCAATCCATCTGAAGAATGGGCATTGTTGACAGTCAGTGTAACAATATCACTCAAATTCAATATAGGTGATATTTTGGGGTTATTGACACAGAATCCCTTCCAAGTGAGCAAAGTAACAACATGGTATCAAATTGATTAGGACGCATGCTGTAGGAAGAAGATGCTTGTTTTTGATTTGAAATGAATCAATTGAAATAAATAAAGACGCTTTGAACAAGATTTGAATATAACATGTCAAATATCTATTATGGATTGAAACCATAATTTCATAGTTAAAATTACCAGTGTATACCTGGGTTCAATAGATGCCGCATAGGGTAATCTAAATGCCTTTGTGTATCTAGTTTACAATCTGAGTGATATTGTTACGCTGACTGTCAACAACAATGCCCATTCTTCAGATAGATTGAGTGTGAATAGTCAGCATATTCCTAATGTCAGCCAAGTCATTCATTTTGTTCCACTGTAGAGGTGAATTCTGTCATTTGCACATTCATCATTTGTACAAAGTCTGTTGTATTTCTTTTTGTTCAGGCTGAGATTGTTTACTTTCTTCCTGAGAAGTACACTCTCTCAAATTCTGTCAGGCAAACTTTAAATGTCCAGCCTAAAAGATTTGTTTAATTAAAATGTTGTAAACTGTTTGCAGACTCCTTGTTCTGTATTGAACTGTTCAATAACTTACATGTTTCTGTACATAACTTTATTTGTGAACAAATCCGTCCAATAGATCTGTTATGGAAAGTGATGTGGCTAATACCTTTGTTAAGTAATGTAATGCATACTAGAATCCACAGTACTGTACAGAGTAAGTTTACAATAGATGCAAACTTGTTTGTCCATTGGCATACTGTATACAAAATACTAAACATTTCAGTTTAAGTTTCTGATGATAGGAATAAAAAGCTGCCAATGGAACCTGCCCTTAGCATTGAGAATGGGAAAAGATATGGAGAGCAAGTTTAAATGATCTCAGGTTGATTTATGAGTGCACTGTCTAAAAACCATTTAAATTCTTATTGTTCAATGCTTTGACAAATCTTACAACATGTTATATGTATTCATTAATGGGGTGTGGGCATAACTGACAAGGTCAACATTTATTGAACATCTCCACTTGACCTTGAGTGGGTGATGGCGAGCTATATCCTTGAGTGTAACTGAATGGCTTTGTTGGCCATTTCAGGGGGGCAGTTAAGAGTCATCCATGTTGCTGTGTGCCTGAAGTCACTATCACACCAGAACAGATAAGATGGCAGATTTCCTTCTCTGAAGGACATTCATGAAGTTGTGGATTTTTAGAAGAATCCAGTTGTTTCATGGTCTTCATCACTAATATCATCTTTTTATTCCAGATTAATTAAATCAAAATTCCCTAACAGCCCTCGTGGGATTTGAATTTGTGCCTTAGGATCATTAGTCCTGTCCTTTGACTTACTACTTCAATAATGTAACCATTGAATTACTAAATGGTGGGAAAGGCAAACTGAAGAAGGTCTTTAGTCCAGTCCGAGAGTGGATGTCAGTTACTCCACCTCCACTTACTGAATAATCACATTGTTTCCCATTGTCACCACAGATCGCAATGCTTCTCCCAGCCCCACCAGCAATGCTGCTTTACGTTCTAACAAATCTCTGAAGGAAGGCATTTCATTATTCTAGCCTTTGCTTGATCTCAGTCCTCATACTAATACTTCAACTCCTGTTGCTGTTCCTGTGACATCAGAACACACTCCGGATTCAGGCAGTAAAGGAGAGAAGGGACACAAAATTGTTGCAGTGGAGATGGAGGCCATTCACCCATTGTGTCTACACCTGCTGTCCAAAAGAACATTTCACTTAGTGCTATTCTCCTGCCTTTGCCCCATAACTGCACATTGTCCCTCTTCAATTAACAGCTTAATTCCCTTTTGAATGCCTGATTGAACCTCCCTCCAGCACACTCTCTAAGGACCTTAATGACTCAGTTGTGAAAACCTTTTTATTCATATCACTATTGCTTCTTTTGCCAATGACTTTTAATCTGTATCCTCTTGTTCTTGATCCCTTCACAATTGGGAACAATTTCTCCCTAACTACTTAGTCCAGAACCATCATGATTTTGAATACCTTTATCAAATCTCCTCTCTACCTTTGTTTCTCCAAAGAAAACAGTCCTAACTTCTCCGATCTATCTTCATAACTGAAGTTCCTCATCTATGGAACCATTCCCATGAATCTTCACTCTCTCCAATGCCCTCACACACTTCCTAAAGTGCTGCACCCAGAACTGGACATTATACTCCAGCTGCAGTCAAATTAATGTCTTATACAAGTTCAACATAACCTACTTGTTCATGTGCTCTATCAATAAAGTCTAGGATACTGTATGCTTTATTAACCACTTTCTCAACCTGTTCTGTCACCTTTACTAACTAATGCACACATACACCCAGGTCTCTCTACTCCTGCAACCCCTTTGAGTTGTACCTTTATTTGATATTGTCTCTCCTGTTCTTCCTATCAAAATGAATCACCATACATTTCTTCACGTTGAACTTCATCTGTCCAATCCACCAACCTGTCTTGTCCTTTTAAAGTTCTCCACTATCCTCTTCACAGTTTACAATGCCTTCGAGTTTTATATCAACTGCAAATTTTGAAACTGTATTTTGTACACCAAGGTCTAGGTCATTAATATATATCAGGGAAAGCCAGGGTCCCAACACAGATCCTTGGGGAACTTTACTACTAACCTTCCTCCAGCTTGAAAAATATCCTTTAACCACTGCTTTCTGTTTCCTGTCGCTCAGCCAATTTTGTATCCATGTTACTACTATACCTTTTATTCCATGAGCTGTAACTTTGCTTATAAGTCTATTGTGTGACACTGTATTAAATGCTTTTTGAAAGTCCATATACATCACATGGACAGCATTGCCCTCAACAACCCTTTCTGTTACCTCTTCAAAAAACACCAGCAAGTTCGTTGAACATGATTTTCCCTTAAGGAATCCATACTGGCTTTCCTTAATTAACAGACATTTGCCCATGTAACTATTAATTCTGTCCAAATTATTGCTCCTAGAAGTTTCCCAACCACCAAAGTTAAACATTCTCTGACATCACCACAAGTCAAATGAAGCCTGAAAAATGATGGCTCCCACAATTTCCACTCTCACTTCCCTCAGTAACCTTGGATGTATCTTATCTGGTGCTGGCGCATTACCAATTTTAAGTACAGATTGCCTGTACAATACCTCTTCCTTATCAACTGTAAATTCTTCTTTTGTCTGAATTACCACCTGTTTCACCCTAGTGTAGGTAATATCTTCTTCCCTGGTAAAGACAAAGATACAGAGGACAAGATATTTGTTTCTGTCACCTTCCCTTCAGTTATTTTCTTTTAATTTTTCATTATAAATTAAGTTTGTTTTTGGTCTCAAATCTGTATCCTATAGTTTACAATGGTTATTTCTTAGAAACCCTACAGTACAGAAAGAGGCCATTCGGCCCATCGAGTCTGCACCGACCACAATCCCACCCAGGCCCTACCCCCATATCCCTACATATTTACCCACTAATCCCTCCAACCTACGCATCTCAGGACACTAAGGGCAATTTTTTCTTTAGCATGGCCAATCAACCTAACCCACACATCTTTGGACTGTGGGAGGAAACCAGAGTACCCGGAGGAAACCCACGCAGACACGAGGAGAATGTGCAAACTCCACACAGACAGTGACCCAAGCCGGGAATCGAACCCAGGTCCCTGGAGCTGTGAAGCAGCAGTGCTAACCACTGTGCTACTGTGCCGCCCCTTTCCCACCTCCCTCCAAAGAGATTTTTCAAACCTTCTATTTTATTTTTCTATGGTTTCATTCAATCTTGCCTGAGTTTCATTTTTGACGCAGCAGTGGATTTTGTCTTTTTCTTACTTGTGTTTTATATTGGTCTTTTTTCTTCATTTTAAATTTCCATTTGACTCACGCAGCTATTGAACTGTTGACAAAGATGAACCTACCTTTGTGAGAAGCGAGTGATTTATGTGTCTATGTGTGAGAGAGAGAGAAAAGCAAGAAAACTGAAACACGATATAAATGCAGAGGATAATGCAGTCTTAGGACTGGTTTGAGCTTTGCTTCCCAGCTGAATACTGAATGCAATTCTTTAATTATTCAGGCCACCTAGCACAACCTTCCCGACTACTTTAATGGAACATGTAACTTGTGCAGGGATTCATTGAACGATTTACAGTTTAAAATATAAACAATCCACAGGTATTGTGCAAATATTAAACAAAGATTTATTTTGCACAGTTCCAGGGTAACCAATCATCAACTGAAGGAGAATAATGGCTGACAGTAAAATCTTTGACCAATCTGGTAGGAAGTTTTGAAATTTTATTAGGTCGTGTATATATTTCAATGTTGCAAACAATTTGTTGTGAAATAAATTACTGCTGGAGTGAGTAAATCTGTAACATATCCTGACACATGTTAAGAAACACTATTTATATTTTTGTAAACCATTATTAATGCCATCATTACCAAAGTATGTTCTAATTATCATATTTTGCCTATTAAGCTTCATTTATATGTTCATTTATATGTTCATTATATGATGATGGATTAATACTAGCAGAGGGAATTCAATAATAAACAAAACCTCCAGCAGTGTTGAAAGAATGTCATCGTGCTTTCAATACAAATGACACTGTTCCAGCAAAAGGATTACAGTACGTGCAGTATCTTTCAGCCCCATACCATTTCAACAACAAAGGCAGAAACACACAGAAACATTGAGCTGGACGGAGGTTCTACCTTTATGCTTTTTTTTGTACCGAGAAAACCATCCCCAAAAAGAGTTTCTTAAGTTTAATATCTGAAGAATATTGATATAAGTTGCTTAAATTATTCACCATTGTTTTCAATTTTGATGGTTTTATTCTTTCTTGGCATCCAGTCTTTCTATTTGCATATTCCTATCACTCAATGCAGAGAGGACCCAACCTGCAGCACTCCCTGGATCTGGTGGGTTTCCAGCTTCTGCATCTTGTTCCCATATTCTGCCCATCCTCCTTTGGTGCATTGACAAATCTGAGGGTGTTTCTGGGAGATAGATCCTAGGCTACGCAGGGAATTAAACTGAGGAAGGATCAATCACCACCATCTGACTTCAAATGCCCTTCTGGAAAAAATTTTGAAAGCTACGTGCTATTTCTCTTCAACCCCCGAAGGCTTCTTCCCCAACCGCACTCGTCACACTCATCAATTTAGATAGAGCGAATGTCTCTGTTGAAGTTGAATTAATGCAGAACATCCTTTCCCCGACTATTTAAATGACCCTGTCATAGAATCCTTACAGTGCAGAAGGAGGTCATTTAGCCCACCAAGTCTGCACAGACTCTCTGACATAGTATCTTTCCCAGGACCTCGCCACATTCCTATCTCCGTAACCCCACACATTTAGCATGGCTAATTCATCTAATGTACAAATCTTGGGACGCTATGAGACAATTTTTTTACCATGGCCAATCCAGCTAAGCTGCACGTCTTTGCACTGTGGGAAGAAACTGGAGCACCCGGAGGAAACCCACGCAGATACGAGGAGAATATGAAAACTCCACACAGAGTCATCCAAGGCGGGAATTGAACCCAGGTCCCTAGCACTGTGAGGCAGCAGTGCTAACCACTGTGCCACCGTGCCGTATGATTTGGTTGTGAGTGGCTCAAAGGCACACTCCAGCATAACCCAACGACCGTGAGAAGGGCTGGAAATTATGGGCCAGTGATTTTAACAATAAATAGTTTTGAATTTTCCATCAATTGTTAGTTTGTGGAAAATGTCAACCGTTTTGGAGGTTTCCTCTATTTTGCCTTTTGCAACAAATTACAAATATGTTTAGAAGGATCTTGTCTATAATTCCACTGCAAATTGTGGTCAGAGCAAATCATTCCCCCTTCAAAAAAACATCCATCTTCCACAAGTTCTCAGCCTGAACTCACCCAAATTTAAAAGGAATGGACTTCCTCCAATGGTAAAACATAAGGGAGGAAATTACATGCGCATGGGACACAGGTTGATCTGACCAGGTGGATTCATAATTGGCTTAGCAGTGGGCCAGGCGACAGAGGGTGAAGACACATGGCTGCTTCAGTGACTGGAAGCCAGTGTCCAATGGCGTACCACAGGGGTCCATGCTGGGCTCCCTATTGTTTGTCCTTTATATAAATTACATTGATGACTATGTGGGGGGTAGGATCAGTAAGTTTACCGATGACACAAAGATTGGCTGGGTGGTTGACAGTGAGGTTGAGTGTCTTGGGTTACAGGAAGATATAGACAAGATGGTCAAATGGGCGGATAAGTGGCAGGTGGAATTTAACCCTGAAAAGTGTGAGGTGATACACTTTGGAAGGAGTAATTTGACATTTGACACTATGAAAGGTCTGACACTGGGAAATTCTGAAGAACAAAGGGACCTTGGCATGTTTGTTCATAGATCTCTGAAGATGGAAAGGTTGGTCAATAGGGTGGTGAAAAAGGTATACAGCACACTCGCCTTTATCAATCAGGGTATAGATTACAAAAGTAGAGAGGTCATGATGGAGTTGTATAGAACTTTGGTGAGGCCACAGCTGGAGTACTGTGTGCAGTCCTGGAAGGTTCCACATCCTGGAAGGATGTGATCACACTGGAAGGGGAGAGGAGATTCACCAGGATTGTTGCTTGGGATGGAACATTTAAGTTATGAAGAGAGGTTGGATAGGCTTGGGTTGTTTTCACTGGAGCGGAGAAGACTGAGGGGCGATCTGATTGAAGTGCTCAAGATTATGAGGGACATGGACAGAGTGGATAGGGAGGAGCTGTTCTCTTTAGTTGAAGGGTCAGTTACGAGGGGACACAAGTTAAAAGTGAGGAGTGAGAGGTTTAGGGGGGGATCTGAGGAAAAAGGGTGGTGACAGTCTGGAATGCATTGCCTGGGAGGGTGCTGGTGGTGGGATGCCTCACTCACATCCTTTGAAAGTACTTGGATGAGTACTTGGCATGCCTTAATATTCAAGGCTATGGGCCAAGTGCTGGCAAGTACGATTAGCTGGGCAGGTCAGGACCTCTCATGCGTCGCTACAGACTCGACGGGCCAAAGGGCCTCTTTTGCATTGTAGGATTCTTGATTCTGTGATTAGTGGCCACTAATCTTGTCCAGCAATCTTGTCAGAAGATCACAGGAACAATTGCAAACTCCTCTGGAGTCAGAACTGGAAGGCATCTGCTGATGCAATCCTGGCGTAAACTGAGATTCAGGCCATAACCTTGTGTGAAAGTGAATGGTGTAAACCAAGAGAGTTATGGGTTTGATCCATGATTTGTGCCAACCTAGCTGATATTAGATGCGGGGATGATAATGGGGAGATCACATGTCGAATTATACTGAAACCTGAGGGAGTTGAATGAGGATACGGTTGTGTCCCCCATGATTAATGAACCTCCTAGCACAATGATAATGTTAAATAGCTCTTCATGAGTTACAGACAGCATCTACCAGCTAACTGTCATTGCCTTTCGGGAAGGTGAAAACTGAGGATTATTTTAAACTTAATGTGCAAAAGCAAGTTATAAAATATTAATTGCTGCTTTTGTACTTCAATATTTAATCATTCATTTCCTTATGTTTACTGTCTTTTGGACACTTAGTGGATTTTCTGGGATGCCACAGTCCCAATACCATCACTTCCCACCCACAGCTAAAAGATCTTGGGGAAAAAACCACCCAGGATTCTGACAGCTGTCCTGCAGGGATTTAGCGCTGGGAGCAGTGTTAATTGCTTTATGTTTAAGGTGAGACTTGCATCCCTTACCCAACCTTAGAGAGCTGGCAGCCAATCAGGTGGCCGGCAGCTTTGTAGTCCCAGCAGCACCAGTGGGAGTGCTGGCCACTACTGGGACTACAGACAGTCCCACCACAGAGAAGTTAGTCCTGGGTCAGGAGTCTCGGCAATGGGGGAGAGGAGAGTGGGTTCAAGAGGCCAGGGCTGAGGGTAAAAGGGGAATGACCTTCAGGGATAGAGGTGCCTCCAATCTGGGGGCCCACAAATGAAGTCTTCTCCCTTGCATGACACCAGTGCCTGCAGCTAACACTGCCGGGCTTCCTGTGTGGCTATCCCAGCCACGGGTGAAAAACCCACGACGGCAGGATGTGGCTCATAAGCGGCCACTAATTGGCTACTTAAGGGCCTCCAGAGGCCCAAGAGTGGACAGGCTGCCTGAAAGGTCAGGGGTGGGTAGGGAGGTGGCAGGAATGCCACCTGCTGGATTTTCCATGTCTCGCTACCTTCAAACCCATCAGCGGGGCAGTAAATAATCCAGCCCGAAAAGAAGCAAGAGATGGGACCTCTGCTGTTTGTGATTTATATAAACGATCTGGAAGAAGGAGTAACTGGGGTGATCAGTAAGTTTGCGGACGACACAAAACTGGCAGGACTTGCAGATAGTGAGGAACATTGTCAGAGGCTACAGAAGGATATAGACAGGCTGGAAATTTGGGCAAGGAAATGGCAGATGGAGTTCAATCCTGATAAATGCGAAGTGATGCATTTTGGTGGGAATAATGTAGGGAGGAGCTACACGATAAATGGAAGAACCATAAAGGGTGTAGAGACGCAGAGGGACCTGGGTGTGCAAGTCCACAGATCTTTGAAGGTGACGTCACAGGTGGAGAAGGTGGTGAAGAAGGCATATGGCATGCTTGCCTTTATAGGACGGGGCATAGAGTATAAGAGTTGGGGTCTGATGTTGCAGATGTATAGAACGTTGGTTCGGCCGCATTTGGAATACTGCGTCCAGTTCTGGTCGCCACACTACCAGAAGGACGTGGAGGCTTTGGAGAGAGTACAGAGGAGGTTTACCAGGATGTTGCCTGGTATGGAGGGGCTTGGTTATGAGGAGAGATTGGGGAAACTGGGGTTGTTCTCCTTGGAAAGACGGAGGATGAGTGGAGACTTAATAGAGGTGTATAAAATTATGAAAGGCATAGATAGGGTGAACGGTGGAAAGCTTTTCCCCGGGTCGGTGGTGACGTTCACGAGGGGTCATAGGTTCAAGGTGAAGGGGGGGAGGTTTAACACAGATATCAGAAGGACATATTTCACACAGAGGGTCGTGGGGGCCTGGAATGTGTTGCCGGGCAAGGTGGTGGAGGCGGACACACTGGGAACGTTTAAAGACTTATCTAGACAGCCACATGAACGGAGTGGGAATGGAGGGATACAAAAGAGTGGTCTAGTTTGGACCAGGGAGCGGCGCGGGCTAATTGTTCCTTGTTTCTCGTTTCAAGGCTTCATTCTATGATCATCTTGCTGGTGCCAGTACAGAGCGAGACTGCGGATAGTTGGGAACCTGTCTCGGGGGCAGGGAATTCATATGGTGTTCGTGGAAGTGGAAATGACTAGGGTTGGGAAGCATTTTCCGATCAGGGCCATTGTGATCTCCTGGACTCGTTTCGATCGCCTCAGGGGGTCGGAGAGGAATTTCCCAGATTTTTTTCCCCATATTGGCCCTGGGGTTTTTCACTCTGGGTTTTCGCCTCTCCCTGGAGATCACATGGTCTGGAATGGGGGGGTGGGGGTGAGTTAATAGGTTGTAATGGACAAAGCATCGTAGCTGTGAGGGACAGCTCGGTGGATAGGATATTGGTATGTAGATAGGCTGGAAAATTGGGCAGGGATCCTGGATTCAGGATTCAATCCTGGACCGGGGAGCGGCGTGGGCTTGGAGGGCCGAAGGGCCTGTTCCTGTGCTGTATTGTTCTTTGTTCTTTGTTCTATATGAGAGTAATGCAGGAAAGTGGAGTTGAGACAAAAAATCAATTGTGATCTTAATGAACGGTGGAGACTGTGGAGTGCTATTACTCATCTTCTCCAATTTCCTATGTTCCATTCTGAAGTCATGGTAGGTTGCAGGTTGGAACCACAAAGGTAGTTCACTGGGAAGTGACACTGGGAAGTGTCTATGTTGAGTAGTCTCTGTTAATATAATGGACAGTGTGTCCATTCTTTGGTATCTGCTGACAGTGTGTGCATTTTCTATTGTTTGTGCCTAGATTGGTCCAGAAGGATGGTTCTGTGCCCAATCCCAGGCATGTAAAAATGACAGTGAGTGCATTTTATGTGAGAGAATGCATCATTGTTCACTGGCCATTTGGAGAGGCTTATTCATTAGTCAGTAGGATTAAGAACAGAGCTTCAGAATTTCATGAGCACTGGAATTTTCTAGCCTCTAAAACCAAACTCTCATCCCTATGAGTACTAAGTAATCCACCCATGTCCAATCGATTTAGAAACATTGCAGATTCTGCAATAAGTTCGGAACAAAAATCTATATTTAGCAATGTTCTTTGACTAGATTGCTCATAATAATTCTTCTCAGCCTTGCTGTCGTATAGTGATTAGATGCATTTTGTTTATGCTGAGACTCAGTAATGTAATCGGTATTCAGATCTATTTCAGCATTATAACCCCATCAAAGAATCACAGAATTGAGACAGCACAGAAGGGGGTCATTCGGCCCATCGTGTCTGCACCAGCTCTCCAAGCGAGCATCATGACTTTGTGGCATTCCCCTGCCTTTTCCCTGTACCCCTGTGTATTGTTTTGATCATCTAGTCATCTAATGCCCTCTTGAATGACTTGATTGAACCTGCCTCCATCACACTTCCAGGCAGTGTATTCCAGACTCAAACCACTCGCTTTGTGAAAAACTATTATTTCACATCACGTTTGATTCTTTTGCAAATCACTTTGGATCTCTGCCCTCTCGCTCTCGACCCTTTTACAAATGAGAACAGTTGCTCCCCATTTACTCTGTCCAATCCCCTTATGATTTTGAACATCGCCATCAAATCTCCTCTTAGCTTTCTTCTCTCCCAGGAGAACAGTCCCAACCTCTCCAATCTTTTTTTTAGCTTATTTATTAGTGCCACAAGTAGGCTTACATTAACACTGCAATAAAGTTACTGTGAAAATCCCCTACCCCATAACTGAAGTTTCTCACCCTTGCAACCATTCTTGTAAACCTCTTCTGCACTCTCTCCTATGCATTCATATCCTTCCTGTAGTGTGGCGCCCAGAACTGTACACAATATTCTAGCTGAGGTCTAACTGATATCTTGTAATTGTTCAGCATAGTCTCCTTACTCTTGTACTCTGCGCCCCTATTAATAATGCCCAGGATACTATGCTTTAACTGCTCTCTTCAGCTGTCCTGCTACCTTCAATGATCTTTGCACATATACACCCAGGTCCCTCTGCTCCTGCACCCCCTTAAGAATTGTATCCCTTTATATTGTCTGTTTGTTCTTCCTACCAAAATACACCACGTCACACTTCTTTGCATTGAACTTCATCTGCCTATATTCCACCAACTTGTCTATATCCTATTGAAGCTCTACCCTGTCCTCTTCACAGTTTACAATACTTCCAAGTTTCATGTCATCTGCAAACTTTACATACCAAAGTCTAGGCCAGGGGTGCAGGCCCAGACTTAGTGACTTGAGATCTACATTTTCGACAGTCATCCTAACATGATCTACCAGCTTTGTTTTCCCACCCTCCCCCTCAGGGCCTGTCTATGGATAAAAAGAAGAAAAATGCACCAAGCACACTTCTGCACACGATTATGCAAACATTTTCTCCCCTAAAGAGCATTAGTAAAGCAGGTGGGTTTTTATAACAATCTGGTACTTTTGGACTCACTGGTTCCAGAATTTTAACCCATTTAAATTCTCCAACAGCATGGTGGGATTTAAACTCTTGCCCTCCAGATCATTAATCCAGCTGTCTGGATTACAGTTCCTGCGACATAACACATGCTTCTGCACCCTAAGTAGCAAAGGTTTAATATTGTGCCATGTTCTGTTGCCACTTATTCTATGGATCCAGAATGCCTTCTACTTTTAAATGAATGCAAATAAAGTGAAGACAACTTTGTGCTGTTGATTCTTATCCATTAGGAAGTGGGTTGAAACCTAAAGATAAAGTATTATAATAATGTGCTAAAGACTACTTGTATTGCACAAGGCTTTTGCTTTCAACAGGGGTAGGTGGGAGTTACATTTCATCAGCCTGTCAAAATCTGAGTTCGGTGCTACAAGGCTAATGTCTAATCCGCTGCCAACCCAGTTAACAGGTAAAAATATTCTAAATATGTGCTAACTACATTCTGCTTTCAACACGACAGAAGCATCTTGTGCAGGATGTTTGTAGCTGGCTTCACCAAGTCACACTACAATAAGTATATAATTTAGCTTCTACTCAATAGAACCTACTGTATCATCATATAAACTTTACTTTTACCTTTCTAAGGAGAAATAATGTGTAGAAAGCAAGCACTGTGCATGTTCCAGGGATGGTGGCAATTAATATCCCAGCAACCCTAGGAACTATGAACTCTATGCTCTCTTAGCATCCATATTCCTGTGGCACATAGTTGGGGCAATTTAATCTTTACAGGACTAGCACAGAATTACTCCCCAGCTCATATTGGGAGATTAATTGATGATACATAAGGTAGCATGTTCTTGTAGCCTTTGAATATGCTGGTCTAAATTTAGGCTAGAATATTCTATGCCTACATTTGGTGGAAGATTCAAGATATGGAAGAGCAAAGCAGGAAGACTGCATCGCATTTCCCCGACATGTTTTTCCCATTGCATTCTCCATGACATGGGCCGGGATTTTACAGCCCCTGGGAGCAGGCAGAGAGGGCTGTAAAACTGGGCACCATGCCCCGTAACCAAAATCAACATTTGAAAAATAAATATACACTGCCAGGAGCTAGCAGCTCCGATATGTAGTGGTGCACACCAACATCAATGATTTCCCTTCCTTTCCCATAACATATTTTCTAATGCAGACCATTATTTAAATGACCACGACACCAGCAAACTGGCCAGAAGCAGGGCTGGACCTTTGGGTGGGCAGATCTCTCAAGCCACCGAAGTTGAACTGGAATTCCGTTAAGGCAGAAAGTCCAAGCCTAAATGCCTGCAGGCAAGTTGGGGGCTTGTTACATCCGATCTGATATTCAAGGGATTTAAGGTTTGTTATTATTGATCAACAAACCTAGATGTAGAGATATTAACAGCATGAATGTAATTTTTTGAAGCCTTTAAAATACACTTTACTTTTTGTTACAGAGCAATTTAAAGTTGCCTTACAGTTGAAAGAAGGAAATTCGAACAATAAGCAACGGGAAACCTCACTGATTCCTGGTCTTGGCTACATGACGACTGGAGAGGAAAGATGCCGAGGACGACGTAATGTTGTTTTTGATTCTGATTCTGACTATGTGAAGTTGGCAAAGCGAGGGGGTGTTCCAGGTAAGTCCATGGTAGCTAAAAACATACATTGCTCTCACAATGGCTCAATGGTATTCTCAATAACACAAGGCTTGCTGCTTCCAAAAACTGCAAGTGATGATGTTGAAGAGAGCAGGATGAACCTTCATCCTCACAGTATGTCAAAGGAACACAGGATGGGACTGTACAGCCAGCAGCTAAATAACATTGGATATGACTAGCTGCTGTGCGCTTTCCATAAAACCATACAATCCCCACAGTGCAGAAAAACATCCTTCAGCCCATCGAGTCTGTACTAACACTTTGAAAGAGCATTCCACCCAGGTCCATCACTCCACCCTATCCCTGTAACCCTGCGCAATTTTCATGCTAATTCACCTAACCTATGCATTTTTAGACATTGAGGGGCAATTTAGCATGGCAAATCCACCTTACCTATACATCTTTGGACTGTGGGAGGAAACCAGAGCACCCGGCGGAAACCCACAGACACAGAGAGAACGTGAAAACTCCACACAGTCACCCAAGGCAGGAATTAAACTCACATCCCTGGCGCTGTGAGGCAGCAATCACTTCCCATCTGCTCGATTTCCTCCCACTACTCCTTGCTGTCAAAAACCTCTGCACGTACCTTGATAAGACACAAACCCACACTTCCCTGTTTTCATCCAACAACCTTCCCCTGTACCTCCCCCAACCCAACATCTATCCAAGAGAACACAACAGAAAATATATGAGCAGGTGTTGACAATACATCCCCTCGAGCCTGCTCTGCCATCACATACAATCATGGTGAATCTTCCACCTCAACTCCACTCTCCCACCATTCTCCATGTCCCTTGACTCCCTGCGAAAATGAACAGTTGTCTACCCCAACCTTAAATATAGTCAATAATCAATCATCCAGAAACGTCAGGGGTAGAGTATTCCAAAGATTCACAACCCTTTAAGCAAAGACATTTCACCTCATCTCAGTCCTAAATGATTGACCAGAAAACCAAGGATTACAGGGGAAATTAGGTGCCACAGCCACACCAGGGGAATCAGAGGCCTTTGAAGCCCCTAAGTGGTTGGGGACATGGCCAGACAGTGCCCATTGGGTAGTGCCAGTCTGGCACTGTCCGCCTGACACCCTGGCATTGTCCACCTGGGGCAACACAGTGGCACAGTGGTTAGCACTGCTGCCTCACAGCACCAGGGACCCAGATTCAATTCCTGGCTTGGGTCACAGTCTGTATGGAGTCTGCACATTCTCCCCGTGTATGTGTGGGTTTCCTCCGGGTGGTCCGGTTTCCTCCCACAGTCCAAAAGATGTGCTGATTGGGTGGATTGGCCATGCTAAATTCTCCCTCAGTGTACCCGAACAGGTGCCAGAGTGTGGCAACCAGGGGATTTTCACAGTAACTTCATTGCAGTTTTGTTAATGTAAGCCTACTTGTGACACTAATAAATAAATAATTAAACTTTAAACAAACTTTAATGTGGCACCCTGGAAATGCCCAGTTGGGCACCATAAGTGTGCCACGGGCAGTGCCAAGGTATGTGGCCTGTGGGGGTAGGGCTATGACGGGGGGGGGGCTTATGCAGGTGGGAACTCTGCAAGAGAGGGGGGATGCTGCAAGCTTTTGATTTGATTTTGATTTGATTTATTATTGTCACATGTATCAACATACAGTGAAAAATATTGTTTCTTACACGCTATACAGACAAAGCATACCATTCATAGAGAGGGAAATGAGAGAGTGCAGAATGTAGTGTTACAGTCATAGCTAGGGTGTAGAGAAAGATCAACTTAGCGCAAGGTAAGTCCATTGAAAAGTCTGACAGCAGCAGGGAAGCAGCTGTCCTTGAGTCGGTTGGTACGTGACCTCAGACTTTTGTATGTTTTTTCCAACGGAAGAAGGTGGAAGAGAGAATGTCTTGGGTGCGTGGGGTCCTTAGTTATGCTGGCTGCTTTGCTGAGGCAGTGGGAAATGTAGACAGAGTCAATGGATGGGAGGCTGGTTTGTGTGATGGATTGGGCTACATTCACGGCCTTTTGTGTCCTTGCAGTCTTGGGCAGAGTAGGAGCCATACCAAGCTGTGATACAGCCAGAAAGAATGCTTTCTATGGTGCATCTGTAAAAGCTGGTGAGAGTCGTAGCTGACATGCCAAATTTCCTTAGACTTCTGAGAAAGTAGAGGCGTTGATGGGCTTTCTTAACTCGAGTGTCGGCATGGGGGGACTAGGACAGGCTGTTGGTGATCTGGACATCTAAAAACTTGAAGCTCTTAACCCTTCCTACTTCGTCCCCATTGATGTAGACAGGGGCATGTTCTCCTTTATGATTCCTGAAGTCGATGACAATCTCCTTCATTTTGTTGACATTGAGCGAGAGATTATTGTTGCCGCACCAGTTCACCAGATTCTCCATTTCATTCCTGTACTCTGTCTCGTCATTGTTTGAGATCCAACCCACTACAGTGGTGTCGTCAGCAAAACTGAAAATCAGATCGGAGGGGAATTTGGTCACACAGTCATAGATGTATAAGGAGTATAATAGAGGTCTGAGAACACAGCCTTGTGGAACACTGGTGTTGAGGATGATCGTGAGGAGGTGTTGTTGCCTATCTTACTGATTGTGGCCTGTGAGTTAGGAAGTTCAGGATCCAGTCACAGAGGGAGGTGCCAAGGCCCAGGCCACGGAGTTTGGAGATGAGTTTTATGGGAATAATAGTGTTGAAGGCTGAGCTGTAGTCAATAAATAGGAGTCTGACATAGGTGTCCTTGTTATCTAAGTGTTCCAGGGTTGAGTGCAGGGCCAGGGAAATGGTGTCTGCTGTGGGCCTGTTGCGGTGGTAGGCAAACTGTAGTGGATCCAGGTAGTCTGGGAGGCTGGAATTGATTCGTGCCATGACCAGCCTTTCGAAGCATTTCATAATGATGGATGTCAGAGCCACCAGCCGATAGCGTGCCTTAATAGTGCCATTAAAGCACGCTGCTTGGTTTTTCTTAGGTACCGGGATGATGGTCGTCTTGCTGAAACAGATAGGGACCTCAGATTGTTGTAAAGAGAGGTTGAAGATGTCTGTGAATACCCCCACCAGCTGATCCGCGCAGGATCTGAGTGCACGTCCGGGTACCCCATCCAGACCAGTCACTTTCCATGGGTTCACCTTCGAAAAAGCTGCTCTGACATCTGCAATGGTGACCCCAGATACAGGTTCATCCAGGGCTTCCAGGGTGGAGGGCATGCTCTCGCTGACCTCTTGTTCAAAGCGGGCGTAGAATGCATTGAGCTCATCAGGTGCATTGGAGCCGGCGATTTCACATGCCTTCATCTTGTAGCCTGTTATGTCTTGCAGACCTTGCTATGGTCGGCGGGGGTCAGTGTGGCTAGCCTGGGACTCTAGCTTGGTCCGGTACTGTCTTTTGGCATCTTTGATGGATCTCCTTATCGTCTTGTATTGGTCAGTGTCGCCTGACCTGAACTCCTCAGACCTGGACTTCAGCAAGCAGTGGATATCCTTGTTCATCCATGGTTTCCGGTTGAAGAACACACGGATTTGCTTCTTTGGCACACAGTCTTCTACACACTTACTAATGAAATCAGTTACTGTAGTGGTGTACTCATTCAGGCTGGTCGCAGAGTTTTTAAATCCTGATCAGTCCACTGACTCCAAGCAGCCCCATAGGAGATCATCCGATTCTTCAGACCAACATTGCACAACTTTCTTTGATGGATTCTCCCGCTTCAGTTTTTGCTTGTAAGCCGGGAGCAGGAGCACAGCCTTGTGGTCTGATTTGCCAAAGTGTGGGCGGGCAATAGAGCGGTAGGCATGTTTGATATTTGTGTAGCAGTGTTCTAGGATGTTTGGGCCTCTGGTGGAACAGGAAACATGTTGGTGGCAACTTGGCAGTACGCTCTTGAGCTTGGCTTGATTGAAGTCCCCGGCCATGATGAACAAGGCTTAGGGATGTTTCACCTCAAGGATATTTGTAGTGGTGTATATTTCGTCCAGCGCGATCCTCACGTCTGCCTGGGGTGGAATGTAAACTGCCATCAGGATGATGGAGGTGAACCCCCGAGGAAGGTAGGAGGGGCGGCACTCCAGGAAGCATGGAAAACGTGCAGGCCTGCAGGTGAGAGTGAAGTAACACGGTCCCAAGGCCCCCCTCCCCAGCTTACTGCTTGCAAATGTCCAATCTCTGGAAAACAAGTGAGACGAACTTAGAGCCAGACTCACTTTCCAAAGAGAACTGAGGGACTGCTATGTACTCTGTTTCACGGAGACGTGACTCACTCCTGCTTCACCAGACAGTGCCCTACAACCAGAGGGCTTCTCAATCCATCGAATGGACCACACAGCGGCCTCAGGCAAGGCTAGGGGAGGTGGGGTCTGCTTCCTAATCAACACCTCATGGTGCCTAGATGTAGCAACACTGGCAACTTTCTGCTCCCCAGACCTAGAATACCTGACACTAAAATGCCACCCCAAGCGGAGGGCTATGCAAGGGATGGGGGCGTGCGGGGGAGGAGGGGTCGTAGGGAGTCCACCAGGGGACTCATCTGGAGGATCCTGATGCCCCGATGCTGACAACCCATGTTAGCCTGGGAGGAGAACATGCTGCCAATGATGAGGAGGAGTCCGATGTCCGTGGGGAGGGGGGGGGGGTGGGCGGAGGTCTCTCAGTTCACTGAGAGATTGGGATGCTCTGCGCAGTGGCACCCGATCATTAAGACCACTGACCTTGGTGAAGGACACTATGCACAATGTGTGGCACGGAGTTGCTCCCCCACATTGTGACGAGAGCCTTGTGAGCACTATGCAGACAAATACAAGGTGCGAGAAGCTCATAGTTGCAGCATCAAGCTCCATGATACAGCTGTGAGGGGCAGAGCCGTGGCACATTGTGCTGGGAAGCTGGGCACATTTATTGATGAGTTTATCAGGTGTACACTCGAGGATGTTGCTTGAGACAGACAGAGGGCACGCTGTGATTTTTGACTATGTGAGTGAAAACCCTGCTGAATGATAGAGAGATCATAAAGCTCCAGTATATGTAAACCTTCTCGATACGCTCCAACATCTTCGCTTGAACATCAAATCTTCACCTTTCAATAAATCTGAGAAGATGGCTGAACACCTCAGCCTGAATCTTACACAGCCAATATCTAACATGACATAAGCCAGTAAAGCGAGATAACAAGCTCCTTTCCGTCAGCACACTTCACTTCATGGATGAGGCATAACTGATGTTGGAAATGAGCTGACAGCGGGCACAGAGTGTGGTCGGTTGGAAACATACAACGTTGACCTGACGCACATGACAGCGACACCTGCGATATTTGGGGGATGGATAACGGTGTCAACACATGACTGACAACAGTACAGCTGATCATAAAGAGAAGTTATATACAAGAGGGAATGTGAAATGTGTGGCAGTCTATGTACATTGTGGAAACTATGTACATGCGTTAAACACTATGCCACTGATGTGATTCTAATATTGTTTTGTCTTCTTGACCCGTTGCTACATCTTGGTGCTTCCCCGACATCCACAGCGGAGGTGGAGTCAGCGTGCTGACTGCTACACCCTGTTGTGTGTGATTCCTTTAGCGGGCGTCCTGTGGAAGACCGAGACCTGGAGGTTCCTGGCCTGCTTTAGGTCTTCTGCTGTGGGGCAGCTGTACCCACCTCAGCCTGTGGAGTGATCCTGATGGGGTCACAGGAAGAGGGGATTGAGATCAGCTGGACACTGCTAGAGCCATCTAGGTTTAATGGCCCAGCGGTGTCCAGCTCCTAATCCACCTCCCAAGAGTTGCTCAAGTGCCCCAGCTGACTCCTGAGGAGAAGGGGTAGCTGGACGGAGATCTCGGTGCCCCACCCCCCTCTCACATAGCCACTGATGGATACCACCAAGGGCTACAATAAGGGGGCACTGCTTCTGCAGCAATGCAGGACCGGTGTCCTGGATCAAAGTCTCCATGGAGGCCACCAATCTGCTCGAGAAGGTGCATTCCTACCTTCAATCTGAGAAATGCAGCTGACATCCCTTCCTGATGTTCCCCTAATTGTCGCTGCAGCTCCAGGAACTGATATAGGGCTGAGTCCAGAGGCTCATCGTCTGACTTGGACTCAGCACAATGGTGGCAAACTCGGATATCCCTGTCCCCACCTGCAGTGGACTGCATTGTGTACTGTGCTTACCAGATCACGACCCTGAGGTTGCTCTAGAACTGAGTCCCACTGAGGTGTGTGTCCCTATGCTAGCGGAAGGTATGGGTCAACACTGTGACTTCAAAGATCTGAATAGTGCTGTCCTTAGCTTCCTTATCTGAGGTGTTGTCCAGGCTTGAGATGAGGGCTGAGGGCATCGTGTGCTTGGCCAAGGTGCCTATGGAAGCAAATAGAGATGATTAGTGCATGGCATACAACTCGATAAATGCTCAATTGGCTCTGAGGAACGAGCTGGTGCAGGATACTCACTTGGGCAACCTCTCCGTCGCCACACGAATGGTCCACATCCTCTCCTGCCAATTCAATGGCTCTATTCACAAATTCTGTAAGGCATTCCACCCCCAGCCTGGGATCCCTCCCTCCGATTGCGTGCCAGCTTATCTTACATGAAGACACATGGAGAGAATGTGAGCAGGACAAATGCCAAGGCAGATGATAAGGATGCCTGCCTTGTGCCGGCACTGAATTGACCCATAGACAGGATGAGGACATGGGTTGCACAGGATATGAGCACTGATAGAGTTGTGAAGGTGTGTGAGAGTGAGTGGTAATGTCCCTTCAGCTGGCAACGCGTGAGATCCTTGTGGAGTGTTATCCTGTGAATGGCTGGTGGGTTTGTGAGTGTGTGATTTGAGAGTGATAAACAGGTTGACTTACTCTGGCGGAATGGTTGAGGTGATTCATCCTGTTTCCGCACTAGATGGCCGACCTTTTCTGCGGAGCGTTGGAACTGATCACCTCTGCCACACCCTGCCAAGCTAGAGTGGTGATACAAAGAACAAAGAACAATACAGCACAGGAACAGGCCCTTCAGCCCTCCAAGCCCGCGCCGCTCCCCGGTCCAGGATTGAATCCTGAATCCAGGATCCCCGCCCAATTTTCCAGCCTATCTACATACCAATATCCTATCCACCGAGCTGTCCCTCACAGCTACGATGCTTTGTTCATCACAACCTATTAACTCACCCCCACCCCCCCATTCCAGACCATGTGATCTCCAGGGAGAGGCGAAAACCCAGAGTGAAAACCCCAGGGCCAATATGGGGAAAAAAAAATCTGGGAAATTCCTCTCCGACCCCCTGAGGCGATCGAAACGAGTCCAGGAGATCACACTGGCCCTGATCGGAAAATGCTTCCCAACCCTAGTCATTTCCACTTCCACGAACACCATATGAATTCCCTGCCCCCGAGACAGGTTCCCAACTATCCGCAGTCTCGCTCTGTACTGGCACCAGCAAGATGATCATAGAATGAAGCCTTGAAACGAGAAACAAGGAACAATTAGCCCGCGCCGCTCCTTGGTCCAAACTAGACCACTCTTTTGTATCCCTCCATTCCCACTCCGTTCATATAGCTGTCTAGATAAGTCTTAAACGTTTCCAGTGTGTCCACCTCCACCACCTTGCCCGGCAACACATTCCAGGCCCCCACGACCCTCTGTGTAAAATATGTCCTTCTGATATCTGTGTTAAACCTCCCCCCCTTCACCTTGAACCTATGACCCCTCGTGAACGTCACCACCGACCCGGGGAAAAGCTTCCCACCGTTCACCCTATCTATGCCTTTCATAATTTTATACACCTCTATTAAGTCTCCCCTCATCCTCCGTCTTTCCAAGGAGAACAACCCCAGTTTCCCCAATCTCTCCTCATAACCAAGCCCCTCCATACCAGGCAACATCCTGGTAAACCTCCTCTGTACTCTCTCCAAAGCCTCCACGTCCTTCTGGTAGTGTGGCGACCAGAACTGGACGCAGTATTCCAAATGCGGCCGAACCAACGTTCTATACATCTGCAACATCAGACCCCAACTCTTATACTCTATGCCCCGTCCTATAAAGGCAAGCATGCCATATGCCTTCTTCACCACCTTCTCCACCTGTGACGTCACCTTCAAAGATCTGTGGACTTGCACACCCAGGTCCCTCTGCGTCTCTACACCCTTTATGGTTCTTCCATTTATCGTGTAGCTCCTCCCTACACTATTCCCACCAAAATGCATCACTTCGCATTTATCAGGATTGAACTCCATCTGCCATTTCCTTGCCCAAATTTCCAGCCTATCTATATCCTTCTGTAGCCTCTGACAATGTTCCTCACTATCTGCAAGTCCTGCCAGTTTTGTGTCGTCCGCAAACTTACTGATCACCCCAGTTACTCCTTCTTCCAGATCATTTATATAAATCACAAACAGCAGAGGTCCCAATACAGAGCCCTGCGGTACACCACTAGTCACAGGCCTCCAGCCGGAAAAAGACCCTTCCACTACCACCCTCTGTCTTCTATGACCAAGCCAGTTCTCCACCCATCTAGCCACCTCCCCCTTTATCCCATGAGATCCAACCTTTTTCACTAGCCTACCATGAGGGACTTTGTCAAATGCTTTACTAAAGTCCATATAGACAACATCCACGGCCCTTCCTTCGTCAACCATTTTGGTCACTTCTTCAAAAAACACCACCAGGTTAGTGAGGCATGACCTCCCTCTCACAAAACCATGCTGGCTATCGTTAATGAGTTTATTCCTTTCTAAATGCGCATACATCCTATCTCTAAGAATCTTCTCCAACAACTTCCCCACCACGGACGTCAAGCTCACCGGCCTATAATTACCCGGGTTATCCTTCCTACCCTTCTTAAATAACGGGACCACATTGGCTATCCTCCAATCCTCTGGGACCTCACCTGCGTCCAGTGACGAGACAAAGATTTGCGTCAGAGGCCCAACGATTTCACCTCTCGTCTCCCTGAGCAGCCTTGGATAGATTCCATCAGGCCCTGGGGATTTGTCAGTCTTTATATTCTCTAACAAACCTAACACTTCCTCCTTTGCAATGGAGATTTTCTCCAACGGTTCAACACTCCCCTCAGAGACACTCCCAGTCAACACATCCCTCTCCTTTGTGAATACCGACGCAAAGTATTCATTTAGGATCTCCCCTACTTCTTTGGGCTCCAAGCATAAGTCCCCACTTTTGTCCCTGAGAGGTCCGATTTTTTCCCTAACAACCCTTTTGTTCCTAACGTATGAATAAAATGCCTTGGGATTCTCCTTAATCCTGTCTGCCAAGAACATTTCGTGACCCCTTTTTGCTCTTCTAATTCCCCGTTTGAGTACTTTCCTACTTTCATTGTACTCCTCCAGAGCTCCCTCCGTTTTTAGCTGCTTGGACCTAACATGATGTGGGTGGACCTCCTGCAGGCATCACAGGGATAGAGGACATTCTGGCGGTCCACCATGGAGTCAGTAGGTGACCCAAGGGAGATCACCTCAGGGTTTGTGGGGTTGTGTAGAGCAGTCCTTTGCTGTATGAAGTGAGATTGCTGCACAGCTGCTCTTTAACTATGGCATCTGGAGTGATGTACCGGTGAGGGCAGGGCAGGGTGAAGAAAAAGAGGCTGCCCTCCCACGATCCAGTATGTTACCTGTGGGCACATTATCAATATGACAGATAGTGCACAATACAGCATAAAAACCCGCCTGGCTGGCGGGATAAAGGCTGATTTTCCGGCCCGCCTCCGCACTTAGAGCACTGAGGGGAATATCCCACCAGGTGTGTGGCTTAGAGGGGATCTTGCAAGTGGTGCTATTCCCATGCATCCGCTGCACTTATCTTTCTAGGTGGTAGAGGTCGCGGGTTTGGAAGGCACTGTCGAAGGAGCCTTGGTGAGTTGCTGCAGCATATCTTGTAAATGGTACACACTGCTTCCACTGTGCGTCGGTGATGGAAGGAGGGAGCATTTGAGTTTTCAAATTGTAAGTCAGAGCCTGACTGCTATTCTAACTGAGACCTTGAGGAAAATTTCCCACCTGCACCAAATTCCCAAGTACCTCATCACATTCAGGCCTCGCCACAGTCTCTGCTCCCACACAGCCTTTGAAATGCTGCAAGCAGAACTGAAACTTCCTCCCTCCCCAGGCTCAGTAAATCTGGCAGTGACAGCATTGATGTGGAGATGTCCAACTTTAACCTGGTGTTGTGAGACTTCTTACAGCAACAGCATTGCCAGTTAAATCCAACCCTGCTTTGGAACGAGGACATTTGAGTAAATCAACTTCAAATTCACATTGGCTGTGGTATTCCTAATCCACTGCTAACCCTGCCAAAGGTTAGAGAACTTTGTGCACTACTTTTATAAGATATTATTATTGATAATTTAGCAGCAACAGTACAGGGAAATGTCTAGAGATGGGTTAAATGCATTTTTCTTTGTTTTGCTAAGATCTGCTAACTTTTGGTGGGTTGTCACCCAAGTCAACATGTACTCCCTCCAAGAAACCTGAGTGGTTGACTCCTGAACCTTTACTCCAAGAAAACCATCAGTAAGTACCTACAAATCCCATCTGCACAGGGCAGCAAAAGCAGTGTTGTAATCCTGTAAAGATGAATAGTGATGAAAGTAGTAGTTTTAGGATAAACGGATCTAACTGCTTCCACTGTGCAGAAGACCAACCCAGTAAGGGCAGCTCAGTGGCACAAAGGGCGGCACAGTGGCACAGTGGTTAGCACTGCTACCTCACAGTGCCAAGGGCACGAGTTCAATTCCGGCCTCGGGTGACTGTCTGTGTGGAGTTTACATGTTCTCCGGTTTTCTCCCACAGTCCAAAGATGTGCAGGTTAGGTTGATTTGCCATGCCAAATTCTCCCTTAGTGTCCCAAGATGTGTACTTTAGGAGGACTAGTGGAGTAAATATGTGGGGTTACAGGGATAAGGCCTGGGTTAGATGCTCTTTCGGAGAGTCAGTGCAGACTCAATAGGCTGAATAGCCTGCTTCTGCACTGCAGGGATTCTATGAACAATATTTAATGGTATCTCCCATGAGTGGCGGAGATAGATGGCTGTGCTCTTTATTCTATCCTCTGAAAAGCTGTAAGTGTATTAGGATCTGGCTTATGCTTTCTGTGGATTCTCACAGTCTGCATTCCAAGGCAAGTTGACATTTGTTGCCAAACTGCTCAGAGCTGCTGAGACAGACAGTATGAAGGATGAAAACACAGCTTTCTGAAATTGAAAAATAATTTATCGCCTAAAGGTTCTCATCCCCTTATACGAGTTACATATGTGGCAGGCAGCTTAGTTCAGATCCATTTTTGCCCAGTTTTTCTGAGGATTTAATGCACCATCTGTGCTCCTTCACTGAGTGAGCAGTGATGATTGTATCTCATTGATTTGCACTCCACCTCCCAAATTCTGAACACAAGGAGCAAGGGGTTTAGATCGTTGTATCTTGTATATTAGGTTAAAGCTGCAGGAAGAAGGAATGATGACAAGAGGTCTGACAAAATTGATTGTGGTGGTTGCCGGAAGCAAAGATAGACTTAAGGACAATTTTAACACCACCTGCCCATTGGAAGCAGAACACAAAAAATTGGCTGGGTGACTCAGCCACTGATATCTTACATAAATCCTGCTGTCTTCTATTGTGAAGCTTAGCAGCGACAGGGACATGGGAGCTGCCATCTTCACAAATTAAATGCCTTTTCCAGCACTCCTCATATTTCAGGAAAGGCAGGCGACAAGGAGATTGGCCTGAATCTGACAGGGTCCTGCTTCATAATATCCAACAGCAACATGAGCCACTACTGCAATGTTAACTGCTGAAGCGAACACGGAAACTCTTGTGCCTTTACCATTAGCGGGGAAGTCAGTGACTCTGGCTGGAGAGCGAAAGAGAGAGAGACCAATGGGATAGTAGGAGGAGGAATCAATAATCAGGGCTCAAGGCAGAGACAGGGAGTTGGGACTGTGCCCCAGTTCTCTCGATTCCCTCGTCAACATTCCCGAGTCACAGCGCCATGGACCCGGGTTCAATTCCAGCCTCAGGTCACTGTCTGTGTGGAGTTTGCACATTCTCCCCGTGTCTGCGTGGGTTTCCTCCGGGTGCACCGGTTTCCTCCCACAGCCCAAAGATGTGCGGGTTAGGTGGATTGGCCATGCTAAATTGACCCTCGTGTCAGGGGATTAGCAGGGTAAATATGTGGGGTTACGGGAATAGGGCCCGGGTGGGATTGTGGTTGGTGCAGACTCGATGGGCCAAACGGCCTCCTTCTGCACTGTAGGGATTCTATGAACATCTCTGTCATTTCCTCATTCCCATAATGATTTCTTCTGTCTTTGCTTCAAAGGAAACAATTGAGCTGCTCTCCTTTATATGTACTTGCAAAAGCTGTTACATGCTGTTTTTATATTCCTGGCTAGTTTACTTTCATTCTGTTGTTTTTCTTTGCCATCAACTTTTTGATTACCCTTTGCTGGTTTCTAAAACTCTCCCAATCATCCGTGTTTTTGTGTTTGGATCCTTCCAACTGCGAGAGACGATGGGAATGCAATTTCAGAACTTTGGTGAGGTCAGAGGAGATCATCTGTTGAACTTCTTTTGATTGCCGAACAAGCCAATTCTGGATGGACAAAGACTGGAATTCTCCAGCCATTCACGTCTTGCCGCCACTGCCAGCGAGGATGGAGAATTTGGCGCTCAGCCAAATCTCCGTTCACTGCAGCAGGACCGGAGAATCCCACTGGCGTGAATGACTGGAGAATCACGCCCATAGTCTGTCACATGGTATCATAGAATAGTTACAACACAGACGAAGGCCATTTGGCCCATCCAAACCATGCTGGCTTTTTGCAAGAGAAACTCAGCTAGTCTCCATGCTCTTTCCTTGTGTCCCTGCACATCTTTTCTCTTTGGGTGCTTATCTAATCCCCATTTGAAAGTCCAAGTTATATTTATTTTCACCCGCTCGTAGGTAGCGCATTCCAAATCTGAAAAACTGACTGCGTAAAAAATTTTCCTCATGTCTCCATTGCTTCTTTTGCCAATCACTTTAAATTGGAGCCCTCTGGTTCTCGACTCTTCAGCCAGTGGGAATGGTTTCTTTCAATCTACTCTGTCCAGACCCCTGATGATTCCGAGTGCCTCCGTCATATCTCCTCTCAACCTTCGCTTCTCCAGAGAATATAACCCAGCTTCTTTAACTATCCATTTCATTGAAGTCTCTCATCGCTGGAACCATTCCTGTAAACCTTTCCTGCGCTGTCTGAAACCTTCACATCCTTCTGTAAGTGCAATGCCTAGAATTGGATGCAATGGCCGGAATTTTATCAGCCCGCCTGCCACAGGCACCGGAGCAAGTGAGGGGTGGAGCATGGGAATATCCGTTGACCTCGGGTGGGATTTTATGGTGACGGGACGAGCGAGGCCATAAAATGCTGCCCAATATTCCCATTGAGAACAAACCAGTGTTTTATGAAAGTTCATCATACCTTTCTTGCTTTTGTGCTCTGTGCCTCTATTTATAAAGCCCAGGATTGCATATGCTTTATTAATAATTTTCCCAATCTGCCCTGTGGCAGTTAAGAATCAACAACATTGCTATGGATTTGGAGTCACATATAGGCTAGATCAGGTATGGTTGGCAGAGTTCCTTCCTGAATAATATGAAGGAAACCAGATAGACTTTAATGATAATCCAGTGGCTGCTTGTTGCCATTGTTAAAAGTAGCTTTTAATTCCAGATTTATTTAATTAACTGCACTTTTAGAATTGCCAACTGCTATGGTGGGATTCAAACTCAAACTTCAGGATCAGTAGTCCAGGCTGCTAGAAGACTAGTTTAGCAACATAATCCGTATGCTATCATGCTTCCACACCTCTTCCCACCCACCCCCCACAATAAAACCAATTGGAGTTTATCATTGCCCATCCAAGATTCCAGCATGTTTAAAGTGCCTAATCATGGTACTCATTCTAGTCTATTTCAAACTGCATTGCTTATTGGTCCTTCTTCCATTAAACAATCTGTACTCCAATATGCATCCTCTTTCATCTTCTGCCGAAGGATCACCCATGGAATATTTCTGAGGATGTTGTGTGGGCATCATTTGGTATTTGTGATCATGTCACTCCCTCACCAGTTGGAGATGGGAGCTAAGTTTTTAATTTCAACTCTTGTGCCATCCGCAGTATCAAATGTCAGGGCTAATCCTCTAAATGCGCCTGCTGATATTGGAGTAAGGCAAAATGGTAATCATCAAATTCTCCTTCTTATAGGACAATGCAAGTGAAGCTTCCAGATTACTTGCCTAATGGCACAATACCAGACATGTCAGAGAGTGGAAATTATAAACCTTCATCTACTCCCATTGAAACAACTGACACACATTTTTGTGAAAATGAAGAAAATCATGGTTACTCAAGAAACAGTAAGGTACTGTTACAGATCGTATGTACCAAGCTTAAAGCTACTCCATTATAAAGGAGAAATTCATAATACCTATCAATAACACACAATGTATTTGGGCAGCTTTGATTTGTGGGCACTTTGGATATGGTTTTGTTTGTAAAGCCAATTCAGTACTTATATTTTTAAATGATGGAAGAGCAGGAGACTTCTTCTGATGCCCTGATCAACACTCATCTCTCAACTATCACTAAAACATGCCAGCTCTCTGCAAGAGCAACTCAGCCCATCCAACATCCCTGTCTTCTCCCCATAGCCCTCCAAACCCTTTCTCTTCCAGTAAACGTACAATTCCCTTTTGAAATTATGATTGAATCTGTCTCCACCACATTCCTCGCCAATACAGAGGCAAAAAATGATTTGCACCTTCCTTTCGCAATCTGAGATCAAAAAGAATATTAGGCCATAACATCCCAGCTCCGCAGCACTGGAATTTGGGGATTACACCAAGGATGCGCTGTGGAATCCCTCTCGGATGTTTCCAGGTCTGCATTTGTACGGCAATTGTCCAGAAGTGCTAATTGCCCCATGGCAATTCTGCTGTGCTGTGAACCATCCGAAAAAGTGCTTTAAATCACTAACTTCGGATGGTTCTGCCAGGATTGTGCAAATAATTACGTAGAAAAAATTAGGAGAAATAAAATCCCTTCTAACTTCTTCATAACTATGTTGAACACTCTGACCAATCACCGCATGAGACTCCCCACAGACCGCCTAGGGGACTCCTCCACCGACCACTAACTAAGCACACCCCTACAGTATTTCCCATCTCCCCCCAAATGTCTGGCAACTCTGCATCTCACCCCCCCAACCCGTGGGCCTAACTCTAATCCCGACTTCAACCCCCCCGCCCCCCCCCCCCCCCTCCATCCGCTGGGCCTCCCGCAACTCAACCCCAAAATCCAGCTGGACTCCCCCACACAGCCTGATCCCCACCTGCCCCAATCTGAAGCCCCCACCTGCCAACCCAACCCCTACCAACCAACTCAACCCCAACCTGAAATAATAACTCCCCCACCTATGTTCGACCACCCAATCCCTCCCATCAGTGCTCAACCCCCACCTTACCCCCTTATGTCCAACCACCCACACCCCCCCTGACCTCCGATACCCCACCCCCCCCAAGCCTTATCTACTTACCTTAGAGACTTACTTTCTCCCTGGCCTATTAGTTTCAATTGGTCTTTAAACGTACCTGCTTTCCAGCAGCCGGAAAGTAAAAAAAAGGGGCCGTGGTCTCCTTCACTCCAACTTAGACTTTGATGTTGGGCTTTAGTGATAGTTGTGCTGCCTGAATCTTGTCCAGCCTGAGTCAGGAACGTCATTCTATGATTCTACGAGCAAAGTCTACTTGCTAGGCTTCTGACAACACAATACTAACCCGCTGTGATGAAGCACGTATGATGCAACCTTGCCCTCCCTGGCATGTCATGTCCAATCTCTCTGATAGCATGGCCGCAAATTACCCATCGAGTGGGGCATGGCAGGTGCAGAAGACATTTTGATCAGGTAATTGGGTACGGAAAGGCAATCCAACACTGGGTTCCACTCCGATGAAGTTATGGCGCATTGTTCTCCATTAAACCAATAGAAGTGCTCACTGTCTGAACATATGGTTGATTTTACTTGAGTAAAATGATGGCCTCATGTTCTTGGCCCCATGTAGGAATGTGGAACTTGAATTTATGGTATATTTCAACTAACTAGAAGACTTACAACTTTTCATTTGAGAGAGCTGAAAGGAAAGGTTCGTGCAGTCAGTGTTAAAATGCTTAGCTCTCCAGTAATGTATTTTGGTAAACAGTGAGTTGGTATTTGCTCTATCTGGAAATTGTCTTGAAGGAGTTGATGAGCCTTATAGTCTCATGCAATCAGCAGAAACACAGTCATTAACTTAGGATGCTTCAAAGACTTTTATTATTTCAGCTGCGGGTGTCATGAGCAACAGCTCAATAATCTTTTCCAGGCAGTTACTTCTCGTGCTATCAACACTTTTGTGCCAAACCAAAATGCACTTTTTAGATAATTCAACTGAAATGTAAATCCTGTTCCAAAAAACAGGGATGACAAAGGTAACTTTGAATTTTAAGGAAGTTGTTTCTGTTTGATGGGAGAATGTGTGGGCAGTTTAAACTCAGTTGCCAAGCCACTAGAGAGGGAGAGAATGAAAACCAGAGAGCCGGCCATTTGAGGCCATTGCAGTTGATTGGTATCACCAGAGGTTTGGGAGCAAGGTCACCCGCCCATCCTTTCCAGTGAGAATAATCATCAGGAAGAAAGATTAAGAACAGAGAAAAAGATTAAAACTAGAAATTCACAATGTTTATTATGATTAGCTGTTTTTAATATTTGCAGAAATAAGGAACGTTTTGAGATTTTTCATTTACTTTTTCCCTTGATGTAATGTGTTCAGTCAGGGACTCCGGAAATTGGTGGTAGGCGAGAGCTGGACACAAACATTCCATCTCGGCTTCAGATGGAGGCTGTGACGTCAAGTACTGAACCAAACCAGTGGACAATGCAGCCTGGCACACCAGCTAATGCAGCAAGGTAAGTGATACAGATTCTAACAGAGGATTAAGGTATCCATTACAAAATATGAACTACCTATAGATATTACCGATTATGGAATCAAAAATCACCGGATAATAATAGTGAACAGTCGGCAATGTTTAATCTCAGCCTTCCTCTGGAACAGCAGCCACATAGGCAGACTTCTCACAGTGTTGCATTTTTGACATTCCAAACAGAAAAGGACACAATTTTTAAACTAGGATCTATAACTGTGGAGCTCTGGAACACAGAATTGCTCCTGCCATGCCCAACTCTATGAGTAATTTGCTAACAGAGCGATTGGACATGACATGACAGGGAGGGCGAGGTTCCGTGAGCCCCTCATCCCCCGGCTTCTTCAGAGAAGGTTAGTATTGTATTATCAGAAGTCTGGAAAATAGACCATGCTCATAGAATCATAGAACGCTACCAGCTCAGAAGGAGGCCATTTGTCACACTGTGTCCATGCCAGCTCTGGAAGAATAACTCAGCTAGTCCTACACCCCCATCTTTTCCCCATAGCCCTGTAAATCTTTTCTCATCAGATAATTATCCAATTCCCTTTTGAAAGCCACGATTGAATCTGTTTCCTCCACACTCTCAGACAATACATTTCATTTCCAAATTGACCCCACTCCTCCTATGCCATCTTTTTACTATCTATGCGCCTACAGGACACTTTTGAATTCCCTTTTAGGTTCGCTGCCAGTCTCTTCTCTTACTCTCTCTCTTTGCTTCTCCTATTTGCTTTTTCGATTCGCCCCAGAAGCTTGTATGTTCAGCCTGGTTTTCAGTTGTATTATATGCCTGACATCTGTCACAGTGTTACAGCTGGGATGGGAGGAGTGCACAGTTGATCTTGCCCCACTGCTCCATAGGTCGCAACATGAGTTTAAATGTTTAATTCACTCACCAAAATGGCCAGTTATTTACCTTCACTATTGTTTGATCCAGAATAAAAGAGACTTTCATCAAGCTTCTTTGAATAAACTCAGAATGATTGATTTATTATAAAACAAAACTTATTTTCAAAACAGGTTGCAAGAACTGGCTAACACAGAATTGTAACCTGGAAATAGAATGATCTATTCCTTTTAAAATACCCAGCACACTCGCATACAAACAAACAGAAGAAAAACAAGTAGAGTCTCTGCAGAGATGGGAAATTGAAGAAAAACTTTATAAAAGGATAAATTTCGCAGGGTTCTGAGGTTTTCGATCTGGTGCTCTTTTGTGTCAAGAGGAACCGTTAGTCCCAGTAGATGTCTGAAGATTTTCACCCATGTAGTTACACTGTGGAGGAGAATAGAGCTGGCTCAGGCCTTCTTGTTTCAGCCTCTCGAGTTTCCAAATGCAAGCAAGTTCCACTAGGAGATAAGGATTCCTAGCTGGATACAGATAACCACACTTTTTCAGGCAAACCAAGGGCAGCACTAGTCAGGCAGCTTTCCTCCTTCTTTGGTTATTTCCCAACTGAGTTCAAACAACAAATTGAAAGCCGAAAGTTCATCTTCATCATGTTATCACCAGGGGCTTTGCCTTGAAAACAGTTTTTTTTCCCAGCCACTAAAGTAATTACTGTTCAAATAAACAAAGAGCTCTGCTCCTCGAATACCATGCTGGTCAGGTGATTTCTTGGAAAAGGAATGCCTATTCCCAGTGTAATGGTGAACTTATGACTTGTTTTTTAAAAAATCCAAGTGTCTGAATAACACGATGCCTTTCAAATTAAAAAAAAATACAGTTCCTGAAGATATAATTCTCCCAACGCACAGGTACACTTTTTCTTCTTCATCTCAATCTTTATCTCTTTTGTCATCCAGGGAGATCTAGACTTTAAAAAATATTTCCTGGGATGTGGGTGTCACTGGCTAGGCCATCATTTATTGCCCTTCTCTAATTGCTCTTGAGAAGGTGGTAACTCACCTTCTTGAATCACTGCAGGCTACATGGTGCAGGTACACCCACAGTGCTGTTAGAAAGGGAGTTCCAGGATTTAAACCAAGTGACAGGATGATATGTGGCTTGGAGGGGAACTTGCAGGTGGTGGTGGTCCCATGCAAATGATGTTTTCTCCTTCGAAATGATAGTAGTCATGGGTTTGGAAGGTGCTGTCAAAGGATCCTTGTTGACTTACTGCAGTACATCTTGTAAATGTTGCACACTGCTGCCACTGTGCGCTGCTGGTAGAGGAAGTGAATGTTTAAGATGGTGGATGAGGTGCCAATTAAGCAAGTAGCTTTGTCCTGTATCGTATCCAGCTTCTGTGTATTTTTGGAGCTGCATTCATCCAGGCATGTGGAGAATATTCAATCAGACTCCTGACTTGAGCCTTGTAGATGAAAGACAGACTTTGGGGAGTCAGGAGGTGAGTTACTCACTGCAGGATTCCCGGCATCTGATCCACTCTTATAGCCATAATATTTGTTCAGTTCCTGATCAATGGTAACCCCTAGGCTGTTGATAGTGGCGGATTCAATAATGGTGATGCCATTGAGTGTCAATAGGAAATGGCTAGATTCTCTCTTGCTGGAGGTGGTCAATGCCTGGCACCTGTATGGTGCAAATGTTAATAACCATTTATCACACCAGGCCTGAATATTGTCCCGGTCTTGCCGCATATGGACATGGACCGGTTCAGTATCTGGGAGCCATGAATAGTGCCTTTCCCCTTCATAGGAATATACTTTGATTATGCCCAAACTCTCTGTTCCTTAAAAGTATCCCATTGTTCAGTTATAGTCTTACCTACTCACACTGTAAAGGCACAGGAGTTTCTAATACCATGCTTTTGGGAGAAAAGTGGGGTGAACCTTAAAGGCAAAGGAAACAAAAGTGTCATGTCCTGAAGGAATTTTTGAATATGAAGCTTTGTTTCTTAGGCGTGGTTCATTCTGATATACGAAGAGCTCATGCAAGTGTCCTAAAGTATACTGACAACTTGCAAACATTTTAGAGTGCAGGTAATTTTTTTTCCAAAACAAATGTTTGAAACTCTGCATGTTTCAATTCGGTGTTTCAAAGAAAAAGATATATTGCAGAAATTGACATTAACAAATAATGTTCAACACATTCTTAAGACATCCCTGTCTTAGTTCTAACAGAAGTTTATTTATAACACCTTGATTAGCATAGCTGACAGAGAATTTGCATATGAGCATGTTTAACATTCATCCCAAAGTAATTTCTACTCAATCAAAGCTTTTGTAAATATCATTTGAAATGCACTGAGTTAAGGCACAAATCAAGAGTGTGATGGAATACTTTCCACTTGTCTGGATGTTTGCAACTCCAACAACACTCAAGACGCTCAACACAATCCAGGACAAAGCAGTCTGCTTGATTTTCACCCCGTCCATCATCTTAAGCATTCACCCTATCGAGCAGTCACAACCGTGTGTACAATCTGCAAGATGCACTGCAACAACTCACCAAGGCCCCTTCAACAGCATCTTTCAAAGCCACAGCCCCTATAACCTTGATGGACAAGGAAAACAAATGCATGGGAGCACCACCACAAGCAAGCTCCTCCCGCCAAACCACACACTATCCTGACTTGGACCTACATTGCCGTTCCGTTACTCTTGCTGGGTCAGAATGCTGAAACCTCCTCCCAGACAACACTGTGGGTCTACCTACACCACATAGAATCATAGAATACTTACAGTGCAGAAGGAGGCCATTCAGCCCATGAGCCTGCACCGACAACAATCCCAGCCAGGCCCTTTCCCCGTAACCCACATATTTACCCTACGAATCTCCCTGACATCCCCCTAACACTAAGGTGCAATTTAGCATGGCCAATCAACCTAAGCCGCACACTTTTGGACTGTGGGAGGAAACTGGAGCACTCGGAGGAAACCCATGCAGACACTGGGAGAATTTGCAAATTCCACGCAGTCACCCAAGCTGGGAATCGAACCCGGGTCCCTGGCACTGTGAGGCAGCAGTGCTAACCACTGTGCCACCGTGCTGCCCCATGGACTGCAGCGATTCAAAAAGGCAGCGCAACACCTTCTCAGGGGAAATTAAGGATGGGCAACGTTGGTTTTCATTCAAACCCTGACACCTGACATTCTGCCATTTTTGGGGAAATTCCGCCGGATGGATGGGATTTTCCAGCCACGCTCGCCCCAAAATGGGAAAATCCTGCCCAAGGTCAATGGACATTTGCACAGTCCGCCCCCCTCCTGCTCTGATTCCCGTGGCAGGCGGAATGAGAAAATGCCCCCCCACAATGTTTTTCTGCAGTATTTTCTTTTCACGACTGATCTTTCTACCAAAAATGGATTGAGTTAGCACATGATATAGTCAGCTCTGCATGCAGGTGGCCCAAATTTTCCCCCTAATTTAAGTAGCTGCTGGCACATGAGAAAGCTGGATAGAGAGTTTGACCTGTAATACGCATGTCTCGGCAGCAGAAAATCAAGCAAGGCAGCAGTTCTTAAATGTTGCAACCCTAAAGGGTAATTTGCAGCAGCAACCGAAACGTTGATTAATTGTTCACAATGCCACTGCAGAGATATCTAGACAGCACTGCATCGTTAAGTTGGTGGGTCTGCTGGATGAGAAACACCAAGTGAGGTCATTTTTGTGATGAAGGCTATCGTCCAGTAACAACACAGGAGCAAGCTGCATGAAGGTTGGTGCGTGGGCACTGGCAGCTTCTCAGGCAGCATTTCCAGACCTCACATCTAGTAAATGTCAATGACGCACCCTTAGTGACACAGTCACTGGGTATTTTGGTGCAGTTAGGAATAGAGGACACAGGCGGACACTCCTAAGCACTTACAGTGGCAGCGTGGCCCCATGGACTTTCAGTACTTGTATTTTTATATGCAGCTGGCTCAATTTTTCCGTCAAGAGGATGTTGTGACATAAACAGGAGAACAGTATGGTTCTCTGGCTGATTGCATAACCATTTTTATTTGTATTAATAGTTCATGCCCGAGCAGGTACCTTTTATTAGTAGAACACTGTATCCATGGAGCTGTGTTGAACAAATATTTTTGTTAAGGAAGAGCTCTGCGTAATTCTTGGCATGTGTCAATGTCTATCAATTTCTCAATTTTTACAGCCTGCCTATTAATCCACCCTCTGTTCACTGAAATTGCTGTTAGCTGCAAGATCTGAAAATAGCAATACATGTGCATCTGGATAACAAATCCTGTTTTGATAAGTTTGGGCCCACTGTTCTTTCTTCATTCCATAAGGACAGGCTTTGTTTATTAGTATATTTTTACGGTAAAGTGTGGAACTATAAAGCCAATCTTTGATTGTGCTTCAACTAAAAAGCAATCATAAGAAACAAAACAGAAAGGTGTATGGAGGAGAAATGTGTTTGTATAAGCAGCTACGCAGAGTTATTTTAATTCCCCAGGGTCCAGTAGCACAGTGCACAGCTGGTGCAGTATTTGTCAATGATAGAAACAAAGCAATGTGAGCAGGTGTCCGTAGACAGGATGCGGTATAATGTGAAAAACAAGAAAAGAAAGAACTTGGCAAGTGTTCGCATCTCTGCATCAGATGGTCATTAGTCCAAGTCACACTCCAGTTACTTGGGCATATACTCTAGGCTAACATCCAGTGCAATACTGAAGGAGTGCTTTACTGTCAGAAGTACCATTTTTCCAATGAGAAGTTAAATCAAGTCTGCCATCTCAGGTAGAAATAAAAGATTCCACGGTACCATTGGATGAAGAGCAGGGGAGATGTCCTGCCCACCATTATCCCTGAACCAACATCATTAAAAAGGATTTGGTGGCCATTTACCTCAATGCTGATGTAAAATGCTGCTATGCACAGATTTACTGGCATGTTTCCCTACATTACAATGGTGGCTACACTTCGAAAGTGCTTCAATGACTGTGTAGCTCTGTGGGACATCCTGAGAATGTGGAAGACGGTGTATAGGAAAATGGGAAGAGGATTCAATCATTAAGCCCCTTAAGCCTGTTCCTCCATTCAATTAGATCATGTCTATTTCAATTTACCAATATTTATTCCATCTTCCTTTATATCATTACCTAACAAAAATCTATCAACCTCAGACCTGAAAATTTCAAATGACCCAGTACACACAGCCTTCCGGAGAAGCGAATTTCAAATTTACACTCCAATATCTTCCAAGAGGTGTTTTCTGCTTTCATTCCTCCATTCCACCTTGTACCCCTCACCACCCTGATGCGCGATTAAATAACTCGGGAGGCTGGATCGTACCCGGGAAATAAAGGCTTTTATTAGTAACAAGAATGGAGCATACTGCTTAACAATACAATCCCAGACTAAAGGGTCACTAGGAAGTGCAGTGACCTTTATACTCCTACAGGTAGGCGGAGCCAACCGGAATGTACCACAGAACAATACCAACAGGTAGAACACCCCAACCCTAACCCCAACAGTGACAACAGTAACATATGTACAAGTACCCATAGTGCTAACCATCTATGGTTCAGTACCCGTAGTGGTAACCATCTATGGTTCACCACACACCCCAGAAAAAAAATCTCTTTACCACCTTCTCACATCCATGAAGATGTTTAAAGCAATAGATTAGTTCACCTCTTAACCTTTTAAATTCAAAAGAATACAAATATGATTTATGCAATCTGTCCCCGTAACTTAATTCTTTAAACCATGATGTCATGCAAGTTCATTCTTTATCTCTTCAGGACCTTCCAAAGTTCTTTTATTCATTTGTGGGACATGAGCGTCGCTGGCAAGGCCAGCATTTGTTGCCCATCCCTAGTTGCCCTTGAACTGAGTGGCTTGCTCAGCTATTTCAGGGGGCAGTTGAGAGTCAACCATATTGCTGTGGCTCTGGAGTCACATGTAGACCAAACTAGGTAAGGACGTCACATTTCCTCCCCTAAAGGGCATTAGTGAACCAGATGGGTTTTTTCCAACAATCGACAATGGTTTCACGGTCATCATTTAGACTTTTAATTCCAGATTTTTTTATTGAATTCAAATTCCACCATCTGCTGTGGCTAATGAAATTCTTTTGAAGAGTAGTCATTGTTATGCAGACAAACCCAGCATGATATCTGTGCAGGCATCTGAAAACATAAAATGAGTTGAATCATGATAAATGTGGACTAGTCCACAAACAACTCCCTTACTGTTCTTCAAATAATGCAGTCAGATCTTTTGTGTCCCCTTTACTAGTCGGTCGGGAGTTCAGTTTAATGGTTCATCGAGAGGCTGCACCTCCAACAGTTCAGGGCTCCTGTAATATTTACTGAATTTCCATTCACCCAGACTATGAGGCTAAGTTGCAAAATAGGTCTTGAAACCACAGTCGGCTGGCTCAGTATGAAAGCGCTATACTCGGTTATGCTGAGGGGTGTGGATATTGATGCACGAACAATGTGACCAACTGTAATGACCATATGTGTACCAATATAAAAAGGAAAGAAGATTGTTGGAGTCTGAACTGGTAAGGTGGAGCTATTTATTCCTAGATCCACAAACTCGACAGTTATTTTCCTGAACTGCGCAATTATGGTGAGAGGTCAGCACCTGGAGGAAGTCCGTCCACGATATTGACCACGTCTCTGATCCATGATCCATAGCCCGTCTTCCATATCCATGCACACAAATGGGAAAATGTACTGTTGGGGCCGGGGTGCCTGAGGGAAGCCTATGGAATGATTTGTGATTTGAAAATGAGCCACTTCCAATAGAATATAGCTGATCTCCTGTGATTTAATGAATAGTTGATTCACAGAAAAAAAATGATTAGATATTACTAACCCAGAACTTGAGTGCGGTCCAGGTTAAACATTCTCTGTCTGCCAATAAGTATCAATATCCAGTTTCTAGAATTTTAGTAATTTCTAAAACAATATGTTTGCGCCGGGGTTGGGAGGGGGAGGGTGGGGGCACGATGGCGCAGTGGTGGTGCTGTACAAGATGCTGTTTCGGACAGTCGGTTCAGACTTGATGGGCCAGATTGCCTCCTTTCTTCTGCACTGTAGGGATTCTATGATTCCTCAGTTGGCTGGGTTGCTGGTGTGGATCAGACTGGTGTCATCAGCTGACAGATTGATGGTTTCCATTTAAATCCAACATGATGTTATGTAGCAATATGATCAAACTTTCGTGTAATACTGTCAAATAGATTGAAATATCTATTACTTTGTTACATGATTTTATTTAAGAAACGATGCTTCCAAAATATCGTCTGAGATGTATGTGAATTAGTTTCCCATTAACTACAGTTTGTAAGCTGTGCCCTGGCTAGTCAAATCTTTTGGATTGTAATATACTTTATTTGATTTTGCTAAATTACAGATATTCACGCAGAAAGGAACCACCAGTCAGCATGCAGAAGTTGCTTAGTTTTGGCTATGCGGATGATTGGTTTTCGGAACGTAAGGATGTAAAGAACAGCAAAGAGCAAAGTATTGGTACTGTACTATTTTTCCTTATTAGTTCACAGGATGTGGACTTTTCTGGCAAGGGCAGCATTTATTTCCCATCCCAAATTGTTGAGAAGGTGGAGGTGAGACACCTTGTTGACAGCTCAGTTCATGTGGTGTAGGCACATCCACAATGCTGTTAGAAAGGGAGTTCCAAGACTTTGTCCCAGGAAGGAATAGTGATATAGTTCGAAGTCAGGATGGTGTGTGACTTGGGGGCAGTCTTTCAGTTTGGGTTGTTCCCATGTGTTTGTTGCCCTTGTTCTTCTAGGTGGTAGAGGTAGAGGTTTGGAAGGTGCTGTTGAAGGAGCCTTGATGAGTTGCTGCAGTGCATCTTGTAGATGGTACACTGTGCGTTGGTGGTAAGGGAATTGAAATTTTAAAGTGGTTGATAGAGTACCAATCAAATGGGCTGCTTTGTCTTTGATGGCTTCAAACTTCTTGAGTGTTGGAGTTGCACTTATTCAGGCAAGTGGAGAGTATTCGATCTGACTTGTGCCTTGTAGATGGTGGACGGACTTTAGGGAGTCAGGAGGTGAGTTACTTGCTGCGGAATTCCCACCTCTGACCTGCTCTTGTAGCCATGGTATTTATATGGTTGGTCCAGTTCAGTTCCTGGTCAATGGTAACCCCAGGGGATTCAGCGCTGTAACACCATTGAATGTCAAAAGGAGATGGTTAGATTTTCTCTTGTTGGAGATGGTCACCGTCTGGAACTTGTGTAGCACGAATGTTACTTGCTACTTATCAGCACAAACCTGAATGTTGTCCACGTCTTGCTGCATATGGACTGTAATTCAGCACTCCAAAAGCCTTTAGGCAATAAAACCAATAGTGTAATATTTGATGACCTTAATGCTACTGTATATCATGCATTGCCACCCTGTAATATCGAGCTTGGGTGCCTAAGGCCAGAAGAATGGTACCATGAGAAAAAAAGGATGATACCATAGGTCTTCATGGCAATGTCTTGGGATCCATAAGGTGGGCCCTCCTTAGAATCCTGGCTGAGCAATGTCCCACCACAGTCTGTCATCCTGCTCGCTCACTTCCAAATAACCAAAGGATAGACGGATTCCAAGTGATACATCTATCCTGTAGAAACAAATGGAGATGCCAGTCACTAATCACCAGAAAAAAAGCAAGAATCACTGAATTGTTATGGGGTAGCTGCCCTTATCTGTGGCTGGAGTAATTTAACTGTGTACACCTCCTCCTGGTACTAGGAAATTCAGCATTTTATAAACATAAGTTTGTGCCCAATGCAATTGGAGTGCAGACCTGTCCTAATGGACTCCAGCTGTTTTTCTTTCATGTTGCACCTATAATTTAGGCACAACTTCTGGCAAATCACTCTCTATTTTCTTGCACTAATGACGAGTATCAGTCAGAAATACAACTTCAAGGTTCTGAGGATGAAAAACACTTTTTACAATAAGTGTTTAAGAACATCCTAAACTGTTAAAAAATAATGGAAACTGACATAATGGGCTCTATTTTACCATTTTGATTCTAAGTGCTGGGTGGACTTGAAACTGGGAGTGTTTTGGATCCGACTTTTAGACCCGTTCTCAGGCATCTCCTTACGTACTCTGCCTGCAGAAATATCAGCGATTCCGAATTGCACTACAGAAGCCTGTGGGTGGGGCTTACCGCGCCCAAAACCCTGCAGCTTCCATCAGCGCCTCCAACTGCGCATGCACAGACAAAAAATCATAGAATGTTGCTCCCTGCCACATCGCTCCTGGGCCGGATAATGCCTTCTCCCGGCCCCCACAGACATTGCCCCATCCCCCCAACATTACTGACCCCCTTACAACCCCCCCCCCCCCAACCACCACCCAGAGCGATCGCAAACCCTTCTCCCCCTTCCCCTCCACTGTCTCAGGCAGAGTGGTAGTGGACCCCCCCTTTCCTCCACTGATCTCAGGCACAGTGGGTAAACTCTCAGGCAGAAAGGGGTAATTATGAGTGGGAGGCCAGTTTGTTGCTGTCGGTGTCGGATGTGGGAGTTCATGGAGTCGCCTAGCCTCCCGGAAGTCCATATCTGCACCAGGTGCGTCGAACTGCAGCTCCTGAGAGACCGCGTTAGGGAACTGGAGCTGTGGCTCGATGACCTTAGTCTAGTCAGGGAAAATGAGAAGTTAATAAAGAGAAGTTATAGGCAGGTCGATACACCAGGGCCACGAGAGGAAGAAACGTGCGTCACAGTTAGGAAGGGTAAAGGTCACGTACCAGAGAGTACCCCGGTGGTTGTCCACCTTAACAGTAAGGGATGGGTGACAGACAGGAGAGAGGAGGGGAGAGAGCAGTCAGTGATGGGATCCCCCGTGGTTGTCCCCCTCCAAAATAAGTATACCGTTTTGGATACTGTGGGGGGGGGGGATGACCCTCCAGGGGTAAGCCACAGTGACCAGGTCACTGGCACGGAATTGGGCTCTGTGGCTCAGAAGGGAAAGAGGGGGACTAGGAGAGCAATAGAAGTGGGGGATGCAATAGTTAGAGGCACAGACAGGTGGTTCTGTGGGCGCGAACGAGATTCCAGGATGGTAGTCTGCCTCCTTGGTGCTGGGGTCCTGGATGTCTCTGAGCGGGTAGGAAGCATCCTAAAAGGGGCGGGTAACCAGACAGACATCATTGTCCACATTGGTGCAAATGACGTAGGCAGAAAGAGCAGGGAGGTCCTGCGAGAGCAATTCAAGGAGTTGGGTAGTAGGCTAAAAAGCAGGGCCTCGAGGGTAGCAATCTCTGGACTACTCCCAGTGCCACGTGCTAGTGAGGCTAGGAACAGGGAGATTGTACAGCTGAACGCGTGGCTAAAGGACTGGTGCAGGAGGGAGGGTTTCAAATTTGTGGATCACTGGGAAGTCTTCAAGAGAGGATGGCACCTGTACAAGAAGGACGGGTTACACCTAAACTGGAGGGGCACGACTATCCTAGCTGGGAGTTTTGCTAGTGCGGTTCGGGTGGGTTTAAACTAATGTGGCAGGGGGGAGGGGATCACAACAATAGGTCAATAAGCATAGAGGCTGGGGACGAGGTTGGGGCCAAGACAAGGCTATCTAAGAGGAAGAGCATTCTGGAGGAGGATGACCTCAGTGGGCCTGGAGGTCTGGAGTTCATCTGCTTCAATGCAAGGAGCGTCACGGGCAAGACAGACGAGTTTAGAGCCTTAATGCTTGCGCGGAACTTGGATGTGGTTGCAGTGACGGAGACTTGGTTAAAAGAAGGACAGGACTAGCAGCTGAATATTCCGGGATATAAGGTGTTTTAGGCGAGACAGAGAAGGGGCTAGGAGAGGTGGGGGAGTAGCAATGCTGGTTAGGGAGCATATTACAGCGGTAGAGAGGGTGGACAATTTGGAAGGGTCAGGTAACGAGTCGCTGTGGGTGGAGCTCAGAAACAGGAAGGGCGCAGTCACTATGCTGGGGGTATACTATAGGCCTCCCAGCAGCCCACGGGAAGTTGAGGAACAGATATGTAAGGAGATTCTGGACAGGTGCAGAAAAAATAGGCTTGTTGTAGTGGGAGACTTTAATTTCCCTTGTATAGACTGGAAATCGCTTAGGGCTGGGGGCCTGGATGGGGAAGAATTTATAAAATGCATATAGGAAGGTTCTTTGGAACAATATGTTGACAGTCCAACTAGAGAGCGGGGCTATACTGGACCTAGTACTGGGGAATGAGCCCGGTCAGGTCATCAAAGTTTCAGTCGGGGAACATGTGGCAAATAGTGACCACAATTGTGTAAACTTTAGGATAGTAATGGAAAAAGATGAGTGTTGTCCTATGGGTAAGGTGCTGAATTGGGGGAAGGCTAACTACAGCCGGATTAGGCAGGATTTGGTGGCTGTTGATTGGGAGAGGCTGTTCGAGGGTAAATCCACATCTGGCATGTGGGAGTCTTTTAAGGAGCAGTTGATAGGACTGCAGGACAGGCAGGACTGCCTGTAAAGAGGAAGGATAGGAAAGGTAGGATTCGGGAGCCATGGATAACCAGTGAAATTGTGGGTCTAATCAAAAAGAAAAAAGAGGCATACATGAGGTCCAGGCAGCTAAAAACAGATGGAGCACTGGAGGAATACAGAGAAAGTAGAAGAGAACTCAAACAGGGAGTTAGAAGGGCAAAAAGGGGTCACGAAATGTCCTTGGCAGACAGGATTAAGGAGAATCCTAAGGCATTTTATACATACGTTAGGAACAAGAGGGTTGTTAGGGAAAGAATCGGACCTCTCAGGGACAAAGGAGGGGAATTATGCTTAGAACCAAAGGAAGTAGGAGAGATCCTAAACGAATACTTTGCATCAGTATTCACAAAGAAGAGGGATACGTTGATTGGTAGTGTCTCAGAGAGATGTGTTGACCCGTTAGAAAAAATCTCAATTACAAGGGAGTAAGTGTTAGGTTTTTTAGGAAACATTAAGACAGACAAATCCCCAGGGCCAGATGGCATCTATCCTAGACTCCTCAGGGAGGCAAGAGATGAAATTGCTGGGCCTCTAACAGAAATCTTTGTCTCTTCACTGGACACAGGTGAGGTCCCAGAGGATTGGAGGATAGCAAATGTGGTCCAGTTATTTAAGAAGGGTAGCAAGGATAACCCGGGTAATTATAGGCCGGTGTGCCTGACGTCCGTGGTAGGGAAACTGTTGGAGAAGATTCTTAGAGCTAGGATATATGCGCATTTAGAACTGAATAATCTCATTAGCGATAGACAGCATGGTTTTGTACAAGGGAGGTCATGCCTCACAAATTTGGTTGAGTTTTTTGAGGAGGTGACAAAAGCAATTGACAAGGGAAGGGCCGTGGATGTCGTCTACATAGATTTTAGTAAAGCATTTGACAAGGTCCCTCATGGCAGGCTGGTGCAAAAGGTTAAATATCACAGGATAAAAGGTGAGCTTGCTAGATGGGTGGAGAACTGGCTTAGCCATAGAAGACAGAGGGTAACAGTGGAGGGGTCTTTTTCCGGTTGGAGGTCTGTGACTAGTTGTGTTCCGCAGGGCTCCGTACTGGGACCTCTGCTGTTTGTGATATATATAAATGATTTGGAGGAAGATGTAGCTGGTGTGATCAGTAAGTTTGCGGATGACACAAAGATTGCTGGAGTTGTGGATAGTGATGAACATTGTCAGAGAATACAGCAGGATATAGATAGGCTAGAACATTGGGCGGAGAAATGGCAGATGGAGTTTAATCCAGATAAATGCAAAGTGATGCATTTCGGCAGATCTAATGTAAGGGGGAGCTGTACAATAAATGGCAGAACCATCAGGAATATGGACACACAGATGGACCTGGGTGTACAAGTCCACAGATCCTTAAAGGTGGCAGCACAGGTCGAGAGGGTGGTCAAGAAGGCATATGGCATGCTTGCCTTTATTGGACAGGGCATCGAATATAAAAGTTGGCATATGATGTTGCAGCTGTATAGAACGTTGATTAGGCCACATTTGGAATACTGCGTCCAGTTCTGGTCGCCACACTACCAGAAGGATGTGGAGGCTTTGGAGAGAGTACAGAAAAGGTTTACCAGGATGTTGCCTGGTATGGAGGGTCTTAGCTATGAAGAGAGATTGGGTAAACTGGGGTTGTTCTCCCTGGAAAGACGGAGGATGAGGGGTGACCTAATCGAGGTGTATAAAATTATGAAGGGCATAGATAGGGTGAACAGTGGAAAGCTTTTTCCCAGGTCGGAGATGACGAACACAAGGGGTCACGGGTTCAAGGTGAGGGGGGCATGGTTCAACACAGATGTCAGGGGGATGTATTTTACACAGAGGGTGGTGGAGGCCTGGAATGCACTGCCAAGCAGGGTGATTGAGGCGGACACGCTGGGATCGTTTAAGACTTATCTAGATAGCCACATGAACAGATTGGGAATAGAGGGATACAAACGAATGGTCTAGTTGGGCACATGAGCGGGCAGGCTTGGAGGGCCGAAGGACCTTTTCCTGTGCTGTATTGTTCTTTGTTCTTTGAGTGGCAGCTGACACCCCCTCCCCCCCCACACTGATCTCAAGTAGAGAGCTGGACCCCCCCATCCCCCACCGATTTCAAGTAGAGAGCTGTCGTACGTTAGGCACCTACCTCCTCACTAACTGGAGCGCCCAAATTGGACTTTTGTGGAGCATGTCTGTTTTGTGCCAATTCTGGATGGGCGAACAAGGTGATAAAGGGGGAAGTGCCAATAAACTTGGGCGTGCAGCCCATTAAGTCAATTTAAATGCATGCAAATGCATTTAATTGGCCGTCGCAGCCATTTTCGGGCCTTGGTAAAGGGGGAACCGGTGTGGAGGCGGGCGCAGATTGCGCTACTTGCCTCACGACCAACTTTACCAAGTTTTTGTGCCCGAAAACGGGCGCAATGCGATGGTAAAATCGGGCCCATTATTTACAATTGCAGGTGTTAGAACATTTATAAAAATGTTTTCGCTTTTTAAGATATTCAATTGTCACTACTAAAACCACAATGATGTGAAATATATTTAGCAACTTCCCAATTGACAGAACAGGTCTTGCAGCATATTCAAGGGGCCAGCAGACCCAAGTAGATGAATTTTGCATCTATACATTACCTAATACACAAGTTCCAAAGTTTCATCTGTAAAACATGGTTTTACAGGGGGGCACAGTGGTGCCACTGCTGCCTCACCGCGCCAGGGACCTGGGTTCAATTCCCGGCTTGGGTCACTGTCTGCGCGGAGTCTACATGTTCTCCCTGTGTCTGCGTGGGTTTCCTCCCACAGTCTGAAAGATGTGCGGGTTAGGTGGATTGGCCATGCTAAATTGCCCCTTAGTGTCAGGGGAACCAGCTAGGAAATACATGGAGTTATGGGGATAGGGCCTGAGTGGGGTTGTGGTCAGTACAGACTCGATGGGCCAAATGGCCTTCTTCTGCACTGTAGGATTCTATGATTCTGTGGTGCTCTTTGACAGTAAAAAGAACAACAAGAAACTCCCCTTAAAATGTCTCTTACTGTCCCTGTAAAGATTGCAAACCTTACATCCTCCACAACAGAACAAGCTTCCAGCAAAATGCTCACTCTGGAGTGTGCCTTAATGGGACATACCAGAGTCAGAAAAGGTATAATTGGAAAATTGGCTCAATTGTCACACTCTGTCTGCCTTGTATCAGAAATAGAAATGTTCCAATTTTAAAATCAAATTATTCCCTTCTCTAAATTTAAAAGGATGAAAACATAAGGGGTGGGATTTTCTGGTCCCACCAGCGGTGAGTGTCGTCACGGGCAGGTTGGGAAAACTTGGAGAGCGGCCAAAAGTCGCCGCGCTCCAAGTTTTCCCAACCTGCCCACGATTATTGCAGCACCAGAAAATCCCAGTCAAGGATTCCTGGCGGTATTTAAGTTTAATAGATATCATTGTAAAATGCACAGTTTGCCATGTTTCTCCCTAATCACCAAATCTGGTTTCTTTAGAAAAACATCCAGTTGCTGTGAAAGATGAGATTTTGCCTGAGGAGAATCAACCCATATATAGAGGAAAGAGAATGACGGGCATCCGAGGAAATGGAAAAAATAAAGCGACTGCAGAAAATGATTCTTTCTTCAAAATCTTTGGAGAACACAGGCAAGCTGCAGATTCGTACCTAAAAATCTTTAGAGTGACAAACTACTTCCCTTCCTTGCAAACCTACAGTCTTTATATGGTGTTGAGGGTTAACAGTATATGTTATTTTTAGTTTAGGTCTGCACAGTATGTACCATTTTCCAATCGCCTCTGTCATTCATGACATGAAATTAGCCTGTGGTGACTAACCTGCCAATTTTAACCTTCCTGTGGAGGAAAACCTGTCCTTTGTTTGGTTTCTCCCTCATGCTGGTGGGACAGCATCATGTATACACAGGTGTGTCTTGATGCTAGTTTGTATCGTAGTATTTTGTCAGTGTTGGAAATCTTATTACAAAATAATCGTACTTCCTCAACAAAACCAACCAACTTTTGTTAGCTCTAATACTATTTACAGTTTATCAATGCACAGTATTTTATGGGAAAATCTATGGGGATCTTGTTTTTTGACATGCTTGTGGGCAGGTGCTAATCTCAGCCGGTTTTCTCCCATTGTTTCTTACTTTGGAAGCATATCAGTTTGTCGATTGTACCCAAAATGACTTTGTTATGCTACTCGAGTCCTTTTTCCCTTTTTGGGAAAGGTAGCTCTAGATGCATGGATCTTGGGGGGGGGGGGGGGTTGAACTCTCTCCTAATTTTTAACTGCAATTAACAAGAGGTATTTCATTCCATTTGTGCGTTTACCTATTTTCTTTTCCCCTTTTTGGCCTCCATGCCCAATGAGTGGAGAGGGGATCAAATCTCAGATCTGTGCCAATCTCACCCCCAATCTGAAGATGAAGAATTCTGCAGGAGGGTGCCAGAGTTTTTTTTGCTATTGCCGCTGTTTGATGCCTCCTTATTTTGTCATTTTTAATTAAAAGCCAAGAAATTTGCACTTCAAAAAAATGAATGCATAGAATTTCAACAAATGAGTAAGGCTTCTATTAGGATTTTGCCTAAGTTACAGTGGTGCATCTGGAGAAGCCTCGGGGAAATTCGTCCACCCAAATACAGTTCAATTCTTGTGCCAGACAAGTGAAGGTGTTGTCTTTCACATCAGATATTAAACATGGGCTCTCTCCTCTCCCAGGTGGACATAAAAGAACCATGATCCTATTACAAGGGTGAGCAGGGGAGGTATCCCCAGTGTTTTGACCAATATTTATCTCTCAGTCAGCTTCAGAAAAACAGATTATTTGGTCATTAACACATTACTGTTTGGGGGGGGGGGTGTGTGCAAATTGGCTGCCATCTTTCCTCCATCAGAATTGACTACGTTTCAAAAGTACGTCATTTGCTGTAAAGTTTTGGGACATCCTGAGGTGATAAAGGCATTTTAAAGTAGCGTGCCATGCATGATTGAAGGTGGTGGATCACAGCAAAGGGTCAGTCACCAGTCTCCCAGCTTTGGAACTGTTACATTCTATTTATCCCCCCACCAAAGTGGCAGCAGTGTGTACCATCTTCAAGATGCACATTCTTTCTTTCTATGTTGAGAATATAGAAATCTTTCTACAGTAAGTTTCAGAAACTTCCTGCTGCCCTATGAGAAACATTCCACTTAAATGCTGCCACTCAAAAAGGTTTTCATCAGACCTGGGCTGCCTGTACGTTGAGTGGCCAGGAAGGGAAACCCCGCCATCCTAAACATCCTGGCCTTTATTCCATACCTTACGTTGAGTGGAAGATGACGAAACATGTTCACATTGGTCTATTAATTGCACTGAAAGCAACAAAATGGAAGATTCATTTATACAGCCTTTAGATATTGACTTCAGATTGTCACCTCACCTCAGATGTAACACAGTCTTTAACTAATTTCTGCTCCACATTTAAAACTTAACCTCAATTTGCATTTCTTCTATCTAATTATCTTTTATGCAAATTCAATAATTGGAATTCAAACTGTAACTTGGTCATATGCAAATGTTTTAGGCTGCAAATGGTGAAGAAAAACAATCGAACTGCTTCAAATTATTTTTGGAAAAATCATCATCTATCTTTCATTTCTCTCAGCATCCCCATCCCCTACCCTGAAAACAAGCTCAATTTCTGAGGTAACTGACACAAAAATGCGGGGAAAAAAAAATTTTTTTAGCTCACCCCTAAAACTGTCAGAAAAACTCGCAAGAACTTCCAGCCCCTGAAAGCAAACTTCTGCAAAGAGACTGAGTGTATGGTTCATTTCAAACTGACACATGTTCCTAGCCTGGTCTGCGTCATGTCCCACAATGCTCCATTTTTGTGTGATCTTCATCCCTCAGCTCCACCCGATTGAAAATGGAAGAAAAGCATGGTGACAGTTCAAAGGCAGGATAACAGAACAGTGACAGTTAAGCAACTGCCAGGGTGGTTTTGAGTCCACCGCTCATTTACAGCGTCACCAGACTGTAACACCTCACCCAAGTACCACAACACCTGCCATTGGTGCTACAGGATTTTGGGCCCCACCAGTGACAGTGAAGGATTGACAATGTAGTTCCAAATCAAGATGGTATGTGGTTTGCAAGGGTATCTGAAGGTGGTGGTGTTCCCATACAGCTGCTGCCCTTGACCTTCTAGGTGGTAAAGGTCGTCAGTTTGGAAACATGTTATCAAAAGAGCCTTGGGTAGTTACTGCAGTGGATCTTGGAGGTGTTCCACAGTGGTGGAGAGAGTGAATATCTAAGGTGTTAAATGAGATGCCAGTCAAGCAGGCTGCTTTGTCCTCGATAGTGTTGAGCTTCTTGAGTGTGGCTGGATGAGGAAAATAGAGATTATATCATCACATTCCTGACTTGTGCTTTGTAGATGGGCTTTGAGGAGTCAGGAGGGGATTATTCCCACAGAATTCCCAAACTCTGATCTACACTTGTAACCACATTGTTTATATGACTGATCCAGTTAAGTTTATGATCAGTGCCGACCCTCCCCAGAATGGTGGGGATTCAGTGATGGGAATGTTGTTGAATGTCAAAGGCGAATGTCCAGATTCTCCCTCTTTAAGATGGTCATTGCTTGACACTCATGTGGCTTGAATGCATACTATACAATGTCAGCTAGCCATCTTTTGCACATTCGCTGCTATTCCATTCAAATAATTCCAGTAAGCGAACAGTATAAATTTTCATTTGTAGACTGATTTGATTTGATCAAAGACCAGTTTTTTTTTAGTTATAATGGTGTATTTAGAAGGGTACTGTTTGATACTGTAGAGAATATCTTTCTTCTACAGACAGCTTTTATCTTAATGAAATTAGAGGCACTCCATTAATTTAAAGAGATCCATTTCTCTTTCTTTACAAGACCAGAGGCTTCATTATGTTATAAAGTGGAAACAGTAAAACCTCCATGTGAAGGGACCAAAACTGTAATTTTACCTTCTAAAATATTGGAATCACTTTATTATGTTGTGTCCCAAAATACCCAACACCTGTGAGAGTAGATATAGATCTACTCCTTTAGCTTGTTAATGACGGGACTACAGAGAAAGAACATTATTCACACTTGTATGTAATATACAGTGGGGTAGTTTTTTGACTTCACCACCTGGATGGAGTTGTGTCGAGGTGGAGTGCATGCAATTTATAGAACCTGTTTGATTTTCATTCCATTGAGTTCACTATAGGCCAGAATGTATCGCTGTAGATTTTGGTCAATGGCAATTGGTTCGAAGGTAGGAGGCAGAACTTTCTGGACACTGCCTGAAGAACCAGAGGTGAGAAGAGGAGAACTTCCTTGCACTGAAAGTTGTTATGATCTGGAATTCATTGCCTAACTATTGTGAGAATAGATTCAGTAATAATTTTCAGAAGCGATTTGGACAGATACTTGAAAGCAAAAGATTTGCAGGGATCTGGGGAAAGACCAGATTAGTAGGGCTAAATGGATTGCACTTCCAAAGAACTGGTACAGACATGATGGGCCAAATGGCCTCCTTCTATGCCATATAATTCTATGTTTCATGGGGAGTGGCTGGTATCCAGATAATTTCAGGCACTCTGTAACTGACAGCAGTTTGCTTAAGTTCAGTGCAGGTCTCGGTAAAAAGTTTTGTTTAAATCGCAGAGAAAATTGCTTCCAAACTCCAGAAATCTGAGACCTACAGAAGTGCATAATTCATGTAAATCCAGAAAATTCACGGGCGCTGTTCTTTTGCATGAGGTGAGCAGAGCTAAGTAAGTCAGCTGATCTATCTCAGAAATGGTGCAGATCGTCAAAGGAACTCATGCTTAGTTACATTTTGTTCAAGCACTGGCATAAAATTACAGGAACATTCTCTCAGTGAAACTAGCTCTACCCTTATCCTGTAATTACCCTGAAAATATCCAGGAACCTTTGGACTGTCCAGGATATTCCAGCTGCCAAGATAGATAGGAAATCTCTGGCAGGGGTATTGCAAAGTGCAATGGAATCCAGTTCCTCTGGAATAAATGTACTCTTTTCTGGTTTGGGATTTGTTTGAATGGCGATAAATGTTGCCCGCTGTCACATATCAAGGGGTATGTCTATGGGAATTTCTAGGGTGTCCTGGGAATTCTGCCCATTAAGCCTATTCTTTATTTTAGTCTTGTTCACATATATACTCCTGTGATCCAAATATCTGCAGGTGAGTGCCCTCGATATAATGCTTCAGCGATTCTGAAACCCCAATCCAGCTGGGTTTTACAGGAAACCTCAGCACTAGGATTTACGTGATTTTTTTGTTAAACTGGTCGCAGGCAGCTGAAATGTAGGGATCTCCAGGATTGTATTCTCAGGAATACTCCCTGTGCTATGTGGTAGTGAGGCAAGAAATAGGGGCGCAGAAGGCTATCAGAATTGTATCAGAGGAGTCCAATTTAAATAAGTGCGTCTACTAACTCTGGAAAGTATGTGGTTAAAATGGCAGCCCACAGAAGCTTGTCAGCCAAGTCCTGTAAGTGGGCAACCAATGTTTTAGCTACCCATCCACCCTATTCTCTCTGGGCAGGGTTAATCCTGGGTCTAATAAGTGTGTGAGAACTAGACCAATTCCAGGAATGGGCAGGTTGTCTTATGAGGGAAGGTTGGAGAAATTAGATTAGTATCCACTAGAGTTTGGAAGAGTAAGGGGTGAATCGATCGAAGCTTTTAAGATCTTGAGGGGTATTGACAAGGCGGACGTGGAGAGGATGTTTCCTCTTGTTGGAGAATCTAGAACTAGGGGTCACTATCTAAAAATAAGGGAGCGCTCAATTAAGATGGAGGTGAGGAAAAATTCATTCTCTCAGGGATTCCTTAGTAAGGGGTACAGTCAGGCACTTCTGTGACCGCAATCGAGATTCTAAGATGGTTTGTTGCCTCCTTGGTGCCAGGGTCAAGGATGTCTCTCAGCAGGCACAGGGCATTCTGAAGATGGAGGGTGAACAGCCAGTAGTCATGGTCCATGTTGGAACTAACAACATAGGTTGGAAGGAAAATGTGGTCCTGCAAAATGAGTTCAGGGAATTCGGAAGGCAGCTGAAATGTAGGGACCTCCAGGGTTGTATTCTTAGGAATACTCCCTGTGCTACCTGGTAGTGAGGCAAGAAATAAGAAGATAGTGCAACTTAATAAGTGGCTTGAGAGTTGGTGCAGGAGGGAGGGCTTCTGATTTTTAGACAACTGGGATCTCTTCCACGGCAGATGGGACCTGTACAAAAAGGATGGGTTGCATCTTAACTGGAAGGGCACTAACATCCTAGCGGAGAGATCTGATCGTGCAGTTCAAGTGGTTTTAAACTAAGAAGCAGGGAGGTGGGATCCACAGCAGTAATTCAGAGAGAACAGATGAGAGTACAGACTCACCTGATGAAGGAGCAGCACTCCAAAAGCTGGTGATTCCAAATAGATCTGCTGGACTTTAACCTGGTGTTATGAGACTTCTTACAGAGAGTACAGAGACTGTGAAGAATTCAGTGAATGTGTCCAGTAAAGCTAAGAGAAATAGGGAGAGTGTACAAAACATGACAGAATAGATGGTCTGAGGTGTGTTTGCTTTAATGCAAGGAGTATGACTGGTAAGGTGGATGAACTTAAAGCTTGGATAACTACATGGAATTATGATGTTGTGGCAATTACTGGATGAAAGAAGGGCAGGACTGGCACATTAGCATTCCAGGATTTAAATGCTTCAGACGAGATAAAGAGGGTGACAAAAGAGGTGGGAATGTTGCTTTACTGATTAGGGAGAATATCACAGCTATACAGAGGGGGGACACCTTGGTGGGATCATGCAGTGAGGCCATATGGGTAGAACTCAGGAACAGGAGATATGACATACAACAATATGAAGGATAAAGATGGCACTTTTGGGAACCCTGGATGACAAGAGAGATTACGAACTTAGTGAAAAAGAAAAAGGAGGCATACATAAATTTCAGGAAATTGAAAATGGATAAGGCTCTTGAGGAATACAACGATAGCAGGTAAGAGCTTAAACAGGGACTTCGAAGGGCAAAAAGGGGCCATGAAATGTCCTTGGCAGGCAGGATTAAGAAGAATCCCAAAGGCTTTTTATGCATATATAAGGAGGAAGAGGGTAGCTAAGGAAAGGTAGGTCCACTCAAGGACAGTGGAGGGAATTAATGTGTGGAAGCAGATGAAGTGGATGAGATCCATACTTGTCCTGAATTGTTAACAACTGACTTTTAAAAGACTCCCGCATATCGGACGTGGATTTAGCCTCAAACAGCCGTCCCCAGTCTACATTCCCTAGCTACTGCCTAATACTGTCGTAGTTAGCCTTCCTCCAGTTTAGTACTTTCACTCTGGGACTGCTTTTATCCTTTTCTACAAGTATCTTGAAACTTATAGAATTGTGATCACTATTCCCAAAATGGTCCCAGACTGAATCATCAATCACCTTGAGTACTTTGCATCATTATCCACAAAGGAGAAGGACGTGGTGGATGGTGAGTGTAGAAAGGAGGATGTTGACATACTAGGACATGTTGAGATAAAAAGGGGGGAGGTATTGGAGATTTTGAAAAGCATTAAGGTAGACAAATCCCCAGGGCCAGATAGGATCTATCCCAGGATACTGAGAGAGGCGAGGGAAGAAATTGCTGAGGCCTTGGCCACAATCTTTGTATCCTTTTTAGCCATGGGTGAGGTACCAGAGGATTGGAGAGTAGCCAACATTGTTTCTCTGTTTAAGAAGAGCAGAAAAGACAATCTGAGAAATTACAGGTCTGTGAGCCTTACATCAGTGGTGGGAAAGTATTGGAGAAGATTCCTAGGGACAGGATGTACTCACACTTGGAAGAGAATAGGCTTATTAGCAATAGGCAGCATGGTTTTGTGAAGGAGAAGTCGGTGTCTCACAAACTTGATTGAGTTCTTTGAGGAAGTGACAAAAAAAATTGACCATGGCAGGGCAGTGGATGTTGTATACATGGACTTTAGTAAAGCCTTCAATTAGGTTCCTCATGGCAGGTTGATACAGAAGGTGAAGTCATATGGGATCTGAGGTGAGCTGGTAAGATGGATACAAAACTGCCTTGGGCATAGGAAGCAGAGAGCAGCAGTGGAAGGGTACTTTTCTAACTGGAGGTCTGTGACAAGCGGTGTTCAACAAGGATCAGTGCTGGGGCCTCTGTTGTTTGAAATATATATAAATGATATGGAGGAAAATGTAGGTGGTCTGATTAGTAAATTTGCAAATGATACTAAAATGGGAGAGTAGCGGATAATGAGGAGGATTGTCAGAGGATACAGCAGGATATAAATCGGCTGGAAACCTGGGCTAAAAGATGGCAGATGGAATTTAACCCGGACAAATGTGAGGTGATGCGATTTGGATGGTCAGCTGCAGAAGGAAAGTATACAGTAAATGGTAGAGCCCTTAGAAATGTTAACATACAGAGGGATCTAGGCATACAGATCTACAGTTCCTTGAAGGTGGCAACTCAGGTGGACAAGGTGTTCAAGAAGGTGTATGGCATGCTGGCCTTCATCAGTCAGGGCATTGAGTGTAGGATTTGGAAAATCATGTTGCAGCTGTATAAGACTTTGGTTAGGCCGCATTTGGAGTATTGTGTACAATTCTGGTCGCCACACAACCGGAAGGATGTTGATGCATTGGAAATGGTGCAGAAGAGATTTACCAAGAAGTTACCTGACTTGGAGGATATGGACTATGAAGAAAGGTTGAACAAACTTGGATTGTTTTCATTGGAGCACGGAGGATGAGGGGATACCTGATAGAGGTTTACAAGATTATGACAGGCTTGGATAGAGTGGATAGTCAGAGTCCTTTTCCCAGGGTTGAAGTCTCAATTACTCGGGGGTATAGGTTGAAAGTGAGACAGGGAAAATTTAAAAGATATATGGGGCAAGTTTTTCACACAGATGATGGTGAATGCCTGGAACGTGCTGCCGGAAGAGGTGGTGGAAGCAGATTCTCTAACAACATTCAAGGGGCATCTGGACAGATACACGAATAAGCAGGGAATAGAGGGATATGGACCACTTACAGGCAAGAAAATATTAGATTAGAGAGGCATCTATGTCGGCACAGACTTGGTAGGCCAAAGGGCCTGTCCCTGTGCTGTATTTTTCTTTGTTCTCTCAGAGGGTCTTGAGTCTCTGGAACTATTTTCCTCAAAAGGCAGTGGAAGCAGACTCTTTGAGCATTTTTAAGGCAGAGCGAGGTAGATTCTTGATTAACAAGGGGATGAAAGGTTATCGGGGGTAGGCAGGAATGTGAGGTTGAGCCATGATCTTATTGAATGACAGAACAGGCTTGAGCGGCTGATGGCGTATTACTGCTTCTAATTCATATGTACATGTAAAGTTAGGTTTCCAAAAGTATTCATCGGTAGCAAACCATTACTTGTTGATGTCCGGTTTAATACAGTGTTGTTCTTGTATCCTAGGCCAGCAGATATTCCTCGGAGCGTGGAGAACCGTCTGCAGTCTGAAATTGCTCTTGCCTGAAATGGTGGCAGACGCTGGGGGAAGATAATAAATAGTTTAATGTAAAAATACTGATTGTTAATGCGGTGCTGAAATTTTTATATTTGTCATCAAATTGATATTTGAGTAAATGAATAATACATGAACATGAACGAACAAATAAAATGCTATTCTTTCACACAAAAAATACTGTTACAGTTTAGATCGCCTGCAATTTTTTTGAACCGAACTTACATTATTTCATGCGAATACAATGTTTAATGTTTAATTAAAAAGTGAAAATGTGGTTTACACTTTTCTTTTCAAATTGTATAAATGTTGAATTTGATTCCAGTAGTGCAAGACAAAATAAATGATGTGTCAAGATGAAATATGGACTCCATCTCGAATTTGACTGGCCTTAAATGGCAGACAAGAAAACCTTAGGCAGGATAAGCAGAGGGCTTAAGTGGAGGACAGCTGCCTTGCTGGCTTTTCCTGCCAGATTTTCAAGCACTTTGGAAAAAAAATTGGCAGAAGCTGGACCCACATCATGCTGGCACGGTGGGTTCACCCAGCAACCCAGACCCTAGCAGGTTAGGGCACCTTCTGAAAGGATGCCCCCATCTGAAAAAAATAAATTACAAGAAAGGATCCCCCCACGGAAACGGAACCCCCCCTTACCCCCCCTTTCCCCCCCGCCTCCTCTCCCCACCCCCCCCCCCTTCCCCTCCCTCCCACTGGGACAAGATTTCTAGCACTGAGGGAGCCCGCCAAATCCTGGCTATAAAATCACAGTGATGTCGTAATCACAGAAAATCCAGATGATCTCGAGACTTGTCGTTTTCTGGGCCTTTGCTGCAATTGAAGCCTACGTAGATAACTGCATTGAGGTATATATGGAGGGAAAGGCAAGTGTCCTGTAGAGAACTAAGCTCTGTCCTAAATTCCAAGAACTTGGGGTGGTTATTTCTGGAAATCAGCTGTAACTAGGTGGGCAGGTGGGAAGCGGGCCATGGACTCCACCCCACTGATGGCGTTTGTATTCAGCAGTGGGGGGAAAGGAGCAAGATTCCCGGTGAAATTAAGAGAGAATCTGAGATCAAGGCAGTGAGTTTAATGCTTTCTGTGGTGCAAGCCTGTAGAAAAGTAAATATTTTGATAATTTCTGTTCCCCTGCTTTTCCCCTTTGCAGTTTCCCCAGCCATGCACCTCCTGTAGCCAGAAAGGAAAATAACAAGCAGTCCACTACTCCTGAGTTGCTGCTGGGGGGGGGCTCGTGAGTGTAGATCAGTAACTGAGAGTTGGATTTATTTACTGTAGGGAGATATCTGCTTATCCTTCACAACAATGTGACTAAAATTGACAACTTTCTGAAGTCAGGTAACAAAGCTCTATCCTGTTACTCTGGCAGTGCACACTCTTGTTCTTTGAGCCAAATAGATGTAAGCAACCGAAGGAATGGACAACCTTTTCTTCAGAAAGGAAATCAGAGGAATGTGCTCATGCTTGCAGGTAAATCTGTGTTAAATGACTTTTCAGCATCATCCCATTTCTGAAATTTGTAAATAGAGACAAAGAAGCTGGACTATTGGCTCTATTTTAAGGGTAAAACATGTTTTGGTAATGTCAGGCATTATTTTACCAGACCTACAATCAAATCTTGAACTAATTTCAAGATCTCTCCATGTCACTAGAGATTTGCAGTAAAAAAAACCTCATATTCTTGCCGCATTAGATTGTTTGAATTGATAAATCAAGGATGATCTATCGTAAACTCAGTCCTGAGCAAAGAGTTGATTTGATAAATGCGTACAGAGCGCCACTCCATCTGGTTGTACACGTCTGCAGATCAATCGCATCCTTCACACAATTTACTCTCCTTAAAAATGAGTGGATGAAAAATAATGCGGAGCACGTCTGCAATTTCCTGTCAGTGAGAGAGGTGCCATGCCAGGAGTGTGCATCAGTGTAAGTGGGTTTTAGGTGTTTATTCCAGACTGAAGGGCTCCTTTGTTTTTTCAGAGTTTGCTCAGGACTGAGTTTACCATAGATCATCCTTGATTTATCAATTCAAACACTCGAATGCGGCAAGAATATGAGGTTTTTTTTACTGCAAATCTCTAGTGACATGGAGGGATCTTGAAATTAGTTCAAGATTTGATTGTAGGTCTGGTAAAATAATGCCTGACATTACCAAAACATGTTTTACCCTTAAAATAGAGCCAATAGTCCAGCTTCTTTGTCTCTATTTACAAATTTCAGAAATGGGATGATGCTGAAAAGTCATTTAACACAGATTTACCTGCAGGATGTGGGAGATGCTGCCTGACAAAGAAATAAACTCACCTGCGAGTTCTTTATTTTTTGAATGAAACATCCTCCATGTTTTGTACACTCTTGTCAGATGCCATTCTACCAAGCTTTGCATTTATACTGTATCAGGTGTCTCTGCACATTCTGGGTGTCCTGGACAATAATTGACGTATTCGCTCAAAGGAAAGAACTTTACATAATTCTGGAAGAGAGACCCACATAGCAACCATTTCAGTAACATCAAAGGGACTACATTCACTAAGTAATTCCAGGCTTATATTTGTTTGTAGAGGATGATTCATGTAATCATAGAATCTTATAGCTTAGGTTCCAATGCCAGATCGTTAGCCGAGCTGTCCAATTAGACTCACTCCCCCATCCTTTCCTCAGCCGTCTCACTTATTTTCCCCATTGCATTCCCAATCACAACTCACTGTATAAAAGAAATCCTCATCTTGCCCCTGGATCTTTTGCCAACAGTCTGATATCTATCAGCTCTGGTTATTGGCATTGGTTATTGGTCACGGGCATTCGGCCTCTGATCTTCGGGTAAGCATTCTTCAAGGCGGCCTTCACGACACACGACAGCGCAGAGTCACTGAGCAGAAACTGATAGCCAGGTTCCGCACCCATGAGGACGGCCTAAACCGGGATCTTGGGTTCATGTCACACTATCTGTAACCCCCACAACTTGCCTGGACTTGCAAAATCTCACTAACTGTCCTGTCTGGAGACAATACACATCTCTTTAACCTGTGCTTAATGCTCTCTCCACTCACATTACCTGTACCTTTAAGACTTGATTACCTGTAAAGACTCGCATTCCAATCACTATTCTGTAAATTGAGTTTGTGTCTTTATATGCCCTGTTTGCTGTTTGTGAACAGATCTCCCACTCACCTGACGAAGGAGCAGAGCTCCGAAAGCTAGTGGCGTTTGCTACCAAATAAACCTGTTGGACTTTAACCTGGTGTTGTGGGACTTCTTACTGTGTTTACCCCAGTCCAACGCCAGCATCTCCACATACTGGCTCTCCTGCCAGTGGAAACAGCTTTTCTTTATTCCAGAAAAACGCTTCATAATTTTGAATACTGCTATTAAATCACCTTGTGACCCCCCTCGGCTCTCATGTAAAGAACCCCAGTTACTTTAGTTCTTCTAGGAAATTGAAGTCCTGCATTTATGACACTGATGCACCATCAATCGAGCAAAGACTAGTTTGTATGCAAGAACAAATAGGCTTTTATTAGCAAAAGACTTGGAACACACCCATGCCGATGAACTGGTCCAGACTGAGGCAGTGGGGTGGGGAGCCTTTATACCTGGACCAGGGGGAGAGGAGTCTCGGATAGGGCCGGCAGGGATGTGTCCAGGCATGTCACATATACAGGTAATAAGTTAACAGTGGTTTACCACAGACACCATTCTAATAAATCTTCTCCTATTCTAACTGTGGTCTTGATATCTTTCCTGAAGAATTTGTGTCCAGAATTCAGCACAGTTCTCCAGCTGGGGCCTAACTTGTGGAAGAAGATCCTGTAATCATTAAGAGGGTGAAAGGTAGCAGGATTGGGTTCCTCCAGCTCACCTGAAAACCCCAACACCAGCAGGATAGCTGGGGCAGTTGAGTTATATCATCGGTCACTCAGTGACATCACTCTGATTGGAACTAGTCGGGGGCCTTTGATCAGAATTTGCCAGTGCTCCAGGAGCGAGAAGCCAGGGGCGGCACTGTCTCGAAGCAGCATTTGCAGACATGGCCCCGATTTGAAACTCTTTCATATATGAGGAAGGTATTACAAAAATGAGAGGCTCTGAGAATTAGCAGAGAGTGTTGCATCCTGCAAGTGGGCCTGCTGATCTCTCCAGTTCTGCCCCAGTGTAAATTTATATATCCAGTGGCTGTTCAGTAACATAGAAATCATCAAATCATAGAATGGTTACAACACTGAAGCAGACCATTTGGCCCGTCATGTCCACGATGGCTCTTCACAAGAGCAACTCAGCTCATCCCACTCCACTGTACTCCCCCTGTAGCCCCACAAATGCTTTCTCTTCAAGCACTTATCTGGCATGGTGGCACAATGGTTAGCACTGCTGCCTCACAGCACAGGGACCCGGCTTTGATTCCAGCCTTGAGTCACTGTCTGGGTGGAGTTTGCATATTCTCCTCATGTTAGCATGGGTTTCCTCTGGGTGCTGCGGTTTCCTCCAAAGATGTGCAATTTAGAATGATTGCCTGGTCAGTAGGAGCCTTGAAGGTGTACAGCTTTGCAGTTGATTACACCCTAAACATGGGAGAAACCAGCAATTGCCCCAAAACCTACTGTCTTAGCCTGATTGGCTGAATTTGTGTGAAATTGCATATATTGGCCAATCATCAAATATGGCAGCCATAACCAGCCTGATGCAGCAATGCGCCACAGAATGTGAAATCTCCCAACATCTCCTGGAATGATCCTGAGACTTACAAGTTAAAAAACACAGTTGGTTTTTTTCACCCACACGTAATGTGCACCCATCACTTCCCTTTGGGTCCTTCTCCATCAATGTGTACAGCTCCCTGACTGCCTCCCTGTAGAGGCACAGTCTACGGTCACACTGCTGCTCTGATAGGAAGCAGAGCCTTGATCGGTAAACTCTCTCTGGTGGGTAGCATCTTCTTCACACACGAGGCTGGTTGCGTGCCCATGTGCGCCCTCGTTGTCTGCGCCCCTTCCACCCTCATGAATCCCCAGCCCCTCTGCATGTTGGAGCTCCACTCACTGTAAGGTAAAATTTATTTATTAGTCACAAATAAGGCTTACATTAACACTGCAATGAGGTTACTGTGAGATTCCCCTAGTCGCCACACTCCGGTGCCTGTTCGGGTCAATGCACCTAACCAGCACGTCTTTCAGAATGTGGGAGGAAACCGGAACACCTGGAGGAAACCCACGCAGACACGGGGAGAACGTGCAGACTCCGCACAGACAGTGACCCAAGTCAGGAATCGAACCCGGGTCCCTGGCACTGTGAAGCAGCAGTGCTAACCACTGTGCCACTGTGCCGCCCCAGTTGCACCCCCCTCACCCTCTCATGATTCACCTCACTGGGAATCTCAAAGCCAGAGTGCATGGGACCCATGATAACTTACAGTGCTCGTCTCTTGAAGATTTCTCTCCTTTTAGTTTCCTCTTATGCCTTCAATATGTTCAGAAAGTTTGTTCAGCCTTCAGCTTGTCATCCTGTGCTTCATTCATTCTTAACCTCCCTGCACTGCAACGCTTCTTATTGTAACGTCTGTAAACTCCAGCCAGCACTGATCTGCCTCTCAGCTCCTGCCTACGTTTGGCTGACGAGGTTCTGAAGCTCATTTCTTCACATGCATCCCTGGAAACATCTGGAAACCTCTGGAAAATACCCATTAATTGGCTTGTTGACAGGCTCAATGCCTGCCTGCCACCAATAAGCAAAGTCTGCACCCGACAGCCCAGCTGCTTCAGAAAACCTCCGCAGCACTGGGAATGCATTGGCTGGAATTTTACCGGCCAGCCCGCCACGGGAATTGGAACAGGCGAGGGGCGGACCATGGAAAGGTTCATTGACCTCGGGTGGGATTTTACAGTTTCAGTATGAGTGAGACCATAAATTTCTACCCACTGAGTTCTGTCTCAATGAGTTGCCCCGCCATTTTGTCAGTCCACCTGCTTCCCAGCCAGTTGCCTGAAGTGCAGGAAAATTCTGCCCAACGACTCACAAGCACAATGAGTAAAACATTGCCCACAATTTATTATAGCTCTTCACGTCTGCGACTTCGTTGACATTCTGTAAAATGCAGAGAACTGGTTGTTGCTAATAACATTGTGCAACATATCCCAAGGACAGAATGAACCTATAGCATGTGTTATGAAACCCATAGTTCCTTGACCTTGTCAATAGAATTTATGCTTTGACAAGTCATTGTTTACAATTGGACTGGAGTTCGTCATCTTCAACACTAGAGCCAAAACAGTGGAAAACAGCTCCAAGAAAAGCATGTTAAGTTTTACAGTACTTTACCAGAACCACATGCTTAATTAGAGGGTTCAGATCTGGTCATGGATCACAAGAAACATATTTGAGCCCTAGAGGCTATGCACAAGAGTTTAATCCCATGCTAATCAGAAAAATGTGCAGAAACATGTGACTTCTCAATCTTTATGGGGTGTTTGGAGTAGTGGCTTTATTACAGGTATGTGAAGTTTTATAGAAGATGTAGATCTGGGTCGCTGCCTCAACTTAAAGCATGACATCAGAATGGGGCACTAAACCAAATGCAAATTTAGGATTGAATGTAAAGGGAATAGTGGAGACAAATTCCTATGACTTGCTTATAAAAATTTGTATTTTTTCGTTCTTTTAACCGTAGCAAATTACCCCAAGGCACTTCACGGGAATATTACCAAATAAAATTTGATACTCAGCCACACAACAAGCTGATCAAAACCTTAGTCAGAGAGAGGTGTATCTCAAGAGGGGAGAGAGCGGTGTGGAGAGTTAGGTAGAGAACTCCAGGCTCCGCCAATGGTGGAGCAAAGGAAATTGGTGATGTGCAAGAGGCCAAATGCGGAGCTAGTATAGCCTCCAAGGGAGAGGGATATGCCCAGGCAGTGCCCTGGCCCCAACCTGGGTGGCACAATCTGGGTGGCACTGCTGGGCCTGTGCCAGCTGTGGGCCCCCTAGGGAGCCCTGGACCAGGGGTGGTGGGGGGTGTTATAATGTAACCAATGATAGCATTGGAATCTGTTGTAATGTAACCAATGGTAACATGCTGTGAGAGTCAGCTGATCCAGTATAAATAGAAAGCAGATGGAGATTGTGCGGAGCTGTGTGGCCCAGGTGTGGCCTGAGTGTTGTGTAATGAAGTTTCTTTATTAAACCTTTTTCTTTGATTTACTTTGCGAAGTTAGTTCTTTTATTGCTTGCAACTGAAGTATCCTTACTGCTGGATGAATGGGGGGTGCGGTCACAGGAATGCAGTATATTTCTTAAATGGTGAGTTATTAGGAAATGTTGATGTCGGTGACCTCATTCATGAGTCGCTGAAAGATCAATGCAGGTGCTGTTAAGAATTAGAAAGGTAAATATTACATTGACCTTTATTGCAAGAGGATTGCTGCAATTGCAGGAAAGATATATCTCTTGGCTGGGGATTCAGAAACAGAGGCAGTCGCAGAATAAGAGTAGACCATTTAACACAGATGAGGTGGAAATTCTTCACTGAGAGAGTGATGAATCTTTGGAGTTCTCCAACCCACAGGACTGTATAGAGGCTCATCATTGTATTTTGTGTCAGATAAAAGCAGTGTTCTCAATCTCCAACCCATTAATAACCCTGATGTTGAGAAACCATTCTATAGTGGTGACGTCCAAAAACTCATAAGAGCTAGGTTAAGATCCTTGTTTTTCTTTAATAACTCCTAAATTATTCTAAACCCCTCTTTTGGCCTCTCCATTTGCTTGAGGACAGTGAAGTGAATTGGTAACATAAATAAAGACATATTCGTTTGCAAAATTCTAGATTTGTTCATTTGCAAGGTGCAGTCCATTGCGGGCACCCTGCTGATGTTAACTGCAAGGGTATCCAAAAACCCTGAAGGGTAACTTAGAACACATGGTAAATATTTTAAATTTGTCTACTGTGAGAAAAAATGTGCAAACCAGGAAGGAAAATTCTAGTCTTGTTGTGATCAAATAATGAGTAATATTTATTAACTTTAAAAAAACACATGACAAGGAAGACCATAATACATTACAACAATACACTTAACTACACTAATGACTATACATACACAGTCGTCTGAATTCTACAGCCCCACCACCACAGGAATCGGAACGAGCGAGGGATGGACAATAGAACATAGAACATAGAACATTACAGCGCAGTACAGGCCCTTCGGCCCTCGATGTTGCGCCGACCAGTGAAACCAATCTAAAGCCCATCTAACCTACACTATTCCAATATCATCCATATGTTTATCCAATAACCATTTGAATGCTCTTAATGTTGACGAGTCTACTACTTCTGCAGGCAGGGCCTTCCACGCCCTTACTACTCTCTGAATAACGAACCTACCTCTAACATCTGTCCTATATCTATCACCCCTCAATTTAAAGCTATGTCCCTTAGTGTTAGCCATCACCATCCGAGGAAAAAGGCTCTCACTATCCACCCTATCTAATCCTCTGATCATCTTGTATGCCTCTATTAAGTCACCTCTTAACCTTCTCTCTAATGAAAACAATCTCAAGCCCCTCAGCCTTTCCTCATACGATTTTCCCACCATACCAGGCAACATCCTGGTAAATCTCCTCTGCACCCTTTCCAACACTTCCACATCCTTCCTATAATGCGGCGACCAGAACTGTACGCAATACTCCAAGTGCGGCCGCACCAGAGTTTTGTACAGTTGCAACATGACCTCCTGGCTCCGAAACTCAATCCCTCTACCAATAAAAGCTAACACACCGTACGCCTTCTTAACCACCCTATCAACCTGGGTGCCAACTTTCAGGGATCTATGCACATGGACACCCAGATCTCTCTGTTCATCCACACTACCAAGTATCTTACCATTAGCCCAGTACTCTGTATTCCTGTTACTCCTTCCAAAGTGAATCACTTTGCACTTTTCCGCTTTAAACTCCATTTGCCACCTCTCAGCCCAGCTCTGCAGCTTATCTATGGAAAGGTCCGTTGACCTCAGGTGGGATTTTACAGTTTTGGGACGACCTAGCCCATAAATCCCACCCAGTACCTCACCTCCTTTCCCACTACCTATGTTTTCTGAATTCTGAGAAATGCCCCTTTTTCCAAACAACATCCAATGTTATATGAACTAAATCCAACATTTAGCTATCACCCCACAGGTTTGAGCAAGCTATCTTCAGTTTCAGCATAGAAATTCTTCACTGTTTGAATTTTGATTTTGAACAGCATTCTTTAAGTGACAACTTGTTTTTCAGGAGAGCCTGTTTTCCCTAGCTGGTGTGGCTATGATGGTAGATGTTTCCCTACTGGCTTTTCCAGTTATCTTGCTATGGATATATAATTTTTTTCCCTTGGATGTTACTCACTCCATGGACCAGGCTTTAGCACATAGCAACAAATTACTCCCATATCTCACCACTGAAGTGACCTCTTTTATACATCATTGTTTTCCCCTAGTCACTTAGGTAAACATTAATTCACATATCAAAACACCCCTTCAGACAGCTGTACTTATCAGTTCCGCCTTTTATCCCATTTCTTTATTTTTTAATCTTGATTTTCCTCAATTCTTAACACTGCAATGTCCAGAATGTCATTTGTTGAATAAATGTTTTTGGGGGATTGAATGTCTGTTTCTATCCTGATATTATGCAATCTTTTTAGGTCAATCATTTGTGAGTCGTAATAACAATAAGGAAGGGCTTCCCCTTAAATTCAAATAAAACCATTCCTAGGTGCTCACACACTCTTGGTGGAAAAGAACAAGGCAATATAACAGTGGTTCCTTCTGTTCCTGGACGGTAATGGCACAGGTAATTTTAATTCATTCGTGGGACATGGGCATCGCTGGCTGGCCAGTATTTATTATGATGTGGAGATGCCGGCGTTGGACTGGGGTAAACACAGTAAGAAGTTTAACAACACCAGGTTAAAGTCCAACAGACTGTCCTGTCTGAAGACAATTCACATCTCTTTAACCTGTCTGAATGCTCTCTCCACTCACATTGTTTGTACCTTTAAGATTTGATTAGCTGTAAGTATTCGCATTCCAACCATTATTCTGTAAATTGAGTTTGTGTCTTTACATGCCCTGTTTGTGAACAGAATTCCCACTCACCTGAAGAAGGAGCTTAAGGCTCCGAAAGCTTGTGGCTTTTGCTACCAAATAAACCTGTTGGACTTTAACCTGGTGTTGTTAAATTTCTTACAGTATTTATTACCCATCCCTAGTTGCCCGAGGGCAGTTGAGAGTCAACCACATTGTGACTCTGGAGTCATTTGTAGGCCATGCCAGGTAAGGATGGCAGATTTCCTTCCCTAAAGGACATTAGTGAACCAGATGGGTTTTTCGACAATCGACAATGGTTTCATGGTCATCAGTGGATTCTTAATTCCAGATTCTTTTTTATTGAATTCAAATTCCACCATCTGCCATGGTGGCATTCAAACCTGGGTCCCCAGAACATTAGCTGAGTTTCTGGATTAATAGTCTAGCAATAATACCACAGGGCCATTGCCTCCCCATTGTTAGAAAGCATTTCTACTATAGAGTGAGTAATGCCCGACTACCAGACAGATTGCTGTGCTCTCACATGACATTTTGTAACTCCTCAATGTCTTTGGTGAAGTCTTTGAAGAATATTAAACTCTTAAAGGGCCCACAAAGTAACCAACCTCTCATTGAAGACCAATATGTCATCAATGACGGTAGGGTACTTGTGCTGTTCAAAATATTGCTGTAGTGTCGGATTACTGGCAGCATTATCTGGCCATCTTTCCAGATAATATTCTCGGATTTGAAGACATTCTTCATCCAGTTTCTAGGATTCTTTATTTCCTGCAACTTTCTTGCAGTAGCTGGTAAGTGCTCAGTGATTAAGGACGTATATGCTTCTACCTCCTCAATGAAGTGTAAATCCTCTTGCTCAGTTCCTTCTGATGATATTCATGAAAGTTGTTGTTTGACATTTTCCTTACACATTTTCTGTGATGGAGCTGTATCTCATCAATCTTAACCTGAATCACTGGATTCTGAGCAGCATTTTCACAATTTCTTTCATGTTCAGAAGGGTGACTAATGATTTATGTCCTGTTTTGATTTTGAACATAATCCCATGGCATAGTCTAAATATTTTTCACACACTCACATTGCTCCCAAAGCTTCCTTTTTTATCACGGTGTCTCATTGTTCTGTTTCTGTTAGTGTGCTGGAGACGTAGTAGACTTGTCCACGCTTACCATCTTTTTGGACTTGAAATAGTACTGCCCCTAGACCTGTAGATGACACTTTTGTTGTTACTATGGTTGGTACGCTTGGGTTCTAATGTGCCAAAGTTTCAGAAGAGATTACAAGTTGTTTCATCCTTTTGAAAGCATTTTGCTGGTCCACATTTCAGCACCACTGCTGGCCCTGTCTTAAAAGCCATCTCAAGAGTTCATTGACCTCTGCTAAATTCAGTAGGTACTTGTCCACTTGGGTTCATCATCCCTAGGAATCCCTGAAGCTCAGTTATGTTCCTGGGTTGCTGAAATTCTCTGATCAATTTCATTTGTGCAGATCGACTGTGATTCCAATGGCTTATACAATATGACCATGAAACTTAATCATGGGGGTTTGGCAAACTCGCATTAGACCTCTCTCTCTCTTATACACACACACACACACATTCTTGTAGGTAGATCCATATGATCATTCTCAGCAGCAGTGCAATCAATAGCTGAACAATGTACCCTGGGTCGGATTTTTAAAATTAAATCAATTCATTGTATCAGGCTTATCCTCTCTCCATATCACAGCCACCTTGTTTAGCAGCTGTCACCTCACTTTAATTAAAAAAGCCAATAAACCCACTGCCAAACCTATTCTGGATATATTAGCAGAAGAGAATATTATTCATGGTGTTCACAGCTACAGATTCAGGGTTGAGGATCTGTTGATTCAAGCCTTAGCCAGTAGCTAGTATTGCTTCTATTTCACCTGCTTGATAAGATGCTGTGTCAATTGCAAGACACAGTGCCACACAAAATTCAAAATGGTGCGGTTGGTGGACCTAATTTTCCCTACACTGGAGTAAAGGTGTGCTTCCTCTGCATCCAGATGTTGCACCAGTGCATTGTCACTGAACTTGGGGACATTAGGCCTCTTTCCTTTGCAGCCATCACTCTCTTCGAACAGTCCTGGGCTGTAGACAGTGAAGGATGTTTACTGGTGCAGTTTAAACATGGTGCCCAGAAAGATGATCTGATGAGGACACGGCAGGGCAGACCTGGCCCATCATGAAATCCAACATGATTCCTGATCATGTATTTTACTGAGATGAAAAGCAGACAATCTGGTGCAGAAACTCCCCATTCTGCCGACAGGAAATGTGTCATTTTTTCCCACCTGCCGCCACTCTTTGTCTCGGGAGCAGAAAATCCCACCCCTCGTGCATTTGAATAGAAAAATATACAAAGCAGGAGCAGAAGAAGGCCATTCGGCCCTCATGAACTTGCTCTACCATTCAATAACATCATAGCTGATCTGTTGTGTTTCAAATTCCCATCTACCCCCAATAACCTTTTATTACCTTGCCTAGCAAGAACATATCTTCTTCCGCCTTAAAAATCTTCAATAACCCCACCACTTTGTCTTCTGAGGCAGAGAGTTCCAAAGTCACACAGCTCTCAGAGAAAAAAAAATCTGCTCAACTCTGTCCTATCAGGGCGACTCCTAATTTTAAAACATTGCCCTCTAGCTGTGAACTCAACTACTTTTTGATGTTTCTTCCCAAACGAAACAAATTCACATTTTCCCACATTATGCTCCATCTGCCAGATTTTTCCCCACTCACTCAACCTATCTATATCTGTCTGCAACTCCTAATATCTTATTTAAAACATACTTTGCTATCTATCATTGTGTCATCTGCAAACTTAGCTACCATGCCTTCACTCCTCTCATCTAAGTAATTTGAAATCCCAGCACAGACCCCGGCAGCACTCCACCTGTCACATCATGCCAATCAGAATAAAGACCGATTTATGCATACTCTGCTTTGTACCAGCCAGCCAATCTTCTATCCGTGCCAGTATGTTACCCAAGTATCTTCACTTAAGGTGGAATTGGCCAAAGGTGATGGGGTGTCTGTAGCCAAGAGCTTGTCAATTGCTTGTTGTGCACCTTGGAAAGCTATAGAATGAATATAGAATTCCAGTGGAATAGAAGTCATTTTTTTCGGTGTATAATGCAACTGTTTCTGTCCTTAATTCATCTATTTACAATATAAAGCAAATTCAGAGATCAGTAGCAAATTGGAACAACTACACATACATAATATTTATGTATGTTCAAATGCTTACATGTCAGAAATTATTTTATGATTCTGGCTGTGGACCTTTGACATGTTAAACAAAATATATTTTCTTTTGGTTAGGTTGTTGATATACTTCAGTCTTTTCAGAATTGGGAATTTTAGCAAATGATTTGTCATACCTCTTACCATTTAAACCTTTGCAAATCTGGCAACAACACCAAACAAAAAGACATATGTCTCGACAAACTGAATTTTTTTTTAACTTTAGCTTCAACATAATTCTTCAGGTGGCACAAAGTGCTGCTTCCACTGCTATTAAAATGTATTTCAAGGTTAATTAGATTTTTCACTGCTAATGTGCATTAAATGTATTTAAATATTCTACTCAATTTTCAAGCAACGTGCGACTGCACATAAACTAGGGGATGCTTCAGATGAACAATTATATCAATATATTTTTTAATCACAATCAGATCGCCTTCAATAGAAAAAAGAATGTTGGTATTTTTAACATGGATCATTTATTAATAGAATAACCCGATGCCAATCAGAATTTTCTTTACCACCTAACCCTCCTGCGAAAGGTTAATGGCAACCATGACAGGATAATTACCACACAGCAATCCCCTTGCTGCGTTTACTGAATAATTCAGACCATTAATGACAGCTCTGAACTCAACACGTAGTCAACATGGGTATGGAACATTTAAATATTCAGAAACTACAGTGGGACTCCAATTAATTGGATCGACCCATCCAATAGTGGCCCTAATTGCTGTTGTTGCATTGTCTGATGAACAGCTTGTTACAGTTCAAACTTTACCCCAATTCTGTTTGTTCATGCTCACCACGTTTTGCAATTATATATATATATATTTACCAGATCCTTTATAATCTATAACTTACAACAATAATTTGCATTTACAAAGTGCCTTTAATGTCATGAAATTTCTCAAGACACTTAACAGGAAAGTTGTCAAACAAAGTTTGACATCAACTTACATAAGGCTTTTATAACTAAAGCATGCTTTCAATGGGAGCAGTATGTTACAGGGTTAACAGTTAACCTTTTACAAAGATGCTTTACAGCAGAAGTCAGATCACACATAAGAAAATCTCAGCTTTGTGCTATAGGTGGCATGGCGACTTTTGAATCAGAGATTGTACGGAAATTTTCAATTCAGATTTGGCCAGAAAACTGCTAGCTGCAAATCAGCTAGCCATGATGGCTAATTTTCCTTTCCATATAAGTCAGCAAAGGCCCACGGCAGTACTTTGAGCACATAATCTAAACTGACCTCTCTATTTTGATGTGGAGATGCCGACGTTGGACTGGGGTAAGCAAAGTAAGAAGTCCAACCTGTTGGACTTTAACCTGGTGTTGTGAGACTTCTTACTCTCTATTTTGAGGTAGGGCTATGATTGGAGAGACTCTCTTTCGGAGGGAATGTTAAATAAGGTCCAATTTGCCCATTTAGGTAAACATAAAATACTCCATGGAATTTTTCTTATAAATCTGTGCTTTATAAACAGAGACATAGGGCAGAATGGAGGTCAGCTCAGATACAAATAGGGTGGGATTAAGTTCCCAAAAGGTGGCATTGAGTTGGGAGATTGACATGGCCTTGCCCACTTCTGGTTTAATCTGGTTTGCAGGCAAGTGAGAAACCCCCATGGAGTTGTCAGTTAAGTAATTAAAATAAATAAAGAAAACATTGATTGTGAATTTAACCTGGCTTTATGATTTTAACAGACAACTCACAGGTTTCCCAAGCTTTCTGCAACTTTCCAGTTTCAACAAAGCATACCTCACCTTCATCTCAAATTCCTCACTGCAAGTCTTCACTGCGGCATGGGCACAACTTCTAGATGTCTGATGGGGAGCAGCAGGAGAGCAGCCACATCAACAGGAGCAGCAGCAAGAAAACCCAAGAGCAGCTTTCTTCTCCACATTCACATCCGTTCCACAAGACAGGGGGGATAGACAGAGGGCTACAGCGCAATGGAGGTTACACCCCCAGCACAGGCTCTACTGGCAATCTCTTCAACGCGACAGAGTAACACCATGTCAGAGGCTCAGTCTTTCTCAGCAGGTCGTTGCTGATATCTGCAGCCTCCTGGAAAAAGATTTCCTTCCAAGTCAACCAGGTGGACATGTTGCCAGTGGCCAACAAGATTCTTCACCTTTGGCTCCTTCCAGGGAACTGCTGGGAGCATGTCGAGGGTATTTCAATCTGTTGCCCATAAGTGCACCTCCCAGGTTACTGATGCCTGATGATTCTATGTGCCCTCCACTGGTTTTGATTGCCAAGCCTGCCAATTGTGTGAACTTTGCCGTGGGTGAGACCAGTCAAACACAGGGGGCTGGCTGCTGAGACACAATTAACATTCTGAAGATCTGTCTTCTGACTCCAGTAAGGAATCCTTATCAGTGAACCAGAGGAGAGATCCAACAGGAGCCATATCATCACAAGGTCAATAATAGAACACCTAACTGGCTGCTCAAGATGTGGCTCAAGTGTGTGTACAGGTCTGGAGGTGCCATACAATATAATCCATCAGGATTTTGATGATTGCTGTGCTCTGCTGGGCCTTTCATAACATTGCACTGCAGAGGGGACTGAATCTGCAAGAGGATGGTGCAGAATTCCCAGCATCTGAGAAGATGGAAAAGAAGGCGGAGGAGAAAGAGGAAGAGGATTAGGAACTAAATGTAGCCATGGTCCATACAAGCCATGCATCTGGCTGTCTGAAAAGCCCATGACAGGCCAGCTGGGAACATTTTAGCTGATCTGTGTACGTGAAGCCATTTGAGAATTCCACTGGAATCTTTGTGCACCATCATACCCTCCCACTAAGACATACTTCATTTCAAAATTAAACCAGCCCATTATCACATCATTCTCACCATTTCCTCCTCATAAAGACTCATCGTACCAATTACATGTGTATAGAAAGTAAAGAGTTAATATATTCGCCAGCCAACTTAGCAATACCCATGCAGTGGGAACCTCTGGATGGGATGCAGCTGTGTTTTGCACCATATGATAGTATCACTGTAATCACAGGTCAAGCTGATCTGCTACTGTTATCTTTGTATATTGTTTTCCTAGCATGCGTTTATACAATTCTCACATAAGGTGGTTTGTGCCACAATGTAAAAGGGGGGCTTTGACCCGCGTACATTGGACTTCACCTCAGACCGGGATTGCAATCTGATTGGCTGGCTGCTCTCCAAAGATGGGACTACCTCCCAAGTGAGGGACAGAAGTCCTGCTTTAAGCAAATCAAGCTCACTAGAGCGTAAAATGACAGCAGGCTGTCCAAGTCGGCAGGGATACATTCCCTGCTGATTAAAAATCCATGGCATAAAGTTGGTCTTCTTTTAGTGATGCTTCCCATGCTAATCTTCTGAGTGGGTATCTGGGTATTTGACCACAACTCAGTTATCATTTTCTTGGTGAAATGGAAAATGTTGTCTTGTGATTTGGGTGGCAAGGAAAATAAAAAGTGGCTAAAAGTGCCCTAGCTGCAGAAACTCTGGTGCTAATGGATACAATAGATACGGGATTGTTTCTATGTATCATTCTAAAGGAACATTAGTTTGTCCATTGAATGCTATGTGGATAATCATTTTCTTTGGTAAAATGTTCATTCAACAAAGAGTGCCACAATGAAAATGTTGAGGATTGCACGAAAGGAAATGTTGGACTGCAAAATTTCCCCAGATAAAATGGGTTGATGCAAGTCACCAATTAAGCTGTTTTACAAAGAAGAATGTGAGATCCTAATCTTGGGGGGGATTCTCCTACTTCGCCACATTCATTTTCTGATGCAGTGGGGTGGTAGAATCTCATGGCCGGACATGCGTGGGATTCACGCATGCATTCCGGCCACAGACGCATCGCCCAGCGCCGGATTTCCGGCGCCATCAGATCCACACTGGAAACCGGCGGAAAGAGAGGTAAGTAATTTAAACTCAGCCTCTGCCAAATCTCTCAACCTTTTATTTCCCTATGTTAAATTGCGCCTGCCATTTCTCCACCCAGAGCTTGTAAGGATCCTTTCGAATTTGTGAACTTTAATATTCTTCATTTGCTACAATGCACAAGAGGGCAGGAAGTGATAGGCACACAGATGTGTAATTCTGCATCTCTTTGGAAATTATGTAACTAAGCATTTTGGGAGATTAAATGGAGCCCTGCCCAGTCAAATCATAGATTTTCCTCTGGAGTTTCCATAGTAACTTTGCTTTGAAAAGGTGAAAATGGCATTGAAGAAGAAAGGACTCTACGTGAGGGTGGTAGGAATATGTTGACAAACACCTAACCTCAGGTACCACAAGATCAACAGACCACAGTGGACCTACCTGGATTTTTTCTGTGGACAATGCTGAAGAAGGTTGTGCTTTCTCCCTCAAACCATGGCAAAGATGCTGGAATCTGACTTAAAAGAAGTACCTCTGGTAGTAAGAGGCAGCAAAGATAACAACAGAACTTAGATGCTTCAATTTTCCCCTAGTGACATTAACTGTATAAATTAAACATTAGTGCATCATTGCAAAAGTCACAGATGCATTGTTCAGGCATATTTCTGAGTTTATTCAGCTTCACATGCATCTGGCAAAGTACACATTATAGTATTAGAGGAATATAGCAATGTCATCTGTTGACAATGAATAGTTAGTTATATTATTGCTAATCTTTTTGTTTCTTTCGAAGATATCCACACAGAAGAGTTCAGGTTCAGTTCTTCATCTGCTCTGAGTTAATCTGTCTCAGCTGTGTCAGTAATAAAGACACAAAATAGCTTAATCATCCTTGCACTACGAATAAGAAAACTAATCAGGCTTTCTGCTTGTGATTGCTGTAAGTGCTTCCAGAAGAAGAGAAGATCGGGGTTAGATTTCTGTAATAACTTCACAACTTGTTCTGACTTCAAGTCATAAAGGGTTTATTACCAACGGTATTTGATACATATTTACACAAAGGGTCTGACAGAACTGGATACACGTCTACTTTCCACCCCTCCCTGGTTCCAACTGAGGTTTCTTCCTGACCCAGGACGCGAGCCCTTGCATCTGATTGGCTTGTCTTCCAGCGTTGCCTCTCCATAGGGTCTGGCCCAGTCACATGGCCCTTAGGGCTCGCTCCCTTAAAGCGGCCATGCTACCACACTCCCACCTCCCCCCCCTCCCCCCACCAAAATTCCTCAGTTCACCTATGAATGAAACAAAAGGAACACCATTAAACATTAATTTTACAACAAGATATCACTAATAACCAAGAAAAAATGCATCAGACGTTTAGCCAGTCAGGAGACTTCTAGACCCTGCTAGAATGTGAGGTCATCCATTTTGGCAGGAATAACAGCAAAATTGCAGCATGCTGCTGTCCAGAGGGATCTGGGTGTCCTTGTGCATGAATCACAAAATGTTGGTTTGCAGATGCAGCAGGTAATTAAGAAGGCAAATGGAATTTTGTCTTCATTGTTAGATGTGTGGAGTTTAAAAACGGGGAGATTATTCTGCATCTGTATAAAGTGCTGGTGAGGCCACACCTGGAGTATCGTGTACAGTTTTGATCTCCTTACGTGAGAAAAGATTTACTGGTGCTGGAGGGGGTGCAGAGGAGATTCACTAGGTTGGTTCTGGAGTTGAGAGGGTTGGCTTATGAGGAGAGACTGAGTAGACGGGCTATATTCATTGGAATTCAAAAGAATGAGGGGAGATCTTATAGAAACATATAAAATTATGAAGAGAATAGACAAGATAGAAGCAAGGAGGTTTTTTCCACTGGCGGATGAAACTAGAACTAAGGGGCATAACCTCAAAATAAGAGGTAGCAGATTTAGGACTGAGTTGAGGAGGAACTTCTCCACCCAAAGGTTGAGAATCTGCCAGTGAAGCAGTTGAGGCTACCTAATTGAATGTTTTTAAGGCAAAGATAGATAGATTTCTGAACAGTAAAGGAATTAAGGGTTATGGTGAGCGGGCGGGTAAGTGGAGCTGAGTCCATGAAAAGACCAGCCATGATCTTATTGAATGGCGGAGCAGGCTTGAGAGGCCAGATGGTCTACTCTTGCTCCTAGTTCTTATGTTCTTATGTTCTTAACATCTCAAATCTGTGTTATACTCTAAGTGATGAATCTGAGCGCAAAAGGGAAAATGATCAATCCGGGGTTGATATTCTCCTCTGTAGCTGCTGTCTCCTCGTCTGCAGAAACAGCTTGTTGCTCCAGTTCCACATTTAAAACAGGGATTCCTGTTTCAACCACTGATGAACCCAAATTTACTGCAGGGGTCATCTGTTGAACCCCTCTATCAGTCCCAGCTCGCTTCCTCAAATGGTGTACATGCTTTTTGACATGACAATCTTGCATCTACAACAAAGGAGATGTACGAGGCAGATTTTTTATACAGAGGGTGGTGGGTGCCTGGAACTCGTTGCTGGGGGAGGTAGTGGAAGCAGATACGATAGTGACTTTTTAGGGGCGTCTTGACATATAAATGAATAGGATGGGAATAGAGGGATATGGTCCCCGGAAGGGTGGGGGGGTTTTAGTTAAGTCGGGCAGCATGGCCGGTGCAGGCTTAGAGGGCCGAAGGGCCTGTTCCTGTGCTGTAATTTTCTTTGTTCTTTGTTCTTTGGTCTTGTTCTTTCCACAATTTTTCCAGCCACCCATGTCAGTCCTGCTGCAAAGTTTCTGGCCAGAACTAAATCATCAGCTTGGAAAACTGTCTTTTTTTCTCGAGTCATGATTTACTTTCTGGGAGAAATGTCAAGCCTCCACTCTCCCCATCAAATCTGGGAATATCAAATCCAACCGTGTCCATAAGCAGTTCCAATCATAACTCAACTGGCGTGACCCCTGTGGTCATATTTGACTTGGTATTGAATGACAACAAGAAACTAGCCATACATAAAGATTAATGCAACTTGTTTTTCACTGATGATTCTAATGTTTGTACAGCTCGTTCCACTAAACCACTGGAGGCTGGCTGGTAAGGTGCTGACCCTGACATCGCAAATACCATTTGATTTGAAAAAATTTTGAAACTTCTCTGCTGTAAATGATGTGCCACTGTCTGACACTAAGGCCTCTAGAACGCCGGGGATGGCAAAAATCTGCCACAATTTGTCAATGGTGGCTGTGTCCGTTGTAGACGTCATCAATTGGACATCCAACAATTTAGAATGCACATCAACTAAGATGAGAAACATATGTCCCATGACTCCTAGAAATGAGGCTTGGGTCAATGCCAGGAGGAGGGGTAAGAAGCAATCGGGAAGACAATCCCCTGGGGCGGTTCCCCTCCATAATAGGTTTTCGGTGCTGGAGGCTACAGTTGAGGAGGATTATTGGTCAGAGATTGTATCACAGTGTCAGAGAGGAGGTTTGATGAGGACTTATCTGTTGAGGTAGTATGGGCGGAGATTAGAAATAGGAGAGGAGAGGTCACCCTGTTGGGAGTCTTTTATAGACCTCCTAAAAGTTCTAGAGAGGTTGAGGAAAGGATTGCGGAGTCAATCCTGCTTAGGAGTGAAAGTAATAGGGCAATTGTTATGGGGGATTTTAACTTGACTAATATTGACTGGAATTGTTATAGCTCTAGCTCGTTAGAGGGGTCAGTTTTTGTTCAAAGCGTGCAGGAAGGTTTTTTGACTCAGTATGTAGACAGGCCAACTAGAGGTGAGGCTATATTGGATCTGGTGCTGGGAAATGAGCCAGACCAGGTGCTAGACTTGGAAGTTGGTGTGCATTTTGGTGATAGTGACCACAATTCGGTTACGTTCACCTTAGTGATGGAAAGGGATAGGCATGAACCTCGGGCCAGTGGTTTTAGCTGGGGGAAGGGTAATTATGAGGCTATTAGGAGAGAATTAGGAAACATAGGTTGGACTAGGAGATTACAGGGACTGGGAACGTCCGACATGTGGAGTTTTTTCAAGGAGCAGCTACTGCGAGTCTGTGATAGGTATGTCCCTGTCAGGCAAGGAGGAATTGGTAGGGCTAGGGAACCGTGGTGCACCAAAAAAGTTTCTTTGTTGGTTAAAAAGAAAAAGGAGGCTTATGTTCGGATGAGACGTGAGCACTCGGGTAGTGCACTAGAAAGCTTTAGATTGGCTAAGAGGGAGTTGAAGAGCGAGCTTAGAAGGGCTAAAAGGGGACATGAGAAGACTTTGGCGGATAGGGTTAAAGAGAATCCTAAGGCGTTCTATAGGTATGTCAAGAACAGAAGGTTGGTTAGGGCAAGTTTAGGGCCAGTTATAGATGGCAGAGGGAAGTTATGTGTGGAACCGGAGGAGATTGGTGAAGCATTGAACCAATATTTCTCTTCGGTGTTCACGCAAGGGGACATGAATATAGCTGAGGAGGACACTGGGTTGCAAGGGAGTAGAATAGACAGTATTACAGTTGATAAGGAGGATGTGCAGGATATTCTGGAGGGTCTGAAAATAGATAAATCCCCTGGTCCGGATGGGATTTATCCAAGGATTCTCTGGGAGGCAAGAGAAGTGATTGCAGAGCCTCTGGCTCTGATCTTCAGGTCGTCGTTGGCCTCTGGTATAGTACCAGAAGATTGGAGGTTAGCGAATGTTGTCCCATTGTTTAAGAAGGGGAACAGAGACTTCCCCGGGAATTATAGACCGGTGAGTCTCACTTCTGTTGTCGGCAAGATGTTGGAAAAAATTATAAGGGATAGGATTTATAGTTATTTGGAGAGTAATGAATTGATAGGTGATAGTCAGCATGGTTTTGTGGCAGGTAGGTCGTGCCTTACTAACCTTATTGAGTTTTTTGAGAAAGTGACCAAGGAGGTGGATGGGGGCAAGGCAGTGGACGTGGTATATATGGATTTTAGTAAGGCGTTTGATAAGGTTCACCATGGTAGGCTTCTGCAGAAAATGCAGATGTATGGGATTGGGGGTGATCTAGGAAATTGGATCAGGAATTGGCTAGCGGATAGGAAACAGAGGGTGGTGGTTGATAGTAAATATTCATCATGGAGTGCGGTTACAAGTGGTGTACCTCAAGGATCTGTTTTGGGGCCACTGCTGTTTGTAATATTTATTAATGATCTGGATGAGGGTATAGTTGGGTGGATTAGCAAATTTGCTGATGACACCAAAGTCGGTGGTGTGGTAGACAGTGAGGAAGGGTGTCGTAGTTTGCAGGAAGACTTAGACAGGTTGCAAAGTTGGGCCGAGAGGTGGCGGATGGAGTTTAATGCGGAGAAGTGTGAGGTAATTCACTTTGGTAGGAATAACAGATGTGTTGAGTATAGGGCTAACGGGAGGACTTTGAATAGTGTGGAGGAGCAGAGGGATCTAGGTGGATGTGTGCATAGATCCCTGAAAGTTGGGAATCAAGTAGATAAGGTTGTTAAGAAGGCATATGGTGTCTTGGCGTTTATTGGTAGGGGGATTGAATTTAGGAGTCGTAGCGTTATGTTGCAACTGTACACAACTCTGGTGCGGCCGCACTTGGAGTACTGTGTGCAGTTCTGGTCCCCACATTACAGGAAGGATGTGGAGGCTTTGGAGAGGGTGCAGAGGAGGTTTACCAGGATGTTGCCTGGTATGGAGGGGAGATCCTATGAGGAGAGGCTGAGGGATTTGGGATTGTTTTCGCTGGAAAGGCGGCGGCTAAGAGGGGATCTTATTGAAACATATAAGATGATTAGAGGTTTAGATAGGGTGGATAGTGATAGCCTTTTTCCTCTGATGGAGAAATCCAGCACGAGGGGGCATGGCTTTAAATTGAGGGGGGGTAGTTATAGAACCGATGTCAGGGGTAGGTTCTTTACCCAGAGGGTGGTGAGGGATTGGAATGCCCTGCCAGCATCAGTTGTAAATGCGCCTAGTTTGGGGGCGTTTAAGAGATCCGTAGATAGGTTCATGGACGAAAAGAAATTGGTTTAGGTTGGAGGGTCACAGTTTTTTTTTTAACTGGTCGGTGCAACATCGTGGGCCGAAGGGCCTGTTCTGCGCTGTAATGTTCTATGTTCTATGACTAGCCCTGCAAAGTCGATATGTAGTCTTGTCCTACTTAGCTACTCCCAAGGATGCACATTCACTGGTGAGTGCCTATTGGGTTTCACAACGAGGACAGTGGCTGACCATTCTTTCAATTTCTTTATCAATGTCTGGCCACGAAACATAATTTCAGGCAAGTGCTTTCATCCTGCTTTGCCCTGGATGTGCATCATGCAATTCCTGTAGTAAAAGATGTCTTCCTAGTTGTGGCACATGAGCCCCCCCCCCCCCCCCCCCACAATAACATGCTGTCCTCACATTACCTCCATTCTTCTTTGTTGGTAAGGAGCTTCTGGCTCAGAGGTAGGGACGCTACTCACTGCGCCACAAAACTTCCGTTACTTTATATGTTCTGAACAGAAAAATTCTCCTGGCTCTACAGTTCAGGATCCTGGCCCAGGTCCTTCAGTCTCCGGATTGTGGAGATGAGAGGTATAGTTCAGATGTGCCTCAGGTCTCCACAGAATTCCCAATGCTTTAACTCTGTGGAAAATGCCCAGGAATTTTGAGCTTTGATGGGCAATTCCCTTGCTCCCTGGGACCCTCTGAAATAGTGTCTGACTCTGAGATAGGGTCAGAGACTTTGAACACTTCCAACTTGCTTCATGGATAATTACCCAGGAGACGTTAGACAGAAAAATCCTACTCTGACTCCTGGATAACCATACAGCTGACACCAACCTCCGTCCTCATCCCCCACTGGACCTGACTCAATTATTCCCCTAACCCAACCTGACTAGCCCCCCACTACTCAACTACTCAGCAATCCGCCCTGACTAGCCTCTGACCTAACAACCCACCCACTCATCCCCCTCGCCACATACCACCCTTCCCATCTACCACTTACCCACATCACTCAACCACCTTACTCACCTACCACCCTATCCACCTATCCAATTAACCAACCCATTCTACCCATTTAACCAACCAATCCTACAACCCTACCTATTCACGAACATTTGTCCATCACCCTGTCACTACCATTAACATTGGACATTTAAACTTGCCTTCTGGGAACTAGTACCATTCAAAGGGGGTGTGTCTTCTGCTTTGATTTTCTCTGCTGCTGTCTGCGGACCGCTGCACTGAGGGAGTTTACTTGGTCGGAGCCTTTTAAACTTATTCAGATAATTGTGTAATTTTCTGTCTGACCTGAGTCAGACAGTTCTGATTCTGATTGGAAGATTTGGGCAACTATTTTCTTTATTTTCTGGTGCTGTGCAATGCGTCGATGACGTGAATAATCTATCAACCTGACTCAATTTCTCCTGTGTCATATCCTGCAGATTAATGCTGCTTAATTTATATTAACATTGTTTATTATTCTCTCCCAATCACATGTCTTATGCCTTTGTCCAAACTAAAGGTCCCAGCCACGTACTTCTCAGTCAAGTTTCCCAATTTAAAAAAAAAAATTATTTATTAGTCACATGTATGGCTTACGTTAACAGTGCAATGAGGTTACTGTGAAATTCCCCTAGTCGCCACATTACAGCACTTATTCTGGTCAATGCACCTAACTAGCACGTCTTTCAGACTATTCAGGCTTTTCTGTATTTCACCAGTTTGTTCCTCCTTTTGCAGGTCTGACCAGTTTGATGTTATTTGAAACTTGCAGAGATTTGTTATTTATCTCCCTTTTAAGTCTCATATGTGTAGTGTAATGTAGTGTAGTGTAATGTTTAGCAGTAATCTCTGAGACAGCCTCCCATTCATGTCTGAAGAAGTCATAGGGACGCAAAACGCTAACTCTGTGTTTCTCTCCATAGATGCTGCCAGACTTGCTGAGTTCTTTGAGCATTTTCTGTTTTTATTACCCCAGTTATGTCTCTGTGTGACAATCTGGTTCCACCTAAAATCACCCTTTCCATTAATGCATCTGAAATACTGAAGGATCAAAGTCCTATCAGTCCTATTTTAATGGTATTGTGAAATAATAAACCGCCGTCAGCTGGTTGTAGTTACATCAGGAACTTTTGTGTCAATGACCCGTAAAGCTGTGTTTATTTTGAATTCCTTAACATTGATGTGGCGCCATGTACCAGGGTAGATCAAGTACTGTAAGTGACCAATGGGACGAAAAACAATACTGCAATACGCAATGTTTATCACAGCAAAGTTCAATGCAAATAAAACGGAATAGTGAACATTATGTTCTTTATAAGGGAGTACAGTAGGAAAACTGAACCTGGGAACTAAAGAAGAATCACCATCATATCCAAATTCCAGCAGTTTTTTTGTACTTTCCAGGATACTTTGCCATTTTATTTTTAACTGTAAGTAAACAACTATCGCATCTTCCTATCTGATAACTAGGCATGATTATAAACATTGAATTTAATTTTTTTCTATTTAGAAATGATTTACTTTAACCTACTGCTTTTATAAACTTTTGTTTGAATTTCTGCAGATTATTTAACACATATAGAAAGCCATCAGCATGGCGCCAATTTTAACCAATAATGCAGATGCGATTGTAAACCAACAGGGAGATTATCAAGAGTGAGTACTTCCTGTTATTTGCTTAGAACTCATCATAGTCAGAGGGGAAACCTTTTTATTGGATGTTTATGCTGAACTAAAAGGGATTATAAATGTGTTTTTCTAACAAGCGAAGTGATGGTTGTGCAATGTGAAACACTAGAATTGATCAGTGAGAACTGTTTGCTGAGGAAACTAAAATGAAAAGCCTTTTCAATTATTCCAGAAATGGCATTGTACAAGTAAAGAACCCTCACTTGGCCTCGATGTCTGAAGACTTTCTGTATCATTTTGATCTGGGAACAAAAACGCACAATCTTCAAGAAATGTTTGGAGATGTAAAGGTAGGCAGTTATTTGGAGTTGAACAGAATAGAATGACAGCAGAAAGCCGTAAAATGCCATCTTTACCTTAACATTCTTTTTTCTGCTGGAGAAGGAAATGATTTTGATTTGATTTGATTTGACTTATTATTGTCACATATATTAGTGTACAGTGAAAAATATTGTTTCTTGCGCGCTATACAGACAAAGCATATCATACATAGAGAAGGAAATGCGAGAGTGTAAAATGTAGTGTTACAGTCATAGCTAGGGTGTAGAGAAAGATCAACTTAATGCAAGGTAGGTCCATTCAAAAGTCTGATGGCAGCAGGGAAGAAGCTGTTCTTCAGTTGGTTGGTACGTGACCTCAGACTTTTGTATCTTTTTCCCGACAGAAGAAGGTGGAAGAGAGAATGTCTAATTTGAACAATAAAAGTAGGGTTCAATTAATTTATTTGAGTGTATCTGACAAGCAGCAGATGATAATTGATAGCCAATATCCAATTGGCAAGAATCTATAACAGTGCAGTGATTTCCATGACTGTATTACTCCTGCATCTTAACCAGGCTTTATTGCATTCCTCCATGTTTGAAATAGAACTGAAAAAGTACACATAATTATGAAATATTAGAACTTCACTTCCTTCAGGTATTATTTAGTTAAATTAATAACAATTTAGGTTGCTCAAAATAGGTTCATTGATTACTTTATGTTAATGTATGGGTGGAATCTTGAGCCTAGACTCTGTGCATGGGAAAGATGGTGCAGGTTCAAAGTGTGAAAAGTTTGAACAAATGCAAACCTTGTTAGCGAAATCATGTTTTCTAATTTCGGGTCAACCTCGCTGGTGGAGTGTTGTGAATATGTCGGGGAAGGGTGGGAACCTAATTAGAATGCATTAGCATCTCATCAACCAGAACTCACTCTAGATATTGAGGCCGCATCAAATATTCAGCAGACGCTGACGTGATGTCATGCCAGCGCCATTTACAACAGCTCTACATAAGCTTGAACCTGACGACCTCATCTCCAAGGGTAATATCGGAGGTGAGCGCTCAGGCAGCCATTATTTCTTGGGCAGTCCAAGACTCAAGGGGCACAAGGGACAATGCTGGGGACCACACAAGTGCAGCTTGGGGCCGGTGGTGATGGTCACTGTCACCATCCCAAGGGGGTTTGTGGGGGGGTTGGGGGTGCAGTTGCAGGGTGTGGGTGGTCGCTCACAGGTCTTACCTTCCCTTCTTATCGAAGCAAGGGAATTTGCTGGCTAGCAATCAGGCATAGTTTCCCTAGTCCTCCATGCTGGGTTAGTGTTCAAACAGTAGCTGAGTGGGTGCCCTTCCTAGTTGGGAGCTGCAAATTGGGTGAGGGGAGGCTACAACAGAGGGGCAGTACTGGGGGTGACTGAGGTCCTGGAGTCCTGCTTTGGGAGAGCCCAGGCTGCAAGGGCAATATGGGGATATCAATGATGGGGAGCTACCCTACCTCATGAGGCATAAAGACTCTCTCACTTGGGGGAGAGTGAATGTAGTGAAACCTCACAGCTTCAATGCTGTGAGGCCAGAGGGATTACTGGAAAGGAAATTTAAATCCACTTCTCTAAGAACTCCAACTGTCAGGTAGGGCAGAAAAATGGCATATATGCCCTCATGCAAAGCTATTTAACTGAACAGCATTAAAGACCTGGCAGAAGGAGGCTGTCCTCTAGGGAATTGGTTGAAAAGCTAATTGCATACCTCTTAGGATTCAGCTGTGTCACGTCAAGGTGACTGTTGCTGCCAGAGCAGACTAACTGACCATTCCTTGAGGAGTCAAGCATGCCAGTTTAATAGCCAGAATTAGATCTTGTTGGACAGTCTGGAGACAAGAGTTAACCCTTTGGAACAAAAAGCCCCAAGAATGTAGAAGCATATTTCAAGTCAAGCCTCAGCAGTACACAGCTCACACTGTGGAGGAACCCCAGGCAAGGTATGCTGCTAATAGCTGGCATCACTCACCTCATTCAATGCCATGACTGACACCATCTTTTGAGGTACCCCGTCAGTGCATTCTCTCTTGCACTTCGGCACTACACAAGATCAAAACTTACATTTCTTTTTGCTGGGGATGGGGTGGAAAATGTATGGGTCAGATGCCATGAGACAATGGAGGCTCAACACTCTTCATCCTGCTGGGGTATAGAGGAAGCTAGTTGGGGATGTGACTGTAGTGTCAGAGGGGGTGGTGTGAGGGGGAGCAGAAATTCACAGTAATGGGAAGCACTGGGGTGGAAGTCACAGGTGCAAGGAGCAATGAGGGTCAGGGCTCTGTTACGAGCCCTCAGCGCTCACTGTGGTGTTCTCACTCTTTCAGTGCATGATTCAACAGAATCATGGAGCATGTTGAGATGGTGTTTCCACAGATCAGGACTGAACCAGCAACAGAGACAATGATGTGCTACTGCACGTGGACAGGACCCAGGGCACCCCATGGAACCGGCAGTCACTGCTGCTGATAGGTTTTGGACTGGACTGAAACATTGGGCCTGAGATAGGGCTTTCCTAGAGGTGGCTGGTACTTTAGCTTTCTTCATGCTGATAGTAGGACCAAAGCTGCCGCATGGATTGGAGTATAAGTCGATGCATGTCCAGCTCTGAACCAGCAGCTAATGCAGAGTCATCAGCCAAATGTAAATCACAAAGTGGGAGAATCATATCTGATAGGTGCTGCTAACACCATGGGAAACCCTCCAGGTTTCCCAATGACGTAGGCAGTTTATCACAATTTGGGAGAATTGTGGCCTTTGGGGCAATCTTACCAAAAGTTCTAAGTGCCAAATGAGCATGAAAATTCTCCCTGGGATACCTTCTCTGCAATGACACTAGTTTCTGGTCATCTAACCTACTTTTCACGCCCTATCATCTTTTTCCTTCCTTTGCTGCTGCATGTGAGCAGGGCTGGCTCCCAACCTGAAGGCAAGAAAAACCGTTAACTACACATGTGCAGCCACTTCCTGGTAAGCACATGCATCTAAGGTCCTGAGCTCCAAATGCCTATTTAAAATGAAATATCACCACATGTTTCACCACAATAGTGACAACATGTCATTGTGGCAAATCATGTGGAGGCAATGTTTGTCCTCTAGTACTTTTCAGATCACCTCACTGCTTTTGTTGAATTAATCTTGATGTTCACAAGAGATAGAGCCAAGGGCTTCTAGAACAGTGGCATACACTGTATCCTGAAAGTCACCAAGACATCCTCAATTCAGTGAATGTCTATTTTCATTCTACACAGGTAAGCCTTGAGATTTTCTGAGAGAGATTTCATGACTATCTGTTGGAGCCTCGAGACATTGAGATGCTTCTGGACCTTAATGCCCTGGGGGCATCTGGGGGATAGATCTCAATGTTTAGTTTTGAAATGATAAGATGGTGTTCAGTCCAGCAGTCAATGCTGCAAATAGCTTTTGTTGCTTGCACATCCTGCCTGGTCCTCTGCTTTGTGATGACATAGACCAGAATTCTCCAGCTGTTCACGCCTCGCTGCCACTGCCAGCGAGAACGGAGAATTTGGTGTTCAGTCAATTCTCTACGAACTGCAGCAGGACCGGAGAATTCCAGCTGCTGGTGAGGTTGGAGAATGCAGCCCATAGTCAGTTAGATGCCATCACATTGAACAGGGATCAATCCAAGACATCTTGTTGTCATTAGGGAGACTGAAATCTTAGGCATGACAGAAATTAGGAAATCAATCAATTTTTCCCTCGACTCCTCTGTTTAAAGATGTGATTCATACTGACATGCAATTCCACATCAGTGACAGCCCTCTGGCACCTCACCTAAATGCGTGGCATCATTTAAAAAAGTTCTGAAATACAGGGCAAGATGTTACTGCAGGAACTCATTAAGGTCTTAAATGGAATATGAATGCATATAGAACGTTGTGAGAAGCTAGGCATAATTCACTAGGGGAGATTTTCCTCATTCTGCAATTTTTACCCTTGCCAACCAGTCGTGGTAAATCTGACAGGTGTATAGTTGGAATAACAATGGATGCATGAAGCGTGTGGAAGCTGGTCACATCTAAAGAGAAAATATTTGGATAATGCATAGTCTAAATGTCAACTGCTAAGGAAATTTTAAATGGAGTTAAAAAACATAATATTGCATACCTGTCTTAATTTAAAATCTAAAATTTAGCGCTGTGTTTTTCAGTTTGTTTGCGTGGGAGGCAGTGCAAACCGGATGAAAGCTTTTGCACAGTTCATGCATATGGAACTTGGTCTGAATGGAAGCGGCAGTGACGTATTGGATATTTGTGCAGGAACTGACAGATACAACATGTACAAAACTGGTCCTGTGTTGTCCATAAGTGTAAGTATACAAGGTATTACAGAGGAGATTGTGTGGTTGAATTTCCTTGTCATTTGGGTGCACATGCCCTACTGGAACAGTATTAGTCACTTCCATTGTTTGTGAGGAAATTCAGGTAGTAGCCTCCTCTGCCCAACTTACAAGTTTAAACAACTTCTCCCGAGTTTCCTCATGTGCTGGATATTCCCACAATCTGTTCACCAAGTTACTGCTGGCCTTATTTGAATGTGTCAAAATAAAAGCCAGAGATGGAGCAAATCCACATTTTCTCGAGCTGGGCCCAGGGTAAGTTAGGCACAGCCCAGTGAGGTGCAACTCTGTTGTCATGGTCACCTGTTGAAGACAAGCTTGAGGAGTTCAACCCCATGAGGCAATGACAGGCATATAGAATTCCAGTCCTGAATTTACACCATTGGGAAATGCGCCTTGGGCCTTCTGGCTTTATTTTCCAGCTGTGCAACCAAACATGCCTGCCCCAATTGGACATGGAAAATTCAGGCCCCCATGTTTTAGATTCCTTGACCCCCTACCCTGTCAAGCCCCTTCAGAACCTTGAATGTTTTAATGTGATCACCTCTCTTTCCTCTAAATTCCAGAGAATATAGGGCCAGTTTACTTTCACCATAGCACAAACCCCTGATTCCAGGGACCAATTTGGTCACCTTCACTGTATTGCTACCATTGCAAGTATATCCTTCCTTAAATATGGATAGCAAAGCTGCATATAAAATTTCATACAGGGTCTCAGAAAAGCCCCATTCAATTGTAGTATGACTTCTTTATTCCAGTACAGCAATCCCCTTGTAAAATAGGTCATTGTAAAGCCCATGACTTTACTCGTGGTGAAGTCAAAAGATTTTTTAATATAAGATTGGGGTTGTTTTACCATGCAATGTCACCAAACAGTATGTCTATTAAGACTGCATACTCAGCACATTCCTCTACAGTGGTGAGACCTAGACCACATTGGCTAGGCAGGAGAAAAATTTCCACTTTCGCTGTCTCAGACAAGTTCTTCACATCTCTTGGCAGGACAGGTCAACAATTCAGAGGTCCTGGAGTGTGCTAATTCTATCAGCATACACTCATTACTAAGCCAACGCTGTCTGCTTTGGCTTGGCCATGTGGGTCATCATAGAATCCCTACAGTGCAGAAGAGGCCATTTGGCCCATCGACTCTGCACCGACTCTCTGAAAGAATAGCTTGTCCAACCCCTCTCCCTTGCCATTTCCCCATAACCCCACACTTTTCCCATGGCTAATCCATCTAACCTACACATCTTGGGGCACTAAGAGGCAATTTAACATGGCCAATCCACCTAACCTGCACATCTTTGGACTATGGGAGGAAACCAGAGCATCTGGAGGAAAACCACATAGACATGGGAAAAACCTGCAAACTCCGCACAGTCACCCAAGGCCAGAATTGAATCAGGGTCCCTGGAACCGTGAGGCAGCAGTGCTAACCACTGTGCCACCATGCCACTCTATGGGGTCATGACCTCCTGGACATCATGGCTCAAATCTTCTGGTTGTTAACATCAGTGGGATCTTTCATCCCACCACTGGTGTGCCCATGATGTGGGTTTCCCGGCATTGAAGGGTGCATTCAACAGGAAACCCCGCTGGCAACGACGGGACCAGAAGATCCCACTGTCACCCAATGGCAGGCCGTCTCCTGCCACTACGAAACATGCAACAAGTTGCTCAGTAAATCCCACTGCATATCTCCGCTACAAGAACACTTGAACGCTTGTCGTGTAGGGGTGATATTTTCATATGGATAGAGGACTGGCTAACTACAGTGGCCACAGACAACTGGAAAGTAAAATGTTCATCAAAAAACATTGTGAGCAGGTGATTGGTTCAGTACTGTGACAAACAATTGCCTACATGGAGAGATTTCAGTACAAAATGTTCACACTGGCAACCTCAATGATAAATGCTGGCAAAGTAATATTACCAAAGATCATGACAGGAAATGTGGTTTGCTCCATATTTCTTTGCTCCTCTGTCTTCTTCAGACTGATGGTGAGGCCAAAATGAACAGAATGCTGATTCAAATCTCATTTCTGATTGCAGCATGGAATGGGTGTGCCATCGATATCAATCATGCTTCATGAACTCATCAAGTTACTTCACCACGCCAAGTGTTGTGATGTCACTATCATACGCCTGGGGACATCAGGTGGTGTAGGTATGTGATAAAGAATTTATTGGTCAAGCCCTCTCCCCTTCCTTTTAACTCTACAATCAGGTGCAAAATTCAAGTTTACTGAGCAAGGAGGATGGGGTGTCACAAGCAGAGCATTAGAATGGTCTAGTCTGGGAGGAACTGTGAGATAAGTGTCGAGATGGGTGTTATTAAGGATGTGGAAGCAATGCTTTCTGACACCTGGGATGATTTCTATATGAATCCAAGCATAGTGCCTACAGATTGAGAGACTAGGGACCATAATCAGTATTTTGAATTATTCAACTTGTTCATCAACAATGATAGGCAACTATGGATGTAAAATTTTGATATAAATGTTTACATATAGTTCAGTATTAAAAATTGACTAAAAGTGCAACGTAAAAATGGTGACCACTGAGTGGAAACTGTAGACGAAGTGCACACATATGTAAGACTTTTAAAAAGACAAACGTAGCTTTGAATGTTACCTTACAAAACAGAAATGGGTACATTTTGCAGGACAAAGCTCTAGGCATGACGACTCACTAGACTGGAGTGTGGGCCACAGAACCTATCTCAAAGCTGTGTCCTTATTTAGAGAGGTTCCATGCTGCAAGCCTCATCTGGCAAATTTAACCTGAAAAAGTGATAAAGTGTGACATTTTAAATTACTCTGTTAAAACACTGTATCAAATGTCTTAATTGGCATTTTATTATTGAACTGATGCTTGTTCTGCAGGTTTGGCTCCTGGGACTGTGGTGATTACAGGTACAGCAGTAGATTCATTTTTCCAACCTCAATTTGAACAAGTGGTTCTTGGAAAAATAATTACCCGAAGCACCGAACTGGACAAGGATCTAGCGCAAGCATTATTGAACTGCGGCAATGAGATTGCTGATTATCCTACTATCATTGGAAACACAATGTGCACTGACGATTTCTATGAAGGTATTTTTAAAAAAATCATAAGACATACTCTGCAAACCTAAACTAAACAAGCAAACGTTTTTTTCCTAAAAAGTATAGCATAACTCTTAAAGCCTCCATGAACAGTGTAGTACATTATTGCGTAGCACAGCACGGAAGTTTATAATCCAGCCTTGATCCCATGGTCAACACAATTACTTTAATTGAATTTTTAAAGAATTCATTGCTCACTCAATGTTCAATAATTAATTCCTAACACTTAACAAAATCATATTTGTCTTTGATCCAGGGCAAGGACGTCTGGATGGTGCTTTATGCTCATTTTCAAATGAAGAGAAACTGGAGTATTTGAAAAAGGCATATAAAGCTGGAGTCAGAAACATTGAAATGGAGTCCACTGTCTTTGCTGCTATGTGCCACAGTTGTGATCTAAAAGGCAAGCAATGCTTTAAAATTTACAAGCACAGGATTAGCTGACAAATTCTAATTCATTACCTTGAGAAATTGGAAGAATCAGTTCCTGGTTACTTAAATTCCTGAAGCCCTATAAGCCCTTGATAAATTGAATTATTTTTGGACATTTTGGCTCTTCTTTTCTTCTCCAATGGATATCAATTAATTCTCCCAAAAATGCTATTAAATCAAGGTGTTAAGTTGACTGATTTAAGGACAAAATGTGATTCTTTTGTTCTTATCGAATTTCTCACATTGGTCAGACACAAACTTGCCTGTGCAAATTATTATTGCGGCCATTAATCAAAGTGGAAGTGTGGTTCCAAACACTTGCAACTAAAAAATGAACAGATTCCTTGGATAAGAGGCAGAAAGAAAGCTTAGTTATACACCTACGTTTCAAGCAACTTGTCTTTTGCTAAAGACAAATTAAGTTACGCCTTTTCATAAACTGTCACTAAACCTTTTATTTGAGAATCACATCTATCCCTCTAAGGGTAGATATTAAGAAGTAGATTTTAAGTTGTGCTCAAGGAGAGCTTTGGCACTGCAGGTGTAGGGGGATCAGAGGACTGTGTGTTCTGGCTTTGCATTTGTTTCCTACTGAACTCCAGTTCTATGGTCTGTTGCATTTTGTTTCAGAGAGCTTGTACCTATTTCATGCCCTCTAAGGCACCAGGTTTCATGCAAAATTATAAAAATGATCAAATCTAGCACTCACATGGGATTTTCTCCCTTTTTCTTCTGTGTCCCTTTGAAGTCGGAGTAAGATATGACCCACAGACAAAGTGGGGACTTTGTATGTGGTTTTGTCTGCAATGTTTAAAATTTTGTAGCTGGAGTGCCGCAGGGATCAGTGCTTGGTCCTCTGCTCTTTGTGATTTTTATTAATGACTTAGAGGAGGGGGCTGAAGGGTGGATCAGTAAATTTGCTGATGACACCAAGATTGGTGGAGTAGTGGATGAGGTGGAGGGCTGTTGTAGGCTGCAAAGAGACATAGATAGGATGCAAAGCTGGGCTGAAAAATGGCAAATGGAGTTTAACCCTGATAAATGTGAGGTGATTCATTTTGGTAGGACTAATTTAAATGTGGATTACAGGGTCAAAGGTAGGGTTCTGAAGACTGTGGAGGAACAGAGAGATCTTGGGATCCATATCCACAGATCTCTAAAGGTTGCCACTCAAGTGGATAGAGCTGTGAAGAAGGCCTATAGTGTGTTAGCTTTTATTAACAGGGGGTTGGAGTTTAAGAGCCGTGGGGTTATGCTGCAACTGTACAGGACCTTGGTGAGACCACATTTGGAATATTGTGTGCAGTTCTGGTCACCTCACTATAAGAAGGATGTGGAAGCGCTGGAAAGAGTGCAGAGGAGATTTACCAGGATGCTGCCTGGTTTGGAGGGTAGGTCTTATGAGGAAAGGTTGAGGGAGCTAGGGCTGTTCTCTCTGGAGCGGAGGAGGCTGAGGGGAGACTTAATAGAGGTTTATAAAATGATGAAGGGGATAGATAGAGTGAACGTTCAAAGACTATTTGAGTGGATACCACTCCACCTGACAAAGGGGCAGCGCTCCGAAAGCTAATGGCATTTGCTACCAAATAAACCTGTTGGACTTTAACCTGGTGTTGTTAAAACTCTTACTGTGTTTACCCCAGTCCAACGCCGGCATCTCCACATCATCACTGCAGAGGTCCCAGTCGTGAATATCATTAAAAACCCAGAGAGGCGGGCCCTATTTGCGCCAGAGTCTGATAGTTCTGAAATGCGCAGTAGTCCCAATCTGTCAGTCTCCCCGTTTGCTAGCCAGTTTGATCACTGGCCAGCCCGAGCTTCCCGTAGTGATGCAGCTCCAACCTCCCCCCCCCCCCCCCCCCCCCCACAACGCCCCCCCCCCCCACACTTCCCCCCCCCCCCCCCACGGCCCGATTGCGGCCCCCACAACAATTCCCAGGCCAGCCCTGACCCACCCCCACCCTGGAGCGCCTCGATGTCCAGCCCACCCCCTCAGCAGTGGTGATCCCCCTACCCGCCTCACCCCAGGAGACCCCCTTCCTCCCCGCTGACCCCCTCCAGGATCAGACCCCCTCCCCCCCCCCCGGGGTCAGACCCCTCACAGGAGGCAGGCCCCCCCCCCCCCCCCCACAGCAGACCACTCCACCCCAATCACTGCCCTCCCTCCATCCCAGACCGATCCTGTCTGCAGAGTGGCAGTGGGACCCACACCCCCACCGATCACCCCTAGGCCCTACCCACAGTAGGCCCCACCCCTTGGCACTGCCCAATGCCCACTGGGCAGTGCCAAGGTGCCCCCTGGGCATGGGCACTTTGTCCCTTGGGCAGTGCCAGAGAGCACGGACTGGCACTGCCAGGGTGTGCCCATGCCCGGGAGCATCTTCCCCGCCACTCGACCCCCTGGGGGGCCCCAATTGCGCCACCTTCATTCCGTTGGGTCCTCTCACTAGTTCCCCGAACGTGGGGAGCTAGTGTAAACTTCGCCGGAATGAAGTACTCCTGGCGAGGTGGGAGATTCAATCGGGACTGGAGAGTTCCCAATAATTAGATTTAAACAACATTTAAAACATATTAAAAAAAGATTCAAATTACTTATCTATCTTCCCGCCGGTTTCCAGCGTGGTCTGACCAGCGACTGTTCGCCGTCTCTGGGAGATGCGTTCCCGTCGCATTTGCAAATCCCGGAACAAGGCCGGCGACGCGGATCTCCCACCTCCACCTGCCAGAAAAGTTGCAGGTCGCGATGGGAGAATCGCGGCCATGGTCTCTGTACTGCTCCTGGGCCCTGCCCATGCGGTGCCAAACAGGCCACGCAAAAGGCTGTTGGCAGCTGTGCTCAAATTTCACTGTACCTTGAATTCAGATAGTTCAATAACACCCACTACAAACGAGCAAACATTTGTAAGCATTTGGATATTTATCTGCAATACAAAACAATTAGGCCGGGATTCTTCTAAAAAAATTCTAAGTCCCCAATTCGTGTGAAAATAGGAGTAGCTCCCACCGATTTTTTTTTGCGTGATTTCCAGACGAATTTGACACCTGTAAATCACATAGTGCCCTAGCGGGATTCACTCTAAAAATCAGGGGGCGGGACCTATTCCTGGCAGCATAGCGCTGAGTGGGCCATTACACATGCGCCCATCTGTCAGCACCGAGATCAGTGCATGTGCAATGGCCCCGCATTGCCGGCCTCCCAATTGCTGGCCAGCCCTACAACCCACCATTGCTGGCCAGCCCAACCCCTGCGCCCCCCCCCCCCCCCCCCCCCCCCCCCCACCTGGCAGGCCCCGATCTCCTGATTCCACCCTCCCCCGGCAACCCCGACCTCTCCCCGACAGTCCCAACAACCACCCCCCACCAGCTCTGACCTCCCCCCCCCGGGCAGCTCCGACCCTCCGGCAACCCTGACCCTCCCCCCCCCCCCCCAACCTCGAGAGCCAGCTGCAATCGCAGTCCTCCCTCCCTCTGCCCACAATCCTGAATGCAAAGTGGCAGCTGGACACTCCACCCCCACCAATCACCATCCTTATAGATCCTGCCCCCAATTGGCTCCACCCCCTCTGGTCCCGCCCCCACTTGGCGCTGTCCAATGCCTGGTAGGCAGAGCCAAGGTGCACCTTGGGCAATGCCAGTTCGCCCCTTGGGCAGTGCCAGAGTGCCAGGCTGGCACTTTTACTCATGATCTCCTGGGCGGGCCTCAATGGCCTCTCCTCACTCCAACAGGGTCGGGCTGACTGTTCCCTGTTAGTGGGGAGCAGTTTTAAACCCCTGCTGAGTGAACCTCTCCTGGCAGGGTGAGGAGTGGGGGGGGGGGGGGGGAACATGGCGGAGGGAGACACTAGCGGGCCCAGAGACTTGAGTCCCAGGCTCCCTAATGAAATGTAAATCCGGTTTACCATATTGAAATCAGCTCCATGCCGTTTTCAGGCGCGGAGCTGATTACTCTGAAAATCTTCGGCTGGGAGATGCGCAGAGGCCGGCGGGAAGCCCAGTGGGAAGCCTGCGAAACGGCCTCCTTTGATGTCCCTCAGCCCTCTCCGATCACCCCTTTGGTATTAAGTTATTCAAATTCTAATTATTTGGTAAATTACATAAAATGAGAAGTTTTTAAATGTGAAACAATTACTAAATGTATTTTTTTCCCTTTCAGCTGCTGTTGTCTGTGTGGCTTTATTAAATCGATTTGATGGTGACCAAATCACAATTCCTCATGAAGTTTTGCTCGAGTACCAAAAGCGTCCACAGAAACTGGTGTCGACGTTCATAAAAAAACAGCTTGGGTTGTTAAAGTATAATTGAAATGATATCAGTGCAAACAAGAGTGTCTCAGACTGTAATCATAGAAAGAAAAAAATTCATGGTTCAAAAGAATCTGGCCAAATATATAAACTCAATTGAGGAGATAACTTGACATTAATTTATAATGTTTCTTTCAGAATCTGAAATATGATTCCAAGGACAGCACACATGGGCCTGAATTTTTCGCCCTTTGTGCGTGCATACTCAGGTCTGGAGGCAGGCATGAAACACACTCCCGGCCACCGTTGGCCCCAGAGCCTAATTTCACACTGTCTGGTCAATATACCAGCAGCCAGATTGAAACTTGTGCTGTGAAAGGCTGCACGGGAGGGCAAGAAGAGGGCAGATACCGAGAAAAAGGAGGTGCGGACTTGGACTTCCAATGTGCTCCCTCAGGTGGACACCAGCTGTGGCACTGCCTCAGGGAGCTGCTGTCTCGTGAAAGATAAATACCAACGTAAAAACTATGCCACAAGTGTCGAAATAGCACAATCATGCACAGACCTCAGTTCCCAGGCACATTGGTTAATTTTATTTGAGCCCTGACCTTTCATTCCTGGATCAAGGTTGCAGCTTAAACGTAAAGGCCACCTTGCCAATTGGCCTACCCACCGACCATAAAGGCAGATAGGTAATGTAAAATTCCAGCCAACTGGTGTTTAATTCATTAAAATTGCCTTTTTGATTGTCGGTGGGAACAATTCGGACTCTTGTGCACAGCTGCCAATTGAAATAGGCTGCAAGAAGTTAGAGATCCAAGGAGACAGCCACAGGATGTGCGTCCGATGTCACACACACACTTCTGGGTCGTGCAAGCACCCAAACTTTGGGCGTATATTCCTGACCATAATTTCACAAACATACCATCGATTGAGGTATATTAAGTTGACTTCTGAAGCCTCCAAAAATCTTTCCAAAAAGAGGGATTAATTTAAACACCGAGTCTAATATGTGAACAGTCGGTGTGGGTAGTCACCATTTAGAAATGTGAAAAAAGCAGTCATTCATATTAATGTGGCACAGTTTATTGAATGAATTAATTGCACAAATATACCTTAAAACACAATTAAGCATTTTAAAATCATCAAATTCACTGGGTGGGATTTTCCGGCCGTGCTCGCCCCAAGATCGGAAAATCCTGCCCGAGGTCAACGGACCGTTGCATGGTCCTGTCCCGCCCACTACGATTCCCGTGGCGGGCGGGACAGAAAAATTCCATCCATTGCCTTCAGCATCCAATGAAAAGAGTTCACCTAATTTATTCTGAGTCACTTTGGCTATGGTATTGGTGAAATAAACCCTCTCTAAAGTAGATTTGGCACTTATACTTTTGGAATCATCCCTCCACAACAAATCATCTTCCTCTCCATCCACAGAATTGGATATTTCACATTTTCTGAACAATCTGATGACACTTTGTGCACTAATAGTATTTCACGATTTCATAATGAAACTTGGTAGGAACGAGAGACAGTTTTAAGCTTTAGTTTTAAATTTAATTTATATTTCTGTATTTTTGTGTTAAAAAAGGGGGAACTTGAATTTTGGTTTCATTTTTGAAAAGTTTCCTGTAAGTCCGAAGCTTTGTTTGCAATCCGGCATTTTTAATGAAGTTTCGTGACTGTTAAAGTAGAAAAGACTGGGCTGTTGTCTAGCAATAGGGCAGCCACACACACATGGAGATCAGGAACGTAGTTTTAGTTCAGTTGGAACCAGGTGCCAGGAGAGAAAATTGTAGAAAGCAGATTTCTCAAAGGAACAGAAGAAAGGGACCTTCCAGTCAAAGAAAAAGAACAGGGATCCAAAAACAGGTGCTGTTCAGAGAAGTTAAAGTAAGGAGCAGAGGAGAAGGCTCCAAATTAGAGAGAGAAAACTGCAGAAATCTGTCATAAAGCAAAATAGGCTGCGAGAAGTTAGCGATCCAAGGAGACAGCCACAGGTCTGTAAATCTTTATCACAGGCCTGTGAAGCTGTAGTGTTCTCATAGCATGACTGAGTATCTGAGAGTGAGTGCATGAAAATTGGAACTTGAATGCATGTGGTGAGTTAGGGGAGAGGAATATTGGAAAGAGAGATCAAAACCCTGGAGGGGATCCTTTTTAAAGGCAATCAAGAGAAAAAGTGTAATTTGGGAGAAGATTCTAAGGTGAGTTCTTTGTGTGTTGAGATTGGAAACCTCCAGGAAAACGATGGGGTTCAGTGAGACTGGTTGGCTCACAGCGTGCAAGCATCTGGGGGGAATTGATGAGAGAGTTTGGTGTGTCTCACCACAGGTCAGCCATGGGTTTAAATGGACTGTGTACTTACTGTGAACATTAGAGTATAAGATAGATTTTGTAACTTCTGTTATCTTTATGTATCTGTATATATCTATAAAGGGAGTTGGACTGAAGGTGACATGTAAAATAGCTAATCTTGTTTAATAAATGCTTCATTTTTTTTGTTAGCAGTTCATCAGCTGACTCCTGTGACTCTGTTTAGTAGCTGCCCTCCATGTTTCTAAACAAAAACCAAAAGTTAGAATCAGGCCATTTTCCACCCTGGGATCTAACCTTTCAGTAGCAACATCAGCTAGGATCATAAAGCACACAAATGGGGCAATGTACATATTTCAACTCTTTGTAAAGATTTTTCATGTCAACCATCTACTTATTTCATTCAGTGCAAATATGATTCTTAAATGACTTGTTCGGCCATGCATCCAAAGGTTGATCCATGAATGTTAGACCCCAGGTATAATTGCAATATGTTATTTCTTCGCAAGCCTCTTGATTTCATCAGTTGTATGGGATCTGAATATTCTCCACTCTAAAAAGTTGCATCCTTTATACCGATTCCACTCATCATAAGAGGATGATAAGACATAGGAACAGGAGTAGGCCTTTCAGCCCTTTGAGCCTGCTCCAGCATTTACTAAGATCATGGTAGATCTAACACTCATTGGGGGTGATCCTGAGCTCATATTCACTGTCCGTGCAAATGCCAGTTGGGGGTTCAAGATACGGAATTTGCAGTTCTCACCATCGAGTACACGATTTCAGATCTTCCCCACCCCTCACTGGCAACTTCATCAGGTTTATGCCCATAATGGGTGTAAACCTGCCCTACATTGATTTGAATGTATTTAAATATTATTAACTCACCCCCTCGCCAGCATGTCGGCATGGTTTACAACAGTTGCAAACCTGTCATGGAGGTCCCCTCAGGGGTGCGAAAGTAAGTATAGGAGGAGGGACATGGCTAGACAATGGCCTGGCATTGTTCCTTGGCAGAGGTTGGCACCATGCCCATGCCACTCTGGTACTGCCAACTTGGCAGTGCCAACCTATACCAGGTGTGGGTCCCAGCAGGAGCCTCAGGTGGGGCCACGAGTGGACGGAGGAGCAGGCATTGGGGGGGAGAAGGGGCCGATGGTCAGGAGGAGAAGGGACCAACTCCAATTGGGGTTGGGGAGGGCAGCCTCTGAGACCACCGTGATGGGCTGGAGGGAGGTTTATACAGGCCTGTAAAGATGGGAGCGGATTTTGCTGGCATTTTTAGGCCCCACACCCCCCATATGACGGTGTGAAACATGTCCCCTTGATTTATTTTTGGCAGAGTGTCATAAGATCTGGGGAGAAATCTGCCCCATTTCTCTTGAGGGAAACACGCCAATTTGTCTCACTGGAAACAACACTGCATTTTTTGGTAAGATTTAGTGAACTAAGTCCACTTTCCTGCCTTCTCTCCATAACCCCTAATTCCCCTACTGATTAAAAACCTAGAGATCTCAGCCTTGAAAACGTTCAAGGACTCAGTCTCCAGGGGGTAAAGAATTCCAAAGATTCACCACTCTTTGAGAGAAGAAATTCTTTCTCAAACGCACCTTAAATTAGCATCTTATTCTGCGACTATGATCTCTGGTCTGACACTCTCCCAAAAGTGGAAACATCCTCCCAACATTTACCCTGTCTAACCACCTAAGAATCTTATATGTTTTAATCATATCACCTCTCATTCTTCTGAACTCCAAGGAGTACAGACCCAACTTGTCCTATCTTTCTTTAAGTGGCAGTCCCTCCATACCTGGGATCATCCTAGTATACCCCCTTTGTACTGCCTCCAATTATAATATACCTTTTCTTTGATAATGGGACAAAAGCTGTACACAGTATTCTAAATATGGCCTCACTAGTACCTTGTACAGTTGCAGCAACACCTCTTTACTTTTATAATCCAGCCCTGTTGAAATAAAAGCCAGTATTCCATTTAGAACATAGAACATTACAGCGCAGTACAGGCCCTTCGGCCCTTGATGTTGCATGAAACCAATCTAAAGCCCCTCTAATCTACACTATTCTAATATCATCCATATGTTTATCTAATAACCATTTGAACGCTCTTAATTTGCCTTGCCTATTACCTTCTGCACAGGTATGCTAGCTTTCTGGGTTTGAGCTCCCAAGTCCCTTCATGCTATAGCTTTCTGCAGTATCTTTCCATTTAAATAATAATCAGCCTTCTCATTCTTTCTTCCAAAATGAACAATCTCACATTTTCCCACATTGAATTCCATTTGCCAATTTTTTGCCCACTCAACCTGTCAATATCTCTCTGTAAACTATTTATATCCTCCTTACAATCTGCCTTCCCTCCCACGTTTGGCCACAGTTCCTTCCTCCAAATCATTAATACATATTGTGAAGTGCCCAGCACCGATCCCTGTGGCACTCCACTGGCTACTACACTCCAACCTGAGAAAGACTCCTAATTGCTATTCGCTGCTTCCAGCTAGTTATTGATCCGTACCTTCACTCCATCCTCATCTACCCAAACATTGTCAAGGACATTCACAAGAACTGCTGCCGAAAACATGAATTTCGGCATGGCTTTACATTTGAAAATTACCATAAGCTCTAATTTTGTTCGGCCAGCCATGCGGACTAGTACCACTGTGAATTTTGTTTTCTCATGTCCTGCCTTTTTCACTAGAACTGTTTTCAAACCTTTCCAATCCACAGTTTTGGCTGTTGGGTAAATGGAAATTCATGGTTACTTCATCTATGTTGTCAGTGTGACTTAACAATTACTTGTGTTTTTGTCATTGTCTGATGATGAATCGCTGGAAACTGGCTATTTTGGTACCAAGGTCTCTTGGTAGTCTCCAAGCAATCTTATGTCACAATATCAGCTGTTTTGGTTCATAAAGCTGTAACACTAACTAGCCTTTGATCTGAAATCTTTGCTGGACTCGGGGTTTGATTTGGCCCACTTAGCGCAGATATAGGCATTGCATTTCTGATGACAATATAATCATTCCGACAATTTTCAAGGACCCATTCCAATCCATGATTCTCAAGATCAGGATGTGGAGATGCCGGCGTTGGACTGGGGTAAACACAGTAAGAAGTCTCACAACACCAGGTTAAAGTCCAACAGGTTTATTTGGTAGCAAAATCCACTAGCTTTCGACGTGCTGCCCCTTCGTCAGGTGAGTGGGAGTTCTGTTCATAAACAGGGCATATAAAGACACAAACTCAATTTACAAAATAATGATTGGAATGCGAGTCTTTACAGGTAATCAAGTCTTAAAGGTACAGACAATGTGAGTGGAGAGAGCGTTAAGCACAGGTTAAAGAGATGTGTATTGTCTCCTGATAGGACAGTTAGTGAGATTGTGCAAGTCCAGGCAAGTCGTGGGGGTTACAGATAGTGTGACATGAACCCAAGATCCCGGTTGAGGCCGTCCTCATGTGTGCGGAACCTGGCTATCAGTTTCTGCTCAGCGACTCTGCGCTGTCATGTGTCGTGAAGGCCGCCTTGGAGAACGCTTACCCAAAGATCAGAGGCCGAATGCCCGTGACCGCTGAAGTGTTCCCCAACAGGAAGAGAACACTCTTGCCTGGTGATTGTCGAGCGGTGTTCATTCATCCGTTGTCTCAAGATCAGGCCAGTGACTTGTCCCTCTTCTGATGGCACATTTGGTCTTGGGCATCTTCTTCAATTCTCACACCACTTTTTCACAGACACAAAATTCCCTCATTTGTAGCACAGTTACTTGACAAGTTACAACTTCTGGAGTAAAAGCTTCAGACTTCATTCTTTTTGTTGGAGGAACCATTTCTGTTTGCACTCATCATGCCACATACGGTCTCCTCTGTGTGGATATGTCTTAAACTCCCACACATCGGGGGCGATTCTCCCATCCCGCTGCACTAATATTTTAGCGCAGCAGGCTGGGGGAATCGCGCGGGGGGGGAGGGCGGGGTGCGATTTGCGGGATTCCCGTGAGAGTTCGTGCCCCGCTAGCATCTCCCAGTGCCGGATTTCCGGCGTGGTCTTCTCTGTGCCAGAAATCGGCAGGGAGGTAGGATTAGCATTTAAATGATATTTTACATGTCATTTAAATGCTATTAGCGGGCCTGGCACTGAATTCTCTGGGCCCGCTAGCCTTTCCCACCTGCCAGAGTTTCACTCTAGCGAGGATTACACAAACTACCTACTTTCGGGAGCTAGCAGCCCAACTCCGCTGGAGTGAAGGGGGGCAATCAGGGCCCCCCCCAGGGGGTCAGGTGACGAGGGGGTGACCCTGGACATGGGCACCCTGGCGGTGCCAGTCTGTGCCCCTGGCACTGCCCAAGGGGCAAGGTGCCCTTGCACAGGGGTACCTTGGCACTTCCAAGGGGCCAGGCCTACTGGGGGCGGGATGTAGGGCACAGGGCCTGGGCCTAGGGGGTGATCAGCGGGGGTGAGTCCCACTGCCACTCTGCCTAGGGATCAATGGGGGCAGGAGG